>NW_006921610.1:15746609-15769394 GCF_000298275.1 Orycteropus afer afer
GGGTTTGAACCGCCAGCCTTCTGGTTAGCAGTCAAGTGCTTTAGCCATTATGCTACCAGAGCTCCTGTATTATGATTAGATATTTCAATTGGGATTTTGTAATTCTATGTACATATTATCTGTCTGTATTTGCTAGAAAACTGGAGGGATGGAGAATCTCTGAAGGTACTATATCTTATTGGAGATAAATATCATAATGTCATCAAATCTTTACCACTTACCAGCCCTTCTCATTTGTTTGGCGTACTATGGTGGTTTGTGTGTTGCTCTTAGGCTGGAGGCTGCACCACCAGTATTTCAAACACCAGCAGGGTTACCTGTGGTGGACAGATTTCAGTGGAGCGTCCACACTAAGGCAGACTTGGAAGAAGGAAGGGGCCATCCACTTCTCAAAGAATTGGCCAGTGAAAACCTTATGAATAGTAGTGAAACACTGTGTAATATAGTACTGGAAAATTTTATGAATAGCTATGAAATATTGTCTAATATAGTGCTGGAACATGAGCCCCTCATATTGGAAGGCAATCAAAATATGACTGGGGAAGAGCTTCCCAGGACCTCCAATTACTGATGTGGCATGACTCAAAATGGGAAGAAACAGCTGCAAACATTCATTAATAATTGGAACATAAAACATACGAAGCATGAATCTAGGAAAATTGGAAGTTGTAAAAAATGAAACAAAACACATAAAGATCGATATGCTAGGCATCACTGAGCTGAAATAGACTGGTTTGGGCCATTTTGAATTAGACATCCATATGATCTACTATGCCAGGCATGACAAATTGAAGAGGAATGGCATGGCATTCATCATCACAAAGAATGTTTAAAGGTCTATCCTGAAGTGCAATGCTATCAGTGATAGGATAATATACATACAACTACAAGGAAGACCGGTTACTACTATTATTATTCAAATTTACGCACCACCCACCAAAGCCAAAGACAAGGAAATTGAAGATTTTTACCAACTTCTGCAATCTGAAATTGACTAAACATGCAATCAAGACAAGTTGATTATCACTGGTGATTGGAATGCAAAAGTAAGAAACAAAGAAGAATCACCAATAGTAAGAAAATATGGCCTTGGTGATAGGAATAATGCTGCTGCAGATCATATGATAGAATTTTACAAGACCAATGATTACAAATACAAATATCTGTTTTCAACAACATAAATGACTGCTATACACATGGGCTTTACCAGATGGAGTACACAGGAATCAGATCAACTACATTTGTGGAAAGAGTCAATGAAAAGTTCAATATCATCAATCAAAACAAGGCCAGGAGCTGACTGTGGAACAGACCATTGACTGCTCATATGCAAGTTCAACTTGAAGCTAAAGACAACTAAAACAAGTCTAAGAAAGCAAAAATATGACCTTTATTATATCCCTCCTGAATTTAAAGACCATCTAAAGAAGAGATTTGATGCATTGAACACCAATGACCGAAACCCAGAGGAATTGTAGGATGACATCAAGAACATCATCCATGAAGAAAGCAAAAGGTCATGATAAAGACAAGAAAGGAAGAAAAGACCAAAATGGATACAAGAAGAGACTCTGAAACTTGCCTTTGAATGGAGAGTAGCTAAAGTAAATGGAAGAAATGACAAGATAAAAGAGCTAAACAGAAAATTTCAAATAATAGTTCAAGAACACAAAGTCAATCATTATAATGAAACATGCAAAGACCTGGAGTTAGACAACCAACATGGAAGAACATGCTTGACATTTTGAAAGCGGAAAGAACTAAGGAAAAATTTAAGTCTCAAGTTGCAATATTGAAAGATTCTATGGGCAAAATATTGAATGATGCAGGCAACATCAAAAGAAGATAGAAGGAATACACAGAGTCACTGTACCAAAAAGAATTGGCCAATGTTCATCCATTTCAGGAGATGGCATGTGATCAACAACCAATGGTACTGAAGGAAGAAGTCAAAGCTTCCCTGGAGGAATTGGCAAAAAACAAGGCTCTAGGAATTGATGGAATACCCACTGAGATGTTTAAACAAATGGATGCCATACTGGAGGCACTCACTCACCTATGCCAAGAGATTTGAAGACAGCTACCTGGCCAACTGACTGGAAAAGATCCATGTTTGTACCCATTCCAAAGAAAGGTGATTTAACAGAATGCAGAAATTATCAAACAATAATATTAATATCACATGCAAGTAAAATCTTGAAGATAATCCAAAAAAGGTTGCAGGACTATACTGACAGAGAACTACAAGCAATGCAAGCTGGATTCAGAAGAGGATATGCAATGAGGGATATCATTGCTGGTGTCAGATGGATCTTAGCTGAAAATAAAGAACACCAGAAAGATATTTACTTGTGTTTTATTGACTATGCAGAATCATTTGATTGTATAGATCATAACAAATTATGGATAGCATTGAGAAGAATGGGAATTCCAGAAAACTTGGTTGTCCTCATCAGGAACCTGTACACAGACCAGGAGGCTGTAGTTTGAACAGAACAAAGGGGATACTGCATGATTTAAAATCAGGAAGGGAGTGCATCAGGGCTGTATCCTTTTACCAGGCTTATTCAATTTGTATGCTGTGCAAATAATCCAAGAGGCTGGACTACATGAAGAAGAACATGGCATCGGGATTGGAGGAAAACTCATTAACAACTTGCAATACAGAGACGACACAACTTTGCTTGCTGAAAGTGAAGATGACTTGTAGCAGTTACTGATGAAGATTAAAGACTACAGTCTGAAGTATGGATTACACCTCAATATAAAGAAAACAAAAATCTTCACAAGCAAAACAATATGCAGCACCATGATAAATGAGAAAAGATTGAAGTTGTTAAAGACATCATATTACTTGTTTCCATAATCAACACCAGTGGAAGCAGCAGTCAAGACATGAGGCAATGTATTGCATTGGGTAAATCCACTGCAAAAGAATTCTTTCAAGTGCTGAAAAGCAAAGATGTGTCCTTGAAGACTAAGGTGTGCTTCACTCAAGCCATAGTATTTTCAATCACTCATATGCAAATAACAACAACAACAACAACAATATATGCATGTGAGAGCTGGATAATGAATAAGGAAGAACAAAGAAGAGTTGATGCTTTTGAGTCGTTGTGTTGGTGAAGATTACTGAAAGTACCATGGACTGTTAAAAGAACTAACAAATCTGTCCTGGAAGAAGTGCAGCAAGAATGTTTCTTGAAAGCAAGAATGGCCAGAATTTGTCTCACCTATTTTGGTCGTATTGTCAGAAGGGAACATTCCATGGAGAAGGATATCATGCTTGGTAAAATGGAGGGTCAATGAAAGAGGGAAAGACCCTCAACAAGATGGATTGACATAATGTCTGCAACAAAGGGCTCAGATATAGCAAGGATTGTGAGGCTGGCACAGGACTGGGCAGTGTTTTTTTTTTATTATTATTATTGTATATAGGGTCCCTATGAATCAGAGCCTACTTGACAGCACCTAACAACAACAACGTATATGGTCTATGGATTCTTCAAGATGAGAACAACAAAAATAATTGAGAAAGCAGACAAGACTAATTTTTATTTTTTTGTTAAGCTCAATAAATTTTTCAGAATATTTCATGAAATTTTGTAGATTCCTGAAATTCCATTACAATAGTTTAAGTTGTGTGCTCTGGAACAGGCAGTCTTTAGCAGGATGAAGAGTGGTAGTAAGCAGTCTTAATCACAACTTCTGAAATTCCCTCCAACATGATCATATTTTAAGAGCTTAATAAATTTGGCCTTTATAAACTTTTCTTCATCCTTTCCCAAACATTTCTCTTGAGTCTGGGCAGTTGCCTCATTATTAAATAGGTTCTCTATTCCAAAACAAACTCAAGTCACTCGTATTCATTTTACTCTAATTTCCTTCAGTCTCATATATTTTAAGATTATTGCTTTTGTTGTGCTCCCTCCCTGCCCCTTCTAACATCATTATTCCCCCTATTTTCCTACTTACATTTTCTTAAAAAGAGTCTATTTCTTTTTTAATAGCCTTTCAAATGTGATGCTTCTAAATGTTTCTCATGTTTTCTTAAATCTTAACTAAATTCTCCCAACTCTCCTAAACCACTAAACTCTTATTCTAGGTCAATAGACAGTTTTTAAACAGTTGCTGTTACAGTATCTTTAATAACTGAGCCATGATTTTATTATTGGTGCTTAGGCAATTTCTCTTACCAAGTCACCCCTTTTGTTCTAAACTCTAATCCTAGGTAACATGGTAATTCCATGGTATTTATCTTCAGGGGTCCCCAAACTTCTTCTGGAATACCCTGCCTCACTGATATTTTGGCTGCAAGAAAGGTTTGGGATACGGATAAGTTGACCAGGTGATTGATGATGAGGAGGGTACGAGACAAGGGTGTGGGTGTGTGGGGAGTAGGGGTAGTGGAAGGTGGATGGGGAATAATGCAATGGAGTGGAAAAGAGCAATACTGATTCTTTTCTCTTCAGCAACAGAAATAGCCAATTGCCAAATTTTACAAATATTCATTATACTTAATTCCATTTATTCCAGAATGATTTCCTAGAGAATCATGAAAAATAAATTATGGCAAATAGAAAGACAGTGATATATTGATTTATATTTCTTAAGATAATGATTTTAATTTTTCTCTGTGTGTTTGACTGTCCTCCTTCTTCCTAAGATAATAACATTTTTGTTGTTTCAAGTTGTTTTTTTTTTTTTTAATTTTTTATTGTGATTTGGTTGAAAGTTTACAGAGAAAATTCATTTTCTATACAGAAGTTCACATACACATTGTCTCATGACATGGACTGCAATTTCCCACAATGCAACAGCTCTCTTCCCACTTCCTTCCCATAGTTACTTCTTCCCTGTGTCCTTCTCTCCCATGCACTCTTGCCCCCTGAGCTGTATCCCTGTGCATACACAGCCCTTCTATTCTCCATTGATTGATCTCTCCAAGGAGTATATTTACCTAATCCAAATGTTCACCTCATATGACTGTCTTTTATTTGGCTGGAAGCCACATTGCCAGACCTGAAGGGCAACTAGGGATCATAGTCTCAGTGGTTTCACCAGGCTTTATCAGACCAGCAAACCTGATCCTTTTTTTTTTATGATTTTGAGTTTTGTCCCACATTGTTCTCCCACTCTATCCAGGATCTCCTATATAGATCCCCTTCCAAGTGGTTGACAGTGGTAGCCAGGCATCATTTAGTTCTGGTCTCATAGTCATGTAACCTGAGGAGAGCATGGTGTACCAGTCCCTTGGACTAATTGTTTCCATGTGTTTTTGGTTTTCTTCATAATTCTTTGCTCTGGTCAAGGAGAGACCCATTGTTGCATCTAGATGGCCTCTTGCAGGCTTTTAAGATCTCAGTCACTACTTGCCAAAATAGGGTGTGGAACAAGTTTTTTGTGTAGTATGTTATGCCAATGTCAATGGTCCCAAGCTCACAGGTCCAACTACTTGCTCCCTCTGGAAAGCTGGCTATGTTCAAGAAGTGACTCCAACCTTGTCCCTTGTCACCTCGATTATATACCTGGACTTTCTTACAGAATATAAAAATACATTTGTAGAAATACTGTCCACCAACCCTATACATTGTCATGGCACACTGTTCCTTGCATAGACATATCTGATCATTCAGCCCATACACCCATCTATCCACCCATATATCAGTGTTTGCCATCACTGACAATGCAGTACTGTAGGTGCAATAGGATTCATCTTTGTTGTCTGTACCTCAATGCCACTGTGTTTATTACTCAGATTTGGTACATTGCCCTTCCCTGTACCCAAATCAATACTCTCTCTACCTATCTAGCAGTGTTCCCTCCCCTCCCTGCCCACCCCTAATAATCAACAAAGAAAGTTTCCTTCCATATATAAACTTTTGTTGACATTTTACAATAACAGACTAATACAATATTTGTCCTTCTGTGACTGACTTATTTCACTCATCATAGTGTCCTCCAAGTCCATCCACATTATGTGGTGTTTTCAACATTCTACATTATTTTTTAGGGTTACAAAGTATTCCATTGTGTATATGTACAATAGTTTGGTTATCCACTCTTCTGTTGATAGACACCTAAATTGTTCCACCTTTTTGCTATTATAAATAGTGCTGCAATGAACATATATCTGTTCTTGTCTTGGCTCTCACTTCTTTAGAATATATACCTAGTAATGGAATGGCTGGGTCAAATGATACATGATACTTCTAATTCCAACTTTTTAATCACCATACTGCTTTCCACAGTGCTTCTATCATTTGACAGTCCCACCATGTTTTGATTACCTCTGTGCTGCTCTAACAGAAAATACCACAAGTGGGAAGGCTTTAACAAACAGGAGTTTATTTTTACAATTTTGGAGGGTAGAAGTCCAAGATCCAAGTGACAGGCTCTACAGGCTGGGTGGAAAACCCTTGACCTTGGGCTTCAGCTCTGCCTCTTATACCTGGCCCACTGAACCTAGAGGTTTTTCTTCACTCAAGCAGCTCCTGACTGCTGAGGCTAACAAACCCAAGGTCGACAAGTAAAATGGCACAGTGCCAATGTTACCAAACAATATGGCAGGCCATTGACCCAAGTCCATTGAAAGTCCTATAATCAGCAAAGCATGGCAGGCTGTTGAACAATGAGTCTGCTACATGCAGGATTCAAGCGTGCCATTAGTTAGAGACCGTTCCCAAGGCTTCTCCTTATATGCAGAAAGTATACTACATCCCTAAGGCAGCTACTCAGCTGCTCACTGTAGATTCCACCATGGAGTTGATTATCAGTCTCATCATGGGAAATACTACATCCAGCTGCCCAGCCACTTAACCAGGCCCAGCCAAGTTGACACACAACCTTAACTACCACACACCAGCATTGTATTAGGGTCTCAATCACTCCACATCCTTGCCAGCACTTGTCATTTTCTGTTTTGTTGAACTTTGTTACTAGGGCTGGGGCAAGATGGTATCTTATTGTTGTTTTGACTTGCATTTCTCTAATGGCTAATGATCCTGAACATTTCTTCAATGTTTGTTGGCTGCCTGAATATCCTCTTCAGTGAAGTGTCTATTCGTGTCTTCTGCCCATTTTTTAACTGGATTATTTGTCTTTTTGTTGGTGAGGTGCTGGAGTTTTCTATAAATTTTAGAGATAAAGCCTTTGTCAGATATGTCATTGCCAAATATTTTCTCCCATTCTGCAGTTTCCATTTTTACTCTTTTAGAGAAGTCTTTGGAAGCCCATAAAAATTTAATTTTTAGAAGGTCCCATTCATCTAGTTTATCATCTGCTGTTTGTGCATTTTGGATTATGCTTGATAGTCTATTTATGCCATATATTAACCAAAAGGTTCACTGCCATTGAGTCGATTGCGACTCATAGTGATCCCTCCTTGGGTTTCCAAGTCAGTGTCTCTACAGAAGTAGATTGTCCAACCTTCCTTCCAAGGAGTGGCTCATGGGTATGAACCACCAGCCTTCTGGTTACCAGTCAAATGCCTTAGGCACTGTGCCACCAGAGGCTTAGGACTCCTAAATTTGCCCCTAGTTTTTCCTTGAGGAACTTTATAGTTTTAGGTTTCACATTTAAGTCTTTGATCCTTCTGGAGTTAGTTTTGTGTATGGTGTGAGTTATAGATCTTGTTTCATTTTTCTGCAAATGTTTTTTTCCAGCACCATTTGTTAAACAGACAATCTCATCCCCATTTAATGGATTTTGGCCTTTTGTCAAAGATCACCTGACCATAGGTCAATGGATCTGTTTCTGGGTTCTCAACTCTATTCCATTGGTCTATGTGTTATTCATTGTACCAATACAGGCAGTTTTGATTACTGTGGCTATATAGTAGGTTTTGAGATCCAGGAGTGTGAGATCTCCTACTTTGTTCTTCTTCTTCAATAATGCTTTGCTTATCCAAGGTCTCTTTCCTTTCCCCTTCCATATAAAGTTAGGGATTTTTTTCCATATCCTTAAAGAATGTTGATGGGATCTGGATTGGAATTGCATTGAATGTATAGATTGTTTTACTAGAATTGACATTTCCACAATGTTCAATCTTTCTGTCCATGAGCATGGTATGTTCTTCCTTTTATGTAGATCTCTTATGGTTTCTTTAAGTAGTCTTTTGTAGTTTTCTTTGTACAGGTCTTTTGTGTCCCTGGTAAGATTTATTCCCAAGTATTTTATTTTTTTTGGTAACAATTGTAAATGGTCAGAGATGACTCAATGGCACCTAACAACAACAACAACATTGTAAATGATATTGATTTCCTTATTTCTCATTCAGCAATCTCTTTGCTGGTGTAGAGGAATCCAACTGATTTTTGGACGTTGATTGTATCTGCCATGATGGTATATCTCTTAATTAGTTCCAGCAGTTTTTCTGCTTACTCTTTTTGAGTTTTCTAGGTATAGGAAAATAGCATCAGCAAATAGGGATAGTTTGACTTCTTCTGTACCAATTTGGATGCTTTGATTTCCCTTTCTTGCCTTATGGTCCTGGCTAGGACTTCCAATACGAGGTTGAATAGAAGTAGTGATAGAGGGCATCCTTGTCTGGTTCCTGTTCACAAGTGGAATGGTGTCAGTCTCTCTCCTTTGAGAATAGTGTTGGCTGTTAGCTTTGCATATATGCCCTTTGTTATGTTGAGGAATGTCCCTTCTATTCCAATTTTGCTAAGAGTTTTGATCAGGAAGGGGAGTTGGATTTTATCAAATGTCTTTTCTGCATCAATTGATATGACCATGTATTTCTTTTCCTTTGTTTTATTTATGTGGTGGATGCCATTGACTGTTTTTCTAATGTTGAACCATTCCTGCATACCTGATATGAACCCCACTTGGTCATAATGAATTATTTTTTTGAAATGTTCTTGGAGTCTATTGACTAGGATTTTGTTGAAGATTTTTTGCATCTGTATTTATGAGGGATATTGGTCTGTAGTTTTCCTTTTGAGTCATGTCTTTGCCTGGTTTTGGTATCAAGGTTATGCTCACTTCATAAATTGAATTTGGGAGGATTCCATCCATTTCTATGTTCTGGAATAATTTGAGTAGAATTGATGTCAATTCTTCTCTGAATGTTTGGTAGAATTTTCTGGTGAAACTATCTTGGGCAGGATTTTATTTTTGTTAGTAATTTTTTTTGTGATCTGTTCAATTTCCTCTTTTGTTATGGATCTGCTCAACTTTTCCACATCAGTCTGTGTTAGTTTAGGTAAGTAGTGTGTTTCTGGAAATCTGTCCATTTCTTCCAGATTTTCAAATTTGTTGGAGTATAGTTCTTCGTAGTATCCTGATATTATGCCTTTTATTTCAGTTGGTTCTGTTGTTATCTCACCCATTTAGTTTTTTATTCATGTTATTTGTATTCTCTCACTCCTTTCCTTTGTTAAATTTGCCAGAAGTTTGTCAGTTTCATTCATCTTTTCCAAAAACCAACTTCTAGTCTTGTTCATTTTTTCTGTTAACTTTCTATTTTATATTTCATTTATTTCTGCTCAAATATTTATTATTTCCTTTCTTCTGGTGACTGTTGCCTTTTTCTAATTGTTGAAGATGTTGGTTTAAGGTGTTGACTTTGGCTCTTTCTTCTTTTTGAATGTGTTCATTTATTGCTATAAATTGGCCTCTGGTCACTGCTTTTGCTGTGTCCCAAAGATTTGGGTATGTTGTGTTTTCATTCTCATTTGATTCAAGGCATTTTTTTTTTTATTTCATTTTATATTTCTTCTGTTATGATTGTTCTTTAGGAAGGTGTTGTTCAGATTCCATGTGATTGCTCTTTTTCCATTGATCTTTCTATTGTTGATTTCTAATTTTATAGCATTGCGATATGAGAAGATGCTTTGAAGTATTTCAATGTTTTAAAATTTATTAAGGCTTTCTTGTTGGCCTAACATATGGTATGTTGTCATTGTTGTTAGGTGCCATTGAGTCATCTTCCACTCACAGCGATCCTATGCACAGCAGAACGAAATGCCATCTGGTCCTGAGCCAGCTCCATGATCCCTGCTGTACTTGAACCCATAGCCACAGCCACTGTGTCAATCCATCTCATAGATTGTCTTCCCCTCTTTCGTCAACCCTCCATCTTACCAAGCATGTAATCCTTCTCCAGAGAATGGTCCCATCTGATAGCATGACCAAAGCTGATGAGACAACGTCTGTCCATTTTCACTTCAAGGAGCTTTCCAGCTGTACTTCCTCCAGGACAGCTTTTCTCTTTTAGCAGTCCATGGTACTTTCAGCATTCTTTGCCAGCACAACAACTCAAAAGCATCAACTCTTCTTCAGTCTTCCTATTCATTGTCCAGCTCTCACATGCATATGAGATGATTGAAAATACCACGGCTGTGTCAGGCACACCTTAGTCCTCAAGGAGATATTTTTGCTCCTCAGCACTTGAAAGTGGTCCTCTGCAGCTGAATTGCCCAGTGCTATACATCATCTAATGTCCTGAATTCTGCTTCCATCGGCATCAATTGTAGAAACAAGCAGTGTGAAGTCTTTGACAACTTTAATCTTTTCCCCATTTATCGTGATACTGCTTATAGGTCTAGTTGTGAGGATTTTTGTTTTCTTTGTATTGAGATGTAATCCATACTGCAGACTGTATGCAAGCAAAGTTGTGTCACCAGCATATCATAAGTTGTTAATGATATTTCCTCCAATCCTGATGCCACATTCTTCTTCATATAGTCCAGCCTCTCAGATTATTTCTCAGCATACAGATTGAATAAGTATGGTAAAGGATACAACCCTGACACACTCCCATCTTGATTTTAAACCATGCAGTGTTCTCTTTTTCTGTTTGAATGATAGCTTCCTGGTCTATGTACAGGTTCCTTATGAGTATAATTAAGGGTTCTGGAATTCCCATTCTTCTCAATGTTATCCACAATTTGTTATGATCCATGAAATCAAATGCTTTTCCATAGTCAATAAAACACAAGTACATATCTTCCTGGTATTCTTTGCTTTCAGCCAAGACCATGTGACATCAGCAATGATTACCTTCATTCCACATCCTCTTCTGAAACCTGCTTGTATTTCTGAAAGTTCTCTGTCAATATACTGCTGCAACTGTTTTTGAATTATCTTCAGTAAATTTTACTTGTGTGCAATATTAATGATATTGTTCAAAAATTTCCACACTCTGTGGGATCACCTTTCATTGGAATGGGTACAAATATGGATCTCTTCCAGTCAGTTAGCCAGGTAGCTGTCTTCCAAATTTCTTGGCATAACTGAGTGAGTGCATCCAGTAGGGCATCTGTTTCTTGAATCATCTCATGGGGATTCCATCAATTTCTGCAGCCTTGTTCTTTGGCAATTCATTCCTTCAGTGCAGCTTCAACTTCTTCCTTCAATATCATTGGTTCTTGGTCATATGCCACCTCCTGATATGGATGAAGATCTACTAGTTCTTTTTGGTACAGTAACTCTGTGTATTCCTTCCATCATTTCTTGATGCTTCCTGATCATTCACTATATTGCCCATAGAATCTTTCAATATTGCAACTTGAGGCTTACATTTTTTCCTCAGTTCTTTCAGCTTTAGAAATGCTGACTGTGTTCTTCCCTTTTGGTTTTCTAACTCCAAGTCTTTGCACATTTCATTATAGTAATTGGCTTTGTCTGCTCAAGCTGCTCTTTGAAATCTTTGGTTCATCTCTTTTATCTTGGCATTTCTTCCATTTGCTTTGGCTATTCTCCACTCAAGGGCAAGCTTCAGAGTCTCTTCTGTCATCCATTTTGATCTTTTCCTTTTTCTTATCTTTTTAATGACCTCTTGCTTTCTTCATGGATGATGTTCTCAATGTCATCCCACAATTCTGTTTTTTGGTCATTGGTGTTCAATGCATCAAATTTATTCTGTAGATCGTCTATAAATTCAGGAGGGATAAATTTAAGGTCATATTTTGGCTCTCATGGACTTGTTTTAATTGTCTTCATCTTCAAGATGAATTTGCATATGAGCAGTTGAGAGTCTGTTCCACAATCAGCTCCTGGCCTTGCTCTGGCTGAAGATATTGAACTTTTCCATCATCTCTTGCCACAGATGTAGTCGATCTGATTCCTGCGTATTCCATCTGGTGAAGTCCACGTGTATAGCCACTGTTTGTGTTGTTGAAAAAAAGTTATTTGCAATGAATAAGTCATTAGTCTTGCAAAATTCTATCATGCGATCTCTAGCATTATTTCTGTCACCAATGCCAAATTTTCCAACTACCAGTGATTCTTCTTTGTTTACAACTTTTGCATTGCAGTCACCAGTAATAATTAACACATCTTAATTGCACATTTGGTCAATTTCAGACTGCAGAAGTTGATAAAAATCTTCATTTTCCTCATCTTCGGCTTTGGTGCTTGGAGCATAAATTTGAATAATAGACGTATTAATAGGTCTTCCTTGTAGACGTATGGATATTATCCTATCACTGACAGCATTGTACTTCAGGACAGATCTTGAAACATCCTTTGTGATGATGAATACCACCCAATTCCTCTTCAAATTGTCATTCCTAGCATACTAGATCATATGGTTGTCTGATTCAAAATGTCCAACACCAGTCCACTTCAGCTCACTAATGCTGAGGATATCTATCTTTATGTGTTCCATTTAATTTTTGACAACTTCCAATTTTCCTAGATTTGTACTTTGTACATTCCATGCCCCAATTATTAATGGATGTTTGCAGCTGTTTCTTCTCAATTTGAGTCATGTCATGTCTGCAGATGAAGGTCTTGAAAGGTTTATTTTATCCATTCAATAAGGTTGGTTTTGCTCTGATGATGCCGCACTTTCCCAGTCATATTTTGAAAGCCTTCCAACCTAAGAAGCTCGTCCTCCTATACTGTTATCTGGCAGCGTTTCTTGGCTATGCATATATTTACTTAGTATTGTAACAGACAGGGTTCTCTGCTATTCATAAGGTTTTCCCTGGCCAATTCTTTGAGAAGTGAAAGGCCTCTTCCTTCTTCCTAATCTGTCTCAGTCTGCAAGCCAAGCCAAAACCTGTGCACCATGTGCAACTCTGATGGCATTTGAAACACCAGTGGAACACTCTCAAGCCTCACAGCAACATGCCACCACAGTACAATAAACTGACAAATAAGTTTGTCTCTTTTATCTGTTCAAAACCTCTCCACCCTCCCCTTACCTGAATCCTGCTGCTTGCTCACTCTGTCTTGGATATCCTGGCTTTGCTTTCCTTTCCCCTCCACTTTTCCTGCCTCTTGGGGGTTGGGTCTGAGTCCTTCCCCTTAACTGCATCCCTCTATCACTTGCTCACTCTCTCCTGGATGCCCTGGCTTTCCAACATATGGTGTAAGGAATGTACATATTGCTGTTGTTGGTTGAAGTGCTCTGTAGATGTCTTAAGGTCAAGTTGGTAGATTGTATTGTTTAGCTCTTCTGTGTCTGTTGAGTTTTTTTCCAGTGGTTCTTTCTTTCATTGACTGTGGTGTATTAAAGTCTCCTACTATGATTGTGGAGTCATCTATTTGTCTTTGCAATTCTATTGAAGTCTGATTTACATATTTTGGGGCTCTTTTACTGGGTCCATAGATATTTATTATGGTTATATCTTCTTGTTCAAATGATCCTGTAATCATTATATAATGTCCATCCTTGTCTCTAATGGTGGTTTTTGTCTTAAAATCAATTTTATCAGAAGTTAATATTGCCACTCCTGAGGTTTTTTGCTTGTCATTTGCTTGATGTATCATATCCAACCTTTAATTTTTAGTCTATTTTTGTCTTTATCTCTAAGGTTTGTCTCTTGTAGACAGCGTATTGATGAGTTATGTTTTCATAGCCCATCTGCAACTCTCCTTCTCTTGAGTGCTGCACTTAATCCATTGGCATTCAATGTAATTATCAACAAGTATGAATTACTTGTTGTCATTTTGTTATGTGTTTTTTCATGGTGTTCCTGGTTCCTTTCAATCTATTATCTATTTCTGATCATTTAGTATTAATTTTTTGGATTTCTATCTGTAGATTTTGTATTATTTCTAATTTTTCATTTATTTTGTCATTTTGTTCTTATATTTTCTTCCAAAATTGTTCTAGGGTTTTGTCTGTGTTTTCTGTAATTTTGTCAGTGTTTTCCTTGATCTGTCTCTAAGTCTTTTGAAAGTACCTAACTAAAATTCTTTTGAATTCCTTATCAGGGACTTGTAATGCTGCTTCTTCCTCAGGGATGTATTCTGGGTCCGTATCCTGCTCTCTTGTTTCCACCACTTTATCTTGCTTCTTTGTATGGACTGTGATAGTCTGTTGTCTCTAAAACTTTGTGAATTTGTTGCATTTATATTTAATTGGTGATTGTATGTTGGAGTAATTCACCCAATATTTTCTTTTCTTTTCTTTTCTTTTTTTTTTAAATATATCTGAGTAAGCAGCGTACTGCACTCCTCTATATGCTAGTTGGCAGCACTTATTCACTCACCACCTGTCTCCTGGTGGGTGTGATAAGAATAAGAGTGGCTGCACAGATCTCTATTAACTGTTTGTGAAGAGCAGTTAAGGGTGAGTTAGGTTCCTATTGGTGGTGGTGTATTGTTGGCCAGTTGGTGCAAAAGGAAGTGGTGGCCCTCACTCAGTAAGTGGCGTTGCAGGAGATTCAGGTGTGGTTGGGTCATATGGATATGGCAGTTGTTGTCTCCCACACAGTTAGACAAAAACAACAATTGAAAAACCATCAAAAAAGTAAAAGCAAGAGGAAAAAAAAACACACCACATAAACACACAGGAACAATCACCAAAAAGAGGAAAAATAAATAAATAAAGGAAAGACAATAAATGAGAAAAAATATTTAGAGAAATACTATAAAAAGCCAAAAGAAATATGAAAGGAAAAAGAAAAAATATATATATCTGGGGAAGGGGGGATAAGAGAAAAGAGGTAGAGTAGGAGAAAAATTAAGAAAAAAAAATAGGAGAAATGCAAAAAAAAAAAGGAATGGAAAGAAACATAAGAAAGAAAAAAATGGGAACCAGGCAAAGGAAAGAGAGAAAAAGTTGAAAACTAGAACCTGGGAAGGGAAAAAGAAAGAATAATAATAAAAAGGATGAAAAAAAAAAAACCTATAATTTTAAAACAGAATAACAAAGTTTAAAAAAAAAAAAAAAAAACCTGGGTGGGACTGGGCACCTAGGCTCCAACAGAGCACCCAGACTGGGATAGAATTCCTGCCAGCCCAGAGAGTGGGTGGGGGTGAGGAATGGCCACACCTCTGTTTACCAAGAGGGTGTGGGGTATATGAGTCACAAGAGGAATATCTCATCTTTCTAGTCCTCAGGGTCTGGTATGTCCTTGCTGTCCCCAGCAGGTGGATCCTATTCTTAGGTCCTGGAATCTGAGATTATACTGTTGGGTTAAATATCCAAAATGGTCCAACCACTTTTAAACATTCAAAATGGTTGCACCCTCCGGACAGCCAAAAGCCCACAGCTCAGTTTGTCTCTTTCTTTGCTATTTCCCCTTTTATTCACCAGCCACCAGTACAGTCCACTGTGCAGCCCCTGGCTAGCAGGGTCCATTTTTAGGTTAATTCTTAGGTCCTAACACCACTTGCCAATATCCAAGCTGTCTATGCAGTCAGGATCGCTGACAGTCTTCAGCTCTGTGTGTCTCCTTTTTCGATGTTTTCATGCAGGTTCTTCTACTAGTTGGAGTTTAGTCCACTTCTGTATCCTTCCTTTCAAAGCTCAGGTCTCCAGGATTATCTTCTGTATCTGTGTTAGTTGGTTCCTCTTTTCCTTGTTGAAGAGGGTCAGTGTAGTTTCTCTTCCTATTCTGACATCTTACCAGCACCCCCTTTCAAGTATTTTTTATATAATAGATACATCTCCCATGCTATACAATTAACCCATTTACAGTGTACAATTCAATGGTTTTTAGTACATTCATAAAGTTGTGAAAAAATCACTAAAATTATACAGTATTTTCATCACTCAATAAAAGGAGCCCTGGATTCATTAGCAGTCATTCCACAGATCCTCACAAACAAACACAGATCTTTCTGTCTCCACAGATACACCAATTCTGTAATCATACTATGTGTGACCTTTTGTGTTTGGCTTCTTCACTTCTTTACTAAGCATGATATTTTCAAGTTTCATCCAGGTCATACCATGTATCTGTAATTCATTACTTCTTATTGCCAAATAATATTCCAATGTATAGATATACCATATTTTTTTAATCAATTCATTGGTTGATAGGGAGCTCTGGTGGCATAGTGCCTAAGGCATTTGACTGCTAACCAGAAGGCTGGCAGTTCAAATGCAGCAGCCACTCCTCAGAAGGAAGATTGGGCAATCTACTTCCTTAGTGATACCATCTCAAAAACCCAAGGAGGAGTTGCTATGAGTGGGCTCCAACTTGACGGCAGTGAGTTTTTTATTTATTTTTTTTTTTTAAAAATCAGTTGATAATATTGAGAAGAATGGCAATTCCAGAACACTTTATTGTCCTCATGAGGAACCTGTATGTAGACCAAGAGGAAGTCATTTGAGCAGAATAAGGTGATACTGTGTGGTTTAAAATCAGGAAAGATGTGCATTAGGGTTGTATCCTTTTACATATTTATTCAGTCTGTATGCTGAGCAAATAACTAAGAAGCTGGATTATATGAAGAGGAACACAGCATCAGGATAAGGGGAAGACTCATTAACAATCTACAATATGCAGATGACACAACCTTTCTAGCTGAAAGTGAACATGACTTGAAGAATTTACTGATGAAGGTCAAAGACTACAACCTTCAGTATAGATTATACCTCAGTATGAAAAACAAATTCTCACTGCTGGACCAATTAGCAACCTTATGATAAATGGAGAAAAGATTGAATTTGTCAAGGATTTCATTTTACTTGGGTCAATAGTTAGCACTCAAGGAAGCAGCAGTCAAGAAATCAAGTGACATCTTGCATTGAGTCAATCTACTGCAAAAGACCTCTTTATAGTGTATAAAAGCAAAGTACACTTTGCTTTGAAGACTAAGGTACACCTGACCCAAGGCATGATATTTTCAGTAGTTTTCTTCGCATGTGAGAGCTGCACAATGAATAAGGAAGACTGTAAAAGAATTAATGCATTTGAATTGTGATGTTGGTGAAGAATACTGAAAATACCATGGACTACCAGAAGAACGAACAAATCTGTCTTGGAAGAAGTACAGGCAGAACGCTTCTTAGAAGCAAGGATGCAGAAACGTCATCTCACATACTTTGGACATATTGTCGGGAGAACAGTCCTGAAAAAGACATCATGCTAGGAAAAATGGTGCATTAGCAAAAGAGAAGAAGACTATATCAGTAAAAAGGACTGACACAGTGAATACAACAATGGGCTCAAGGGATTATGAGGATGGGTGTAGGACTGGACAGTGTTTCACTCTGTCATACATAGGCTCACGAAGAGTGGGAAAGGACTGGAGGGCACTTAACAACAACAGTGGGGGGGGGAGAGGTATATCATTTTGTTTTGATTTGTATTTTCCTGATGAGTAATGATGTGAAGCATCTTTTCATGTGCTTATTTTTCATTTGTCTATCTTCTTTAAGGAGTTTTGGTATTTTCTCTGGAAAAAATATATATTCAAATTTTATTGTAGTGAAAACATACACAACAAAACATTCGCCAACTTAACTTCCCCATTTACAGCTCAGGGACATTGATGACGTTTTTCATGTTGTGCCACCATCATTGCTATCCTTTTCCAAAATATTCCACCACCATTAGCATAAACTCAATGCCCCACAAACAAAAGCTTCCCCTTTCGCCCCTCCCTACTACCTCAGGTGTTGTTGTTGTTGTTGTTATGTGCCGTCGAGTCGGCACCGACTCATAGCGACCCCTCCTTGGGTTTCCGAGGCAGTATCACTACGGAAGTAGGATTGCCCAACCTTCCTTCCGAGGAGTGGCTGGTGGGTTTGAACTGCCAGCCTTCTGGTTAGCAGTCAAATGCCTTAGATATATATATATATATATATATATACACACATATACATATATATACACATATATATATATATATATATATATATATATATATATACACACATATACATATATACACACACACACATACACACACATTTGACCTATCTAAGAATTTAGCCTCCCTTCCCCTCATATCTCTGGTAACTAACAAAGAAAGTTTTCTTCCATGTATAAATCTTTCCTTGGCTTTTTACAATAGTGGAATAATACAACATTTGTCTTCCTGTTATTGACTTATTTCACTCAGCATAATGTCCTCCAACTTCATTCACCTTATGCAGTGTTTTGCAGATTTCACATTATTCTTTAGGGTTGCATAGTATTCCATTTTGAGTATGTAACCACAGTTTGTTTATCCATTCCTCCATTGATGGGCACTTAGATTGTTTCTCTTTGCTCTTTTGAATAGTGCTGCTATGAACATGGGTGTTCACATATCTGTTTATGTCCTGCCTCTCACTTCTTTAGGATATATACTTACTGATGGGACTTCTGGGTCAAATGATATTTCTATTTCCAACTGGAGATTATAGCCAGGTCAATTAGGCAATAAAAATAAACACCCTTATTAAAAAAGACACCCTTATTGGAAAGGAGAAATGAAAGCTATTTCTATTTTCAGATGACAAAATTTTATATTTAGAAAATACTAAAGAATCCATTAAAAAATTAGAACAAACAAACAAGTTCAGCAAGGTTGCAAGGTACAAGATCAGTAGAAGAACAGTCAGCTACTCAGCTGCTCATGACAAAAGTGGAAGCTACAAAGACTGTGGCTAGAAAAGCTAACCATGTAATGTACTATACCACAGTCATATTTTCTAATCTCAAAGAGAAAGCATTTTATCTTTCACCATTGTTACCTTAACTATGGGAGCTCTGGTGGTGTAGTGCCTAAGGCATTTGACTGACAACCAGAGGCTGGTAGTTCAAACCCACCAGCCACTCCTCGGAAGGAAGATTGGGCAATCTACATCAGTAGTGATACTGCCTCGGAAACTCAAGGAGGGGTCACTATGAGTGGGATCCGACTCCATGACAATGAGTTTGGTTTGGTTTTTATGGGGTTTTTGTCAATTGCTTTTATCAGTTTGAGGAACAGCTCTTCAGTTCCTAGTATATAGTATGTTTTTATCATGAAATTTTCATGGACTTGGACAAGTAATTTTTCTGTTTCTATTGATATGATTATGTGGAGTTTATTTTTATTATATTGATATGATGTATTCCATTAATTTAATTTTCAGATAATAAATCAATTTTGCATTCCCAGGAAAAACCTTACTTTGTCATGGTGAATAATCTTTTTTTATATTTTTATGGATTCAGTTTGCTAGTTTTTTTTTTTTTTTTTGAGGAGTTTTATGTCTATATTCATAAGATATATTAGTTTGAGATTTTCTCTAATTGTGTTTTCCTCTTCTCCTCTCCCTCCTGCTCATTCTTCTCCTTCTCCTTCTTCTGGTTTTGTTACCAGAGTAATATTTGTCTCACCAAATTATTTGGGAAGTTTCTCCCATTTTTTCTTTAGGAGACTTTGTGAAAATTGGTATTAATTGTTTTTTACATGTTTGGTATAATTCACCAAAGAAACCATCTCAGCCTAGGGTTTTATTTTCAGGAAATTTTTTAAATTACCACCTCAGTCTCTACTTTTTATATGTAAAATCTATTTTTGCAGTTCTAAAAGTGGAAACCAATCCAACTGCCATCGAGTTGATTCCAACTTACAGCGATAAATCTGTATGAAAGTAGATTGCCCCTTCTTCCTTTCACAGAGTGGCTGGTGGGTTTGAACTGCCAGCCTTCTGGTTAGCAGTCAAATGCCTTAGGGAGTGCAGCACTAGAGCTCTTTAGAAGTGGAGGCATTTTCTTATTATTTGCAAAAGCCAAAACTCATGAAACATTATTTTTGGTGTCTTGGCGATGAAGAGAAAGGAGAAAAATTCTTCCAAGAGCAGTAGCAAAAAAAAAAAGAAAGAAAGAAAAAGCCATGGTGGGGCAGTGGTTATAAGACTCAGCTGCTAACCAAAAGGTCAGTTAAGAAAAAAAGAAGAGGGAGAAACTTCCCTGGACTTGGGAGAGATTAGGTGTATCAGGCACTGTGTATGTGGCATAGTCCTTGGGGAGGAATACAATTTTATAGAAGGGTTGTATGCAAGTAAGGACACTAGAAAAGAGATTTCAGACCTCCAGGATCTTTGTATTTTTCCTATCATGAAAGACCCTGGGAGCTACAAAGATGATAAGCCTGAGGATGCGTTTGTAGGCTGATGCAAATGAAAGCCTTGGAAATATAAAATATAGGTAATTGACTAGTGTATGGAGTAGTACACTGACATTTTGACTTTATTTAAGACTCATGTTTTTATCATAATCCTGTGAAGGGTAGTCTTAATGTCTGAAAGCTTCTTAACATCCTGATATAATCAGGGCTTGGCCGAATTTAAACTGATTTAAAAATAAATAAATAAAAGCAACACCAAAAACCAAACTCACTGCCATCAAGTCAATTCTGACTCATAGTGACCCTATAGGACAGAGTAGAACTGCCATATATGGTTGCCAAAGCTCTAAAAAATATCTTTATGGAAACAGACAGCCACATCTTACTCCCATGGGCCAGCTGGTGGGTTTGAACTGCCGACCTTTTGGTTAGCATCCAAATGCTTAACAGCTGTGTCACCAGAGCTTTTTAAAGAAAATAAGTAGAACATTATTTCTTAAGAATTTGAGCTTGTTGACAAAGATTTTTCTGTAGAAAAGGCATCGCCATGCTAGACCTTTTGTGATTCTCCACAATAGACAGGCCAGGTCTGACTAGCTCTTCAGAAAAGCAGAGTTAGCTTGAAATCTTACAAGATTTTAATCCCTTTTAGTATAACATAGAGATTAAGTTTTCTGATTGTGGAGTCCAGGATTGTGCCTGGAATCAATGCCTGTTTAAAGAACTCTGGTAGAATAAGTGGTTAAGCACTCAACTGCTAATCTAAAATTTGATAATTTGAACCTACCTGCCACCCCTGAGGGGAAAGATGTAGCAGTCTGCCTCCATAAAGATTTACAGTTTTTGGAAATCTTATGGGGAAGTCCTGTTCTTTCCTATAAAATAAGTCTCTGTGAGTCAGAGTCAACTTGATGACCTGATGACCTGATGGCAATGAGTAGTTGGTGGTTATGGGACTTTGGAAAATTCCCTTAATCTTTCTGTTGATCAGTTTCTTCATTTTTGAATAAGGATAATATATACTACCTATGGATGGTTAAAGCATTCAGCTGATAACCAAAAGGTGGGTGGTTTGAACCCACCAGCCATTCCACAGGAGAAAAATGTGGCAGTCTGCTTCCGTAAAGATTTACAGACTTGGAAACTTTATGGAGCAGTTCTATCAAATGAGGTCTCTATAAGATGGAATCAACAGCAATGTTATTTATTTATTTATTTTAAATGTGCTACCTACCACATGGGAGCTCTGGTAGTATAGTGCCTAAGGCACTTGACTGCTAACCAGAAGGCTGGCAGTTCAAACCCACCAGCCGCTCCTCTGAAGGAAGCTTGGGCAATCTACTTCTATAGTGATACCGCCTCAGTATCCCGAGGAGGAGTTGCTCTGAGTCAGGTCTGACTCGATGGCACATGAGAACAACCTACCACACACGCTTATATAAGAATTAAGTGCTGTTTACTTCTTAGCTACTTCTATTGTAATTGATATCACTAAAGAGCTGAAATATATGCAATGTTAGATTCTTATTGAAATTATTAAATATCTTCTTCTCCACTACTCCTTGCTCTGATAATGGCATTTTCATCCTTCATGTCATCAATAGTCATTTTATCAGTCAACTTTTATTTTTTTCCCATTCTATATTTTCTAATCTTTTCTTAGTCACCAAGATCTAGAGTCTTCTTTTACAATCTCTTCCTCATACCTTCTTTTTCCTTAAACCCTCACAGCTTTTACTTATATTATTGAAAACCACTCAAATCTTTATGCTTTTGTTGTTTCATTTTCCAACTGAACATTTATTGAGTGCCTGCTATGTGAAAATTTTTATCAACTTCTGCAGTCTGAAATTGACTTTTGCATTCCAGTCACCAGTGATAATTAACACATGCAATCAGGATGTGTTAATTATCACTGGTGACTGGAATGCAAAAGTTGGAAACAAAGAAGATTCACCGTAGTTGGAAAATTTGGCCTTGGTGACAGAAATAATGCTGGAACTCTCATGGCAGAATTTGGCAAGACCAACGACTTGTTCATTGCAAACACCTTTTTTCAACAACACAAACAGCGGCTCTACATGTGGACTTCACCAGATGGAACACACAGGAACCAGATTGACTACATCTGTGGCAAGAGGTGGTAGAAAAGCTCAATATCTTCAGCCAAAACCAGGCCAGGAGCTGATTGTGGAACAGACCATCAACTGCTTTATGGAAGTTCAACTGGAAGTTAAACACAAGTAAAACAAGTCCAAGAGAGCCTAAATACGATCTTGAATATATCTCTCCTGAATTTAGAGCTCATCTAAAGAATAGATTTGCTGAATTGAACACCAACAACCAAAAACCAGAAGAATTGTGGGAGGATATCAAGAACATTATCCATGAAAAAAGCAAGAGATCACTAAAAAGACGAGAAAAGAAGACCAAAGTGGGTGACAGAAGAGACTCTGAAACTTGCTCTTGAGTGGAGAGTAGCTAAAGCCAATGGAAGAAATGACAAGATAAAAGAGCTGAACAGAAGATTTCAAAGAGCAGCTCGAG
>NW_006921610.1:15771147-15794554 GCF_000298275.1 Orycteropus afer afer
ACACAGTGGCTGCGATGATGGGCTCAAGTGTAGCAGGAATCATGGAGCTGGCGTGGGACCGGGCAGTGTTTTGTTCTGCTGTGCATGGGGTCGCTATGAGTCGGAAACAACTCGCCAGCACCTAACAACAAAACAACAGCTATGTGCCAGGCTCAATTCAGATCTTTAAACTTTTTATCTCCAGTCGATATTAGAACACTGAAGGATAAGTATTGAAATCCTCATTTTACAGATGAGGAAACTGGTGCAGAACAATTTAATGACCTATCTTAGTTCACTCAGCTAATATGTAGCAATTCCACTGTTAACTACTTAAGTTAAAATCTTTGCTGCCTTTTACCCTGCAAGCCACTGCCAAACTAATTTTTGTATAGTGTGACTTTGATTAGTAACCACTCAGCTCAATAGATCCTTACTGCCTTTAAAATAAAGCCTAAACTCTTTCTTAGCCGTAGTATTCAAAACTTGCTATAATGTAGCCCAAATCTACGTATTTAGTGTTGGCTCTTACTAACCCTTCTTACATCCAATACACTAAAATCAAACATATAACTTTCTTGGAAGAAAGGCCTAGCAATCTACTTCCAAAAGAACAGCCATTAAAAATCTTATGCAGTAAAGTTCTACTCTGACATGGGATTGCCTTGAGTCATAATCTACTCCACAGCAACTTCTTTTGTTTTTTTGGTATTACTTCCACAAGGATTCCTTCTGTAGGATGATAGATCAGATCCTTGTCTTCTGAACATGGGTTTTTAAAATACTATGCATCTTTTTTTTTTTTTTAATAGCATTTCTTTAAACACAAAATTGACTGCTTTCTGCATTAGAATGTAAACTCCTTGAGGGCAGAGTCTAGATCAGTCAAGTTCATTATGCCAAACTTAAAACCCAGTTGAGCTTGGTATTTCATTCACTGTAAATGTTATAAAAATTTTGTTGAATAACTGAGCTTAAGTATTTACATTTCAAATAGTTAAATTGCATTTTTTCTTGTTCTTCAAGATTACTTCAAAAGCTTTTAACAAACAAAACAAATATTTTAGGAACAAAATACAAGTTTCCATTTCTAAGTATCTCTTATACTTCCCTGCAAGGATATCTTGTCCATGCCTTTCCTTTTCACTAGAGTGCCTTCCACCCAGTACCACCTCCACTATAATTTTTTTTTACTGTAAATGGATATAAAATCCTCTCCTTTCTACTCCTATAGTAGTTTGTATACAAGTATTTTATAACTCCTATTATTCTACTTAATAAACTCACTGTCATTGAGTCAAATCTGACTCTTAATGACCCCGTTTGGGTTTCTGAGGCAGTATCACTGTGGAATTAGATTGCCTAGTCTTCCTTCTGTGGAGTGACAGGTGGGTTTGAACTGCCAGCCTTCTGGTAAACATTCAAATGCCTTGGGCACTATGCTACCAGAGCTCCCTTCTACTTAATATGGGGGGGGGGGGAAATAAAATACTAGAAAGAAGGTGAGACTGAAAGAATACCAGGGGAAAGGAGTTGAAGGAAAATCTGAGGACTGACTGGAATTCAGCTAAAGTAGACAAGTAGAGGAAAGTCTAAGAACAAAGATAAAGATGATAATGGAAAGTAAAAATAACATTGCATTGAAAAAGGAGTCAATTTCTTTCATTTTCCCATTTATTAGAATGTATAAATTTATCCATTAAGTGAGGTAAAGTATATTTCCAGGTAGGAATTTTGGTAGCACAAGAAACTTTGGCTTCCAAAGAAGAGTGAGGAAAACCAAAGATGCATGGAAACAATTAGTCCATGTGACTGGTACACCATGCAATCCTCAGCCTATATGACTATGAGACCAGAGGAACTAGATGGTGCCTGGCTACCACTGTCAACCACTTGGAGGGTACCTCTGTAGGAGATCTGCATAGAGTGAAGAACAATGTGGAACAAAACTCAAAATCATTTAAAAAGAAGAAAAAAATAGGACCAGGTTTGTTGTTCTGATAGAGCCTGATGGAACGTGGCCTCTAGCTGTCCTTCAGGTCTGGAATTGAACCCACTCCTGTGGCTTCCAGTCAAGCAAAAGACAGGCATATCAGCTGAACATTTAGAATAGGTAGATACACTCCTTGGAAAGATCAATCACGGGAGAATAAAGGGCTGTGTATGCACAGAAAGAAAGCTTTGGGAAGCAGGAGTGCCTGGGAGAGAAGGACACAGGGAAGCGATAACATAGGGAGGAAGTGGGAGGGAAGCTGTTGCATTGTGGAAAATTGGAGTCATTGTCATGAGACAAAGTGTATGTGAGCTGCAGTATGGAAAGTGAACTTCACCTAAATCACAATAAAAATTTTTAAAAAAAGGAAAAAACAAAGAAATTTTGGCTTTCATATGAAGTTATTAATTTGCTGTATTTTATAAATTATTTGTGAATGTTAATTACATTTTATTCGGATATTTTTTAATTAGAGTTTCTGTCTAATAATGAAAATATCTCTGGGATATATAAGGAAGGGAAGTGGTTAGTAGTAGCTATATTCCATTAAATTATTACTTGGGCAGATCCATGTTAGAGTGCACTACCATGAATGTGATCTGGTCATGTTGTTTTTGTTAGGTGCCATCGAGTCATCTCTGACTCATAGAGACCCTATGCACAGTGGAACGAAACACTGTCTGGTCTTGTGCCAGCCTCACAATACTTGCTCTATCTGAGCCCATCGTTGCAGCCACTGTGTCTATCCATTTTGTGGAGGGCCTTCCCCTTCTTCATTGACCCTCCACTTTACCAACCATGATATCCTTCTCCAGAGAATGGTTCCTTTTGACAACATGACCCAAGTTGGTGAGGCAAAGTCTGGCCATTCTTGCTTCCAAGGAGAATTCCAGCTACGCTTCTTCCAGGATAGATTTGTTAGTCCTTTTAGCAGACCATGGTACTCTTAGCATTCTTCTCCAACACCACAATCAAAAGTTACTCTTCTTTGGTCTTCCTCATTCATTAACCAGCTATCACATGAATATGAGGGAATTGAAAACACCATGGCTTGGGTTAGGTACACCTTAGTATTCAAGGAGACATCTTTGTTCTTCAACACTTGAAAGAGGTCTTTTGCAGCAGATTGGCCCAATGCAATATGTCATCTGATGTCTTGACTGCTGCTTCCTTTGGTGTTGATTATAGAACCAAGTAATATGGAATCCTTGACAACTTCAATCTTTTTTCCATCCTCCATGAAGCTGTTTATTGGACCAGTTGTAAGGATCTTTGTTTTCTTTTTATTGAGGTGTAATCCATATTGCATAGTCTTTAATCTTCATCAGTAAGTGCTTCAAGTCATCCTCACTTTTAGCCAGCAAAGTTGTGTCATCTGCATATCACAGGTTGTTAATAAGTTTTCCTCCAATCCTGATGTCACCTTTTTCTTCATATAATCCAGCTTCTCAGATTATTTGCTCAGCATACAAATTGAATAAGTATGGTGAAAGAATACAACCTTGATGCACTCCCTTCTTGATTTTAAATCATGCAGTATCCCCTTGTTCTGTTTGAATGACAGCCTCCTGGTCTATGTACAGGTTCCTCATGAGTACAATCAAGTGTTCTGGAATTCCCATTCTTCTCAATGTTATCCATAATTTCTTATGATCCACACAATCACTTTGCTTTTGCATAGTCAATAAAACATAAGTAAGCATCTTTCTGAAATTCTTTATTTTCATCTAAGATCCATCTGACATCAGCAATGATATCCCTCATTCCACATCCTCTTCTGAATCCAGCTTGCATTTCTGGAAGTTCTCTGTCAATATACTGCTGCAACCATTTTTTAATTATCTTCAGTAAGATTTTACTTGCATTTGATATTATAGATATTGTTCAATAATTTCTGGATTCTGTGGGATCACCTTTCTTTGGAATGGGTACAAATATGGATCTCTTCCAGGCAGTTGGCCAGGTAGCTGTCTTCTAAATCTCTTGGCCTAACTGAATGAGTGCCTCCAGTGGGGCATCCATTTGTTGAAACATCTCAATGGGCATTCTGTCAATCCTGGAGGCTTGTTCTATGCCAACTCGTTCAATGCGGCTTCAACATCTTCCTTCAATACCATTGGTTCTTGATCATATGCCACCTCCTGAAATGGATGAAGATTGACCAGTTCTTTTTGGTACAGTGCCTCTGTGTATTCTTTCTTTTTTTTTTTTTTTGATGCTTCCTGCATTCAGTATTTTGCCCATAGAATCTTTCAATATTGCAACTTGAAGTTTAAATTTTTTCCTCAGTTCTTTCAGTTTGAGAATTGCCAAGTGTGTTCTTCCCTTTTGGTTTTCTCACTCCAGGTCTTTTCACATTTCATGATAGTAATTGGCTTTGTCTGCTAGAGCTGCTCTTTGAAATCTTCTGTTCAGCTTTTTTATGTTGTCATTTCTTGCATTTGCTTTAGCTACTCTCTAGTCATGGGCTAGTTTCAGAGTCTCTTCTGACATCCATTTTTATCTTTTCTTCCTTTCTCATCTCTTTCATGACCTCTTGCTTTCTTCATGGATGATGTTCTTGATGTCATCCCACAATTCCTCTGGTTTTTGGTCATTGGTGTTCCATGTATCAAATCTTTTCTTTAAATGGTCTCTAAATTCAGAAGGGATATTAAAGGTCATGTTTTGGCTCTCATGGACTTATTTTAATTGTCTTCAACTTCTCCTTGAACATGCATATGAGCAGTTGATGGTCTGTTCCACAATCAGCTACTGGCCTTGTTTTGGCTGAAGATATTGAACTTCTCCAACAGCTCTTCCCACAGATGTAGTCAATCTCATTCCTGTGTATTCCATCTGGTGAAGTCCACGTGTATAGCCATCACTTATGTTGTTGACAAAAGGTGTTTGCAATGAATAAGTCATTAGTCTTGCAAAATTCTCTCATGCTATCTCCAGCATTATTCCTGTCTCCTCCAAGGCCATATTTTCCCAACTACTGATAACTTTTCTTTGTTTCCAACTTTTGCATTCCAGTCACTAGTGATAATCAACACATCTTGATTGCATGTTTGGTCAATTTCAGACTGCAGAAGTTGGTAGAAATCTTCACTCTCCTCTTCCTTGGCTTTGTTAGTTGGTGTGTAAATTTGAATAATCATAGTATTAACTAGTCTTCCTTGTAGATATATGGATATTATCCTATCACTGACAGCATTGTACTCCAGGACAGATCTTAAAACACTCTTTGTGACAATGAATGCCACACTATTCCTCTTCAATTTGTCATTCCCAGCATAGTAGATCATATGGTTGTCTGATTCAAAAGGCCAGAACCAATCCATGTCAGCTCACTAATGCCTAGGCTATTGATCTTTATCCATTCCATTTCATTTTTGACAACTTCCAATTTTTCTAGATTCATACTTCATACATTCTTTGTTCCAATTATTAATGGATATTTCCTAGGTTGATACTTCATACATTCCATGTTCCAATTATTAGTGAATGGTTGCATCTGTTTCTGCTCATTTTGAGTCATGCAACATCAGCCAATGGAGGTCTCAAAAGCTTTACTCTACCCGTGTCATTGAAGTAGTCTCTACTCTGAGGAGTTAGCTTTTCCCCAGTCAAATTTTGAGTGCCATCTGACCTGATAGGCTCATCTTCTGGCAATATATCAAACAACATTTCAGGGATATTTATAAAGTTTTCCAGTAATATATAAGACAGTGCTTCACTGCTATTCATAAGGTTTTCCACTGGCCAATTCTTTGAGAAGTGGATGGCCTCCTCCTTCTTTTGAGTCTGTCTCAGCCAGGAAGCTCCGCTGAAATCTTCCCACCATGGGTAACCCTGCTGGCATTTTGCAATGCGGTGGTATAGCCTCCAGCCTCATGGCAAAACATAAGCCACCAGAGTACAACAAACTGACAGACAAGTTCATCTCTCTTAGTTGTTCCTAATCCCTCTGTGCCTGTCTACCTCAGGCAACAGCCTTAAAATAGAGAGCTGCTCACAAGCAAAAAGCAGCCCCCAAGCCCCAGCCGCCTACCTTAGGCCCTGGCCTTAATACAGAGCCACCCCCAAGTGTGAAGCAACCTCTAAGCCTCAGAGATTGGATGTAGTCAGAGATGAACACGTTTTATGTTCCTTGTTATCCTATAACAAGCACAGAGGAAGTGTCTTACTCACACTGCCTAATTCTGTCCCTTTTATGTAGTCATGTGTGATTCAGGATTTGTTGGTGAGGGATGGCAGTTTCTTTTCAATAGATAAGAATCAGGGCCTGGTATTATATCTACCCCCTAATTGTAGGATTTGGAAGGGAGGTTGGGCAATCCTACTTCCGTAGTGATACTGCCTCGGAAACCCAAGGAGGGGTCGCTATGAGTTGGGCCGACTCGACGGCAAACAACAACAACAACAATGGTAGGATAGGTAGGTGAAGGAGTTTTAAGTCTCTCTACAAGAATCTGAGAAAAAGAGAATGTAATATATCACAAACCAGAATTGAATATGGCATCATACATCTATGGGATAGCTTGTTTACAGCTTAAGACAAGGTTTCTCAATCTTGGCATTATTTACATTTCTCTCAGTTAATTTTTGTCATGGGGGCCAGACCTGTCCCTTTTAGGATGTTTAACAGCATACCATGAATTGTAGTTATGAAAACTTTTCCCTGGTGCTGCCAGAGATGCCCTGTGGCTCAAAATCATCTCAAAAGAAAATCACAGGCTTAAGGCAATGAACTAAGAGGAAGAATTTTAGGAGATGCTTACTCCCAAATTTATTCAAATCCCCAAATGAAATGTCACTTTGAAGGGGCTTCACAAAAAGGTAGAATGCAGGTATCAAAGAGGCCAACTGGTAGTACAATAGTGAAGAAGATGTTAGGAAGTAAAGCTTAGGGCAATTCCTTCATCGAACTAGCTTGCACCTGCTGTATCCAGAGTCTGTAGAACTTTGGAGTTGATAATGGCAAAAGGCCTGGGTAAAGTTAACCAGCTAATAAAAAAAGAGTGCCCATGGGAGAGAGTCATACGTTCATGATACAGTCTTAGAACTAAGGTTGGGACACAGTGGAACCTCCTAAATGACAGTCAGAATATATCACTAGGGAGGTAGGGAGCAGTAGGGTGGCATCTAAGCAAGTAATACTCAGATATCAAACCAGAATAGAATTTTTCTCAGGGTTCCAGAAAGACAGATGCATAGAAAAAAAGAAAGAAAGAAAAGGAAAAGAAGGTAGGGAAGAAGAATACTTGGCAAAAGTAAAACCTGGTCTTTGCTTCTGGCCCTGCAAGAAGACCTATGAATGGCAGCTAAGGAAGAAGACAAGTTCTAGCTATGCTATCCAGGACAGGATTGGACCAGACATTTTATGTGACTGGTGGCATTTCAGGGCGTAAGGGGCAAGCTATATTTTGAGTTCAACTCTGGAGTCTAGAGGTAAGCAGAAGTCGTGCTATGGGTGAGATAATCATCACAGTGACTCCGAATGAGTGGACTCACCCTTAGCCGACAGTGGCACACCCCAGGTCCTATTTACTCAATGTATGTGAGTTAGGAGATGCTAAAATACTCTTTGTCTGACCTAAAGAATCATGCATTTCAAGATTTTGCAATGACCTAGTTAAAACAGGCAAGATATAAAATTGTGTGAATTTAAAAAAAAAAAAGTATGTATATAAATAAATAATGAAACTACATAAACAGTAGCTTACATATGATTTGAGAGCTCTGGTAGCATAGTGCCAAAGGCACTTGACTGCTAACCAGAAGACTGGCTGTTCAAACCCACCAGCCCCGCATCGGAAGGAAGGTTGGGCAATCTACTTCCGTAGTGATACCACCTCGGAAACCCAAGAGGGGTCGCTAGGAGTTGGGTCTGACTCAATGGCACATAAAAACAACAACATATATATGATCTATACAGCAATATATGATCTTAGGAGTCCCTGGGTGATGCAAATTGTTCAAGCCCTCAGTTGCTAACTAAAAGGATAGAGGTTCAAGTCTACCCATAGCCATTTTGGGAAGAAAAAAAAAAAAAAAAGATCTGGCAATCTGCCTCTAAAAAATCAAGCATTGAGAAGTCTATGATACACAGTTCCCATCTAACACACATGGGGTTGCTGTGAGTCAGAATTGACTCAACAGCATCTGGTTACTATGTATGATTTTACCTTTATATTAAAAGAAAAATATGTAAATGTAGCTAAATAGACATGAATGTCAATACTTAGAAAACACAGCAGAAGGAAAGAGCAGAGATAATATTTAAAATGTGGGATAAGAGGGAATCGTGATTTTTATTACTTATTTTATACTCTATCTTCTAGGTTTTGGATAATGAATGTGTGATACTTTTTATAATCATTTTTAAGGTATCCTAAAATATGAACTTCATGTCTCAAACCATGATTGACATAGGAATTAAGAACAGATGATTCTCTAAGTAAGACAAAATTATTGGACTTTGTTATGAAAAGGTTTGGTGAAGACACAGCCTGAGAAAAAAAGTGTGGGAAATGTGGGAAATGTGGTTTGCTCAATGGAAATGAGCGTACTCCTACGTAAATTTAACAAGAATTTAGCATGTGTCATCAGAACACTTTCTTCCTAACAGACAACTATTTAGTAGTTTTGTAATAGGAAGCAAGATGTTCTCCCCTCCTCCACCTCAGCCAACTGCTCTCTGGGAAAAAAGAACCCCAAACCCTTTGGCCACATGTAACTGTATATTGCACTATAGAGTACAGGGTTTGTTTGGAATGATGGATGGTTTGACAATACAGCACAATCAGACAAGACCAGCCATCAATCACTTTAAATCAATGATAGACCTTGGGTATGTTTTGTGCCACTTTCATTCATTCTGGTGCACAGAGAGTTGCAAGGAGCAAACTCATGACCTCTTATGACCAAAGAAAATGGCTTTTAAAGTTGTTTCTATCCTCTATTCATCACTCATTCCTGGGTGAGATGCCAGGAAATAACTTTCATATTTTTTTCTTTAATTCCCCCCCTCAACTCATCTTTCTCACCTCAAAGTTATGATGAACGGTATGCACACATCTGAGGAGGCTAGCCTTTTTTTAAATAAATGAATTTCAGTTCCTTTCTTTAAAAAAAAATATATTATCTTAATAATCAAACAACATTAATTTCCTCCATTCTAGCTGGTATGAAGTTTTGATATGGTCATGATTTTTTCTCTTTGGGTCAGCCCTGAACATTCAGAGCAGGGTACCCTGGACATTAACACATCCAGCACATGGCTTTTATATTCATCTAGACAAGTCCAATCAAGAGCCTTTTCCACAGTGCACTGTTAGGTCCATCCCAGAATTCTGTAAGCAATATTGGCAACTCTCAGGGTCATGAGTCTCTAACACTGGAGGGGATGAGGAAGTTTACTCCTCTTCATAGCCTCAGAAAATCTTAAAAACACACTAAAAATTCTCTTCTCCAAATGCCCTTGTTAGACAGCCTCATCAACTGAAAACACTAACTCAATTCTAACACCTCTTCAGTGGTCCTGAAACACAAGAGTATTTTATTTCCTGTCCCCATCAGAACCCCAAAAGTGAGTGGGAAAGTAATAGCAGCTTAGCACTTTAGAAGAACAGAGGTGAACTCAACCAATTTTTAGTGAGGCTAAGGAAAGGATGGGGGAAAAAATTGTTTTGTCTCATCTTCCTATTAAAAAAAAAAAAAAAAAAAACCTCACTGCCATCCAGTCAACTCTGACTCAGTGACCCCTCCTTGGGTTTCTCAGGCAGTATTTCTACAGAAGTAAATTGTCCAGTCTTCCTTCTGAGGAGTGGCTGGTGGGTTTGCACTGCCAGCCTTCTGGTTAGCAGTCAAATGCCTTAGGCACTATGCCAACAGACACAGGGCTCCTCATCTTATAATATTTTAAATACAAAGGCTTGCTGGAATTAGTAACAACTTACTTCTTCTAATAACACATGAACCCACCGAAAGTTTCTTTAGACTTCCCATCTACCAAGAAGAGAGTTTGTTATCTATCTTGTGATACTGTCTTACCACACGCAAACTTTGTTATGATATTCATACAATTTCATTTAAACATGAAAAGAATTTTGCACACTTCTTAAAGCTGCAAGGTTTATTAACATATTACATGCTACTTCATAAAGGTCAATGGAATTGAACTCTAAGGAAATAATGAACTAGCAACATATGGGATCTCAAATCTCTTTGCACAATGCAACCTGGAACAAAGCAATTGACTGGCCTAAGAATCAAATTCCTGGTTTGATTCTAGATCACACACTAGATATAAGACTACCAGCAAGACACCAACACTCTCCTCAGATCTTCAAACTCTCAACATTTAGAAAAGATTTGTGCTCTAGGGATTCTGAATAGATTAAAAACAATGTTTATTAGAGCTGTGTCAAATTCTCCTTTTCTTACAAAACTATGACAAGATCTTGTGTTAATGACAATTATATAATAATAACATTGCCTTTATTGTTTTTGTTGTTATTACTTTAAGAATCAAAGCAAATATATGTACTACAAGCTAAATTATCTATATATATGTATACATTCATAGGGAGCTCTGGTGGCACAGTGCCTAAAGTATTTGACTGCTAACCAGCAGGCTGGCAGTTCAAAACCACCACCCACTCCTCAGAAGGAAGATTGGACAATCTACTTCTGTAGACACACCACCTTGGAAACCCAAGGAGAGGTCACTATGACATTCATATGTATGTGTATGTATATATGTATGTATAAGTATGAATAGCAGGCATACATAAGATAGTGTGCCAAAAGATGAGCTCCTCAAGCTGGAAGGCACTAAAAATACAACTGGGGAAGAGCTTCCTCCTCAAAGTTGAGTTAATCTTAATGATATAGATGGAGTAAAGCTTTTGGAACCTCCATTTGCTGATGTGGCATGACTCAAAAAGAGAAGAAACAGCTGCAAACATCTTTGGATAATCAGAACATGGAATATATAGAGTATGAATCTGGGAAAATTGGAAGTTGTCAAAAATGAAATGGAATGCATGAAGATCAATATCCTAGGCAGTAGTGAGCCGAAATGGACTGGTATTGGTCATTTGAATTGGACAATCATATACCCACCAGCTACTACTCAGAAGGAAGGTTGGGCTATCTACTTCCATAGTGATACTACCTCAGAAACCCAAGGAGGGGTCGCTATGAGTCGGGTCTGAGTTGATGGTACATAACAACAACAACAACATCGTCTACTATGACAGGAATGACAAAGAGGAATGGTGTCTCATTCATCATCTGAAAAAAACATTTCAAGATCTATACTGAAGTACAATGCTGTTACAGAAAGGATGGTATTTATACACCTTCAAAGAAAACAAGTTAATACTACTATTATTCAAATTTACACACCAACCACTAAAGCCAAGGATGAAGAAACTGAAGATTTTTAACAACTTCTGCAGATTGAAACATGCAAGAAACTCAATAACTCAAAACTCATTGCCTTCAAGTCATATCTGACTCATAGCAACACCTCCTTGGGTTTCCAAGGCAGTATCACTATGGAAGTAGATTGTCAACCTTCTTTCTGAGGAGTGGCTGGTGGGTTTGAACTGTTATACTTATGGTTAGCAGTCAAGTGCCTTAGGCACTATGCCACCAGAGCTCCCAAACACACAATAAAGATATATTAATAATTACTGCTGATTGGAATTTGAATGTTGGAAAAAAAAAAAAAAAAAAGGAAGTATCAGTGGTTGGAAAATATGGTCTTGGTGATAGAAATTACATCAGAGATCTCATGATAAAATTTTGAATGGTCAATGACCTATACATTGCAAATATCTTTTTTCAACAACATTAATGGTGACTATACAAATAGACCTTACCAAATGGAATACATAGGAATCAAATGGATACATCTATGGAAAGAGAGAATGGAGAAGCTCAGTATCATCAAGCAGAAAAAAGCCAGGGGCTGACTGTGGAACTGACTATCAATTGCTCATCTGCAAGGTCAGGTTGAAGCTGAAGAAAATTAAAACAAGTCCACAAGAGCCAACATATGATCTTGAGTATATCCCACCTGAATTTAAAGACCATTTGAAAAAGAAATTTGATGCACTGAACACCAGTGACCGAAGAGAACGCAAGCTGTGAGATGACATCAAGGACATCATACATGAAGACAGCAAAAGACCATTAAAATGACAGGAAAGTAAGAGAACACCAAAATGTATGTCAAAAGAGAATCTGAAACTTGCTCTTAAATGGAGAGACACTAAAGCGAAGAAGTGATGAAGCAAAAGAGTTGAACAGAAGGGCTGCTTAAAAGGACAAAGTAAAGTATCATCATGAAATGTGTGAAGACCTGGAGTTATAAAAATCAGAGGGGAAGTACAAGCTCGCCATTTCTTAAGATGAAAAAAATGAAGAAAAAAATCCAAGCTTTGAATTGCCATATTGAAGGATTCTATGAGCAAAATATTGAACAATGCAAGAAGCATTAAAAGAAGATGGAGAATAACTTCTTAGCCACAAACAAGCACCTTGAGGAAGTCAGTCCCTGGACTGTGGACTGGGGACTATGGTTGCAGGAGATATCAAGTTCGATTGACACAACATAGTACATAAAAACATTGTTCTACATCTTACTTCAGTGAGTAGCAACTAGGGTCTTAAAAGCTTGCTAGTGGCCATGTAAGCTGCAACTATATTGGACTCTCCTCGTCTGGAGCAAAGAAAAGTGAAGAAAATCAGAGATGCAGAGAAACAGTCCAAAGGACTAATAGGCCATGAGAACCTCAGCCTATATGACTCTGAGACCAGAAAAACTAGATGGTGCTTGGCTATTAATTCTAACCACTTAGAAAGGGTCAACATTGGAGATCCTAGGTCAAGTAGGAGAGAAATGTGGAACAAAAATCAATATCACAAAAAAGACCAGGCTTACTAGTCTTGTAGAGATTAGTGAAACAAGGAGACCACGGCCCTGAATCACCCTTTGGGCCTGGAATTGAACTCACTCCCATGGCTTACCTCTCAGCCCAAAAATAGACAGACCTACTAGCTGAACATCTACATCAGGGAGATTCACTTTTTAGAAAAATCAACCAGGGGAGATCAGAAAGGCAGCATTCACACAGGGAGAAAGGTAGGGAGGCAGGAATTGATTAGCAAGAAGGACACAGGAAAAGGGTAACCACAGGGAGGAGGTGGGAGGAGAGGTGTTACATACACTGCAGGGAATGTAACCAGTGTCACAAAGCAAAATATGTATAAACGATGAATGTAAAAAAAAAAAAAAAAAATCTGCTTTATAAAATTTCACTCAAACAATAATAAAAAGTTTTTTTTAAAAAAGATGGAATACACAGAGTTACTTTACCAAAAATAATTGGCCTATGTTCAACCATTCCAATAGGTAGCATATGACCAAGAACTAATGATAACTGAAAGCAGAAGTCCAAGCTTCCTTGAAGGAACTGGCAAAAAGCAAGGCTCAAGAAATTGACAGAATATCACTTTTGATCTTTCAACATATAGATGCAGCATTGGAGACACTCACTTATTTATTTAAGAAATTTGGAAGACAGCTACCTGGCTAACTGACTGGAAGAGATCTATATTTTTACCTACTGGAAAGAAAAGTAATCCAACAGAATGTGAAAATTATTGAACAATATCATTAATAATACACACAAGTAAAATTTTGCTGAGGATAGTTAAAAAATGGCTGCAGCAATGCAGGAAACTGTTATGTACGTATACATATATACCAGATCCTATTGCAAAAATTATAGATTTTTCTCAAGGGGTCAACACATTTCAGTGGTACTGACAAAACAAGGGTCATCATAAATCCCTTTTTTTTATGGCATTGTAGACTGAAGTAGGAAGAACTGTCCTTTCTAACTATCATTAAACAAGTTGGAGGCAAACGTGTGTGTAGAAATCTGATTACTCCAATAGTGAGGGAACTGTGTTCCTTGACTACAGGAGAAAAAAAAATATATTACAGTCAAAAACCTACATTTTTAGTTCAAACCTAAAATATATTTATAAGAAGATTGTCAGAAAGATGTTTACCTGTGTCAGTTGAGGAAGGTCTTATATGCAACAGCAAATGCAAACCAAATACTACTTAACCTCAGTCCTTGGAATTGGTACAAAAGTAGATTTCCCTTTGTGCATGAGGTTCTTAGTTAGAATCTAGTGGCAGACAATGACATAGTTCTGGAAGTGAGAAAATCAAACCAAGTGTTACTCCTTCCAGGGCAAACCATCCAAGAATACCAAAGTAGAGCTATATTTTTATTTTTCCTGTTACAGCACAAATCCGTTGTTTGGCTACCAAATTACTGGTTGTGTCTGGTTCTCACATACTTCTCTTTTTCCTGTGCTGGGCAGGAAAAGTAATAACAGGTTGCTCCTTTTACTTGTGGAATTTAGGTATTCTTCATCATATAATGAGGTCATTTTCCTAAGACCTGGCAGTTTGAAGACTGGAGGTGTATGTTATTCCTGTGGGGGTGGAAACCCATAAAAATGGACGTTTTGGTCAGAAAGAGTGGGTTCTAGTTACTTGTTCCCAGATTTAAATGGTATGTTTATGAGTCATACCCTCACTATTATCTAATTCTAACAGCATCTCCTAAAGATCACTATCATTTAAATGACTATGTCAGAGAAGGATGCCTGGGAACTTATACCAAGGACAAAATTACACATATCTATTTAGTTATGAAGCAGCACTCTGCACATATTTTTTCACTCATTTAAAAAAAAAATCCTATATAGATAATCTATAAAAGATAATTAAAGAAAATATGGCAAATATTGCCCAAATGCACAATGTCTGATATCCTAGGCAGGAAACTAGTTAACTACAATGTAACATATATTGAAGGAAACCACTGCACACAGATATCACCAATTAGTATATGAATCAATCAACATTCATACAAATATCGTTCCCTTCATAGTCTGTCAATCTGTGGTTCTGCTCAGGCAGTAGTGGGAAGGAATGACTTGTTTGCATAAGTTTTTGGAGAAATCCTAGATTCAGGGATTCCAACTGACAGTTGAGAGAATTGTAGGGATATTTTGGTGAGGGATGCCTTATTGTTTGAACTAACCCAAAGAAATATTAGGGAGCTGCACAAGTCAGCATAGGAAAGAAAGTTGGAATTTTGACTCATCAGAGAATTTCTAAAGAACTCTTTTGGCAGAATGGATCTCTTTTGAGGACATCTGGATTTCTTCAAATATAATTAATTTGTTCTATTTTTTTTCTTAAAAATATGAAAGAAAAATAAGAAAAAAAGAATAGTCATTCCCTTGCCATCAAGCTATTTATCTTGTTCAGAGATTTTTTGAAAAAAATAAAGCATTATAATTTATATCAAATTTCATATTTGTGGAATAAGAAGCTATTTCTCTATTCTATTAAAAGCAGAAATGGAAGAACACAGAGTCCAAATGGTTTCTGCTGAAGGAGGTAGAGAAATTTCGCAGTGCTGAGTATAATTCTCAGGACTCATAAGTACACCACAAGCAACAGTGAACAGCATTGAAGAGAAGTCTAACAGTCTAACTCTAAGAGGTTGTTTATTTTATACCCCTTACTTGTAACTTTTCTCTATATGGGTATGTTTCCCCTCTAGCCTAGAAGGCCAAGCTCCTTCTTGGACCTATTACTTCCATTCCCAAAATGTTCTTGGGCTATTGATTAAAACAATACAGTGTAAGCTCATCCTGACCAAGAGAAAAGCAACCTAAATTGCTTGCCTTAGTAGGTAGATAGATTACTCAGTCCTGTACATTGTATGGTTTATACTAAATTAAAATTTTTGTACAAGAGAAGATTCAATGAAGTTAAAAAATAGGTGATGGGGTAACAAAATCATTGTTACTAAAATATTATTAAAAGTAAAGGAAATCATTTATATTGTAATCTGGATGAAACGATTTGGGTGGGCATAACTATAATCTGACAAAATCAATGCCCAAGATGGGCAAAAATTTGTGCCAATATTATCAAAAATTAACAAATAATATTATTGGACCTTTAATCTTTAAGAAGAACGTCCTAACCATGCATTTTCCACGAATTATAAAGTCAATTTTCACTCAGCTCTTAATTAAAAATGAGAAGTTAAAAACACTAAAACCTAAACCTTTGATCTAAGCCATGTTTAGAGTTTTCTTTGGGTATAGCTGTGGATTATTCTCATACATAATTTAAATCTCAAAATTTCCATTGTTTTCCTGGACTATTTCTCAACTTAATAAAGTCCTTCTTTATCTCTCTTTCCAGTGTCTTATGTACATGAACTTTCATGAAGTGAAAGCTCCTATTATTTGGCTAGTTGAGGAAATAAGCAAGGTTACATTTTAATCACAATCTTTTAAATCCTCTCCTACCTATATTTACATTTTATGAATATTTATTTTCATAAATAACTAGCAGTGACTGCTTCAAGCTCAGTTTAAAGCAAGAGATCGATCATGTTAAATACCAGGTGGGGTTTAGTGGCCTCTTATAGGAAGATGCCATTCCCTGATGCTCTGTGCTTCTCAATGAGGTGATTAAATGATCTTGTTGACCTAGAGTTCCTTTATTTAATCAACAAGAGAGGCTGAGATTTTCCTTCAGCAGCTGACGTCAGACCTGCAGCAGAAGCAGCAAACAGCAGCAAAAGCTGCAGGTGTGGACTCTAAATCAATGTGTCTTTACTTTCTCAGTACAACCTCCAGAGAGTAGTCTGTCTTACCACACATCTGGTTCATATTAATTGGTTGCAGAAAAAGAACATATGAAGATTTTGCATGTATAATTGCATATTTCCCAAAATGTCACAAAGTTTGATGAGGAAGCTGCTCCTCCTGACCATGTCTGTGATAGAGCAAAATATGAATAACAGAGTCACGTGCAGCTCTTCTAGTGGCTTCTCAATGCTTGGCCATGTTTCCTATCTGAGGGTAGCATAAAGTTCTCACCTGTGATAACTGGAGAAACATTATGGACAACTAATGAAATTCCCATGTTGTGCCTGGACTATTAGCCTCATTAGCCCCAGCAGTGATCCCTCAGCATACAGCTTTACCCTTCTCCATTTTTCACTATTCATAGAGTGGTCTTGTTAAATCCTAAGTGAGGTCGTGACATTTCACTGTTCAGCATCATCCTTTCCATCTCCTGCAGAGTAAAGTCCAAAATCTTTATGAGGGTCTACAAGGTCATTTATGGTGCACTTCAACTATTGCTCTAACCTAATTTTACCGTGTTTTCTCCTTAACTTCCTTGAAGACACCATGCACACTCTTACCTGTGGGCTTTTATATTCCCTGTCTTCTTTGTCTAGAGTGCTTTCCTCCATATATCCTGTAGTTCACTCCCTCATTTCCTTCAAATATCATCTTTTGATTTAAAATTGCAATTCTCTTACTCCTACCTTCATTCTATCCTCCCCTGTTTCACATTTTCCCCAAGCCCTTACAGCCATCTATTTTCCATTTAATTTATTTATTTGTCTTATTCATAATTTCTCTGCTCACTCTAGAATAGAAAACTCCTATGTATAGGGCTAATAAAAGGTTGGCAGGTTGAATCCACCCAGTGTGGCTCCAGACCTAGTTATCTGTTCCCCTACAGATTACAACCAATAAAACCCTCTGGGGCAGATTTACTGTGTCACAAGGAGTCACTCAGAGTCAAAAATCTACTTGATGACACACAAAAACAACAACAAAACAGAGACTTTTGTCTGTTTTGTTCTTGCCTGGCACATGGAGGTGTTCACAAAATGTGTACCCTGTGAGTAAAATGGGAGAATTTGATTAAGAACAGTCTTGATCTGAGAAGTTTAATTTAGCTGACTGCCTCCTAGAGTGGTAACAAGCCAAATCACCTATTTAATCTCTGGTGACTCAATTAACTCTACATAAAGCAAATCTCTGTTCCATAGCTAAAGAAAACATCCTACTATTATCTCTCCATCTAAACGTGGTATATAATAAGTCAAAAAGATAAATGTTGATGAGTGACATAGTGTGATTCAGAATATGAGCTGGAGGGGGAGAAATCCTTATAGTATACATCCTACCAATAGAGGGTATCACTAAAAACATTTTTACACACAGTATATTTATAGGGGTGCTGTTTTGCACTTGTGTAGAAAGTTATGATAGCTGTAAGATGAGAATGATATAAAGTATATTTTAAAGCCAAAAAGAACTACAAATATTTGTTTATGTTTTGTTAAATGTGTTAGCAATGGTCCTCTTTCCAAAAACAAGACATTTAGTTTTATGAATATTATTAATAAATACATGTTTTCTGGTATTAAAAATATGTATTTTCTTTTTTTTTTTTAAAAAAAGGAAATACAGTTTGTACAATTAGATAGTTTGGGGAGTTTTCTTTAAAAATACACACCCATAGCACCCTTGTCATTACCATTCAAGTAATCTTGACTACAAATAATAATAATAATAATAAAGCAATTAGCCTTTAAGAAAAGCATAAAGCTAATTAAAAATGACATCTAAGCAAGCAATAGCTCAGGATTAATACAGTAGGACTACCTACTGTAAAGTGATAATGTAATAAACTATGGTCTGAAACAACCTCTTTTCAATTTTTTTTTTAAGTCTTCACAGCTACAGGGTCCTTACATGCTCTTTCCTGCCCTGTTCAGCTGATTTATTCTCTGAAGTTGGCTAAATTTTTTATGTATGTAAGGCTACATCCACACAAACCTTTATTTAGAAACTCATTAGTGTATAAGTTAATGAATCTTCAGTTATCCATGCTTTGAAAGCTTGGAGATTCAAAAACCTCAGGAAAGAAAAAAAAAAAGGAATTTGTAGGAAGAATGTAAGATTGGGCTATTAGAGTATTATGTCTTATGAAGCATTAATTTAGCAAATAGGCGAATATAAAATCTATAGTAAACTGGTATAATAGAGAGAAAAGAAAGAACAATAATAACAATAATAATAAACTCATCCTATTGAGAATCCTCATGTAAAAGGAAAAAAATGTGAAGCGCTCAAATATTCTTAGAAGTCAGAAAAGAAAGAGAAGCTTATAACTAAGCATGCATTTTTTCCTCCAGATTCTTCCTATTTCATCATTCTTATAGTCACATATTTTTCCCTTCTCCATCTTGTCTGTTCGGTGTTCCCGTGTATTTTGCAACAAACTCTACGTGTTCTATTTTTCTGTTCTGTTCTTTACTTCCTTCATTGCTTGCATCTCCCAATTTGCAGAAAAAGAAGTTGCAGATGCAGTTAAAGTGGCAGAGGCAGGATGCAGTCTTGAATACTGCTTGGGTCCATTCAGATAAGGTTGCTCAGAGTTCCCAAACAAATTATTATTTCTAGGATAACAAAAGAAGAAAAAAAGGAAACAGAGATTGTAGTACATTTCTTTTTAGACTCAAAGCCAGTAAGCTCCTGCCCCTCTCATGTCTGTGTTAAGTGGAAGGACTGGCTACTTGTGAGTTAAGGCCAGAAAAAGAACTACTGATATGTCAGGCAGTTCTGGATGACTGTATTTTGCTGAAGGATGAAGTAGCAACGGCTGGAAATAATAATAGGCCTTAAAATAGCAAAAATTCCTGAATGACTATATCAGGGAGTGACCAATTTCTATCATGTGTTGATGTCAATTTAGACCATGGATGTTCCCTAGAGAAAAAAGAAATGAGATCTCAGACCTGCTTTTTTTGCAATTGATTTAAACTACATACAAAAACCCATCCAGACTAAGTTATAGGGCACACTGGAAATGTCAAGAGGCCAGATGACAGGAAATGCATTCTGTATAACCATGCTGCTCTCCATGTTTAATGTGGGAATATGAAAATCCTCAATAGCATGATACTCCTGGATGGATTTGAAACCACAAAATGCCACAACTACAGAGTTTAGAGTTAAGAAACAACTACAGATTAAAGCCCAAGGAGATGTTAGAGAAATCATTTAAAAAGGAAAGTTCATGAAATGTCAGTAACATTTAAGGTGCAATTTAAATGACATTTTATTAGAAACCCAGGATCTTAAATATCTGGATCACGTAATATCATCAGCCACTGTCTCTCAGTTCCTATCCTCACTCTACCTCATGTCATTTGAGGACACTAAGGTGCAAAGGATATGGCCAAATAAATGTGTGTTCTTCATTCCTCTTATGCAGTAAGTCGAAAGCCCTAAAGACATAGGCTGGACCAGGAGAAGACTCCTTTTCCCTAAGAAATAGATAGACTTAGGTAGCCTAACCACCACTCATCTGTCACTTTGTCATTTTGTGGTGACTTGCATCTTGCAATGAGGCTGAAGACTATGCCACCAGTATTTCAAATACTAGCAGAGTCACCCATGGTGGACAGGTTTCAGTGGCACTTCCAGACTAAGACAGACTGGGAAAAAGAATGGGGCCATCCACTTCTGAAAACATTCAGTCTAGATGGGCTGAATAGTGTCACATTACCTTTTCCTCATAGAACAGAGATTACAAATCAGTGTCCATTACCTGGAATAGGCTCAACATATTTGGTTTGGTCCCAGTGAATTCCTGAAAAAATACTGAATGACTTGCAAACATTTCAAAATCAGAATATAGATTTTTCCTTATAGAACAGAGATTACAGATCAGTGTCCATTACCTGGAATAGGCTCAACATATTTGGTTTGGTCCCAGTGAATTCCTGAAAACATTGAATGACTTGCAAACATTTCAAAATCAGAATATTTCATGTTTTAAATGCCAGATTGCTATTTTGGTCAGGGGGAGATCTGGCAACACTGAAATTGTATCTCTATCTGGGAACATATTGTCCAGAGTCAAAGCTTGGCTGCCTTGTCCATGGGGCAAATATATCCAGTCTCTGTCACTCTTTGTTGTTTTTCTCACACCAGCTCTGCTTCACTCATTTTTATCAACTGCCTCGCTTTGGATTTGATACATTTGACCTAAACTCTATAGTTAAGTATTGGGTCTCTAAGTCTTTAAACACCAATGGCAAGAAATAATGACACCAGAGAGAAACACTTCAAGAGAGAGAGGAAAATGTAACAGTTTATTACTCCATAAGAACAACGCAATTGCCCCATCACTTCTCAAAGACATGTCCCAACCTAATCATAGTGACCCCTCCTTGGGTTTCTGAGGTGGTATCACTATGGAAGTAGATTGTCCAATCTTCCTTCTGAGGAGTGGCTAGTGGGTTTGAACCGAACCATCAGCTTTCTGCTTAGCAGACAAATGCCTTAGGCACTATGTCATCTGAGCTCCTGAGGAGAAGAAGGGATGACAAAATTCTCCAAAAAGAATAAACACTGAGTTTGAGAGAGCAAATGAGTAGAAAGTGTAAGAGAATGAGAGGGAAACAGAGGGAAAAAGACTGAAACTAATACATTAGCATCATAAATGTCTTTACCAACTTAGTACTTCCTCTTGGGAATGAAGCCTCACATAGAGGTCCCACAACCTATATTCTTCTATTCACTGGCATATTTCTGAGAGGCAAATAAAACTTGGGGAGCTCTGGTAGCATAGTGCCTAAGGCACTTGACTGCTAACTAGAAGGCTGGACATTCAAACCCACCAGCCACTCCTCAGAAGGAAGATGGGGCAATCTACTTCCCTAGTGATACTGCCTCGGAAACCCAAGGAGGGGTCGCTATGAGTCAGGTCCAACTCGATGGCACATAACAACAACAATAAAACTTGAGCTTCAAGATACCTCACCAGCAATGGCCCCTTCCTATGTCCTGTACCTACTTTTATATTTGTAATTTTGTATTATTTTCCTTAACGTGGGTCCACCAAATTGTCTATGTTTCAGGCCTCAAAATCTTGCATTCACCTCCCTCTGTCCATACCCAGAATTTTAATGGCCTTGGTTAAATTTATTAGTCAAGGGCATAAAATGGAAAATGCTCACATGCATTTGATAACAGACTAAATTTATGGATATAAATAAACCGAACCATCTCAAAATGATAATCCAGAACTTATTAAAATTGTATCTTATGTGTAAGCAAACCCCCAAACTGAGGCATTTGGCATGATTAAAATGGCTGCCTCAGATCTAATTTAAACTCCATTTTTAATCAAAATTGCAGCTTGGCCTAAAATCTCTGCTTCTGCTGCTCTGAAGAGACAATTCAACTTCTTGTAAAAGTTTAACCACTTGTAACCCAAAAGGAGCAAGGTCAAGATTTTAGCTTGTGTGAGGAATGGTTTATTAAAAGATGTTTGTTGAGAGAGTTTGCACGGCTTGATGCAAGAAAAATTCCTTGGTCAACATGTTCCAGGTGGTTAGAAAATAGAAATGATAATTTTAAAAAGGACTGTAACTTAACAACCCCCTTGTAACTTTCTGTCATGTGCCCCTTCATGCCTGTGAGCACATAATCCTTTGTTTATTCCACCTGATAAAGACCTCACTCTCTTCTTGTAGTCTGGAAAACTACAGTACCCTGCCTGGTGCTACTGTGTCTCCCAATTCACAAATCTCTCTGCATTTCAACAAAACCTTTTGCTTTCACTTCTGACAGCATGTAAGATGGGTGCTTTGTTATGAAACTTGAAATGTTGCTTATTTCATGGAACACCTTTTAAGTCATTATATCAGAGAATAAGTTATTTCAAATATTTACAAATGAATATTCCATTAAAAAATATTTTTTATATAAATAAAATGAGAAGCATTGATCAGTTCTTTCTGTGATTTAATGAATATATGTCATCTAAGACTTGAGAATCATGATCTGCCGAAAGTATTGTCTGATCTCTATATTTTGAAAGTTTTATCATAACTAGCCTTCAGAGGAGCTCTGGTAGCATAGTGCCTAAGGCACTTGACTGCTAACCAGAAGGCTGGCGGTTCAAACTCACCAGCCACTCCTCAGAAGGAACACAGGGCAATCTACTTCCGTAGTGATACTGCCTTGGAAACCCAAGGAAGAGTTGCTATGAGTCGGGTTTGACTTGATGGCAAATAACAACAACAACAGACTTCAGAAGATTGTCCCTAAAAATAATTATTGAGAAATAAATCCTATAGGTATCAGCTAGAGTGCCAGGTATAATAATGTTAGAACTTTCCAATCATCATTATTAGTATAAACACATATTCTTTTTATCTTTATAGTATCTTCTAATAGTATTATCTTACACAAACATAAATATGATAAGGTATTGAAAGGTTTTGCTTTCAGATAATAATGTCTAAAAATATGACCTTTCTGTCCATTAAAATCAGAGCCATATATTTGATTTAGCACTGATGTGAAAGCTGCTGTTGTTGTTGTTGTTGTTATGTGCCATCAAGTCGGGCCCGACTCATAGCGACCCCTCCTTGGGTTTCCAAGGCAGTATCACTATGGAAGTAGATTGCCCCATCTTCCTTCCAAGGAGTGGCTGGTGAGTTT
>NW_006921610.1:15795114-15811806 GCF_000298275.1 Orycteropus afer afer
ACCTTCCTTCCGAGGAGTGGCTGGTGGGTTTGAACCGCCAGCCTTCTGGTTAGCAGTCAAGTGCCTTAGGCACTATGCTACCAGAGCTCCTCCATCTGTATTTAGGAAATTAAAATATAATTAAATAATAATATACTTGAATTTGACAATATACTTCCCTTACACTCATGTTATGGGTTTGTCAGATGTCTCATGGGGATTAAAGGCAAAGACATTCTAAAATTATCAATAATAAAGACCATTAAACTGGATCCAATGGAAGCAACCTTAAATCAAATACCTCACTGTTGAAGGAAATGGTTTAATGAGATTCTCTTTGTAAAATTTATTAGTCTATATTTTCTTTTTTTAAGTCATATCTTGGTCAGTTTGCCAATAAAGACATTGAGTACACAACATAACATCATGGGTGAAATAAATATTGACCAAGAAGTATTTCAGATTTATAAAGATGATTTGAATGTTTCTTGCCAGATAAATCAGACAACACATTGTTAATAGTAGAATTAGAAATTGTTAGATGCTTGGCTGCTAACTAAAGTTTGGTGTTTCAAACTCATCAGTGGCTCTACAGGATAAAAATGAGGTGTCTACTTCTCTAAATATTACAGCCTTGGAAACTCCATGGGGCAGATGTATTCTGTCCTACAGGGTTGCTGTGAGTCAGAATCAGTTTGCTTTTTTTGTTTTAGATATACTGAGATTTCTACTAAGTTTGAAGGCCAAAATCAAAATTAGATTTTATAGCAACTAAACAAATAAAATTAGTGCATGCAAAACAGTTTATTTTTACATAGAACATCTAGTTTTGTTCAGTCTTTGCTTACACATAGACATACATACACGAACTTGCATATACACAAATATAAACAAACAGCAAATTCTGCTAATGATAACTCTCTCCTCAAGACTTTTAATCAGAAATACATGTGCAACATAAAAATGTGTAGAGACAATGAGGATCAATGAAAATACTTTGTGTATATATGTCTGTATGTGTATTTGTGTCTTATTCCTCTTAGTAGTATATTTATTTTCACACTTTATTATTATATTTTTTGGTTGCTGTTGTTTTCTACTTTATTCTTGTGTTTGCCTTAGTAAGAAAAATTCATTTTTTGTATCAATTTTTTTCCTATTTAAAAAGTTATGCATTTAACATTTAATTAATTTAAAAATAGTATGAAAATCTGCAGAAGTGGTTAAAAAAGAGATTTTTAAAAATCCTAGCATACTTCTAAAGAAAAGGCAGGAAATCAATCTTTAGATAAATCAGGAATTTATCTTTATCCAATTGTCTTAGCTACACTAGATTTTTTTTTTCTGTTTGTCTTTCTTTTTATTTTGTGAGGTAATAAAATATTTAAATAACTGATACTTGGCAGAAGCATTTATTCCCACAGTATTTGTTGCCAAAATGAAAGAAGAAAGATCCAAATATCAAACAAGGGATGCTGTATTTGTGAAATTGTAAGTCTGATTTTCTACATGACCTCTGCTTTAAAATAAAACAATATAAAATAAAATAAAACAAAACAAAATAATTGAAGGAGTGGAAATCCAGAGGGCTCTTTGTGAAGTAATATAACTACCCTCAATCAATGTCAAAAATTGAAAATCAGAAAAGATAGAGGAAGAAACCATCTTGCTCGGACAATGAATGGATCAGATAACCAAATCATTTTTCCAGTTTTTAATATTTGTTCAATTTTTAAGAAGAACAGAAAAGTTAGGACAACATGACCCAAAACTTGTTATTATCTAAATAAAATTAAATGCCTTTAAGATACTTCCACTGGGAAGGGGAAAGAATAAATCAGAAATAATGTTATGATCAGTTTTATAAAAGCCTAGTTTTATAAAAGAAATGTCAGTAATAACGTTCTATGCAGGTCTCGTTTTTGTAAACATCAAATTGGCAAATATGCTTTACTTTCTTCCCTAAGATTTGCCTTACAAAATTTAAGGAAGAACTCGCTTCAGTAAAGCCCTCCATTTAATTATTACATCCAAATTTTATTAAAGAAAGAAAATAAAAACATTTGTGGGCCATAGGGATTGGTGGTAATTCAGGTACAATGAAACCAGGAGGATCTGCTGATTCCAGATGGAGTGGAAATATTCCCATGGCACCTATTACTTGCCAAATGTTTCATAAAGCAAACACATGACCTAAAAGATTTTGCAAGTGTGGGGTCTTCAAAAAAAAAAAAAAGCAAAAAGTACACACTTGCAAAAAATCTTCTTATTTAAAAGTCATTTCTTAATTCCTAACCATAAGTTGTTTTTAAAAACACACACACTTTTAATATTTTTCAGCTGTCATGCCCACTTTTGTGAATCTACATGTGTGGGTACTCTACAAAATCTCAGTGGTGGTGGCAGATGTCCCCTTTGAAATATTTCATCTGCTGCTTGGGGTGGGGTGGGGGGAGTTTCACTTTGGTGCTATGAATGCCATTCCTTCTGAAGGCTCTGACTTGGGGCAGCCCCCTCTAGAGCAAATGCAGCATTGCTTGATGTCACTCAAACTGGTGGTATGACAAGAAAAGAAACATATGACTATGGTGAGATGAAAATAGAAATTTTAAATAATAACATATTTGTGAGGTCATTTATGACAACAAATGTGCTGTGGAATCAATAATTGTTATAATTAAGGTATAGTCTAGGGGAGAATAAAATTTTATATCTGTTGTTTAAGTGACCAAATCTTATGAACATATGCAAACCCCCACCATGAAGACTAGAACCCCAGGTCCTCTCCCTTCCTTGCACTTCTCTAGCAGCTTCAATCTGTACTGCACATTTTAGCACTTAATTGCAAACTCCATTGCGTTAGTTTCTAATTATTTGGGGTTTAAGAATTTTTATGTATTTTGAATTAATTTGTATTCTTCTTCTTTCAAGATGATTACTGTGCTAAACAGAAGATACTGAATAAAGTTTTAATTGACTCATTTATTTATTTATTCTGTAAGTTGTATTAAGCACCTACTATAAGAGACCCTGGGAGCTCTGGTAGCATAGTGGCTAAGACACTTGCCTGCTAACCAGACGGCTGGTGGTTCAAACCCACCAGCCATTCCTCGGAAGGAAGGTTGAGCAATCCTACTTCCATAGTGATACTGCCTCGGAAAACCAAGGAGGGATCGCTATGAGTTGGGTTTGACTCGACGGCACGTAACAACAACAACAACAACATAAGAGACCCTACAAGCACTAGTATCATAGTGCCTAAGGCACTTGACTGCTAACTAGAAGGCTGGAGGTTCAAACCCACCAGCCACTCCTCGGAAGGAAGATGGAGCAATCTACTTACCTAATGATACTGCCTTGGAAACCCAAGGAGGGGTCGTTGAGTCAGGTCCGACTCAACGGAACATAACAACAACAACGAGAGACCCTGAGTGGCACAAACAGTTAAGAGTTTGACTATTTTAGCTGAAAGGTTGCCAGTACAAACCCCTTCAGAGGCATTTCAGAAGACAGGCCTGGTGATCTACTTCCAAAAGATGACAACCTTCAAGCCTCTTCAAAACTCTGTGGAGGACAGTTTCACTCTGCAACACATGAAGTCACTGTGAGTTGGAATCAAGTGGATGACAACTAGGAAAAAAATGGGGAAATTTTAAAATGTCAGAGTTTCTTATCCTCATACATACACATATTTGTGGTAGAAAAATTAATGTTCTTTAGTGGTTACCAAGGAAGGGGGGAAGGAGGAGAGGGAAATTCATCTCTAGATAGTAGACACTTAGTATTTTTGATGATGGGAAAGGTAATATTGAATGAGGGTGAAGTGTACTCAGCTTGACAAAAGTAAACAATGTCACTAAAAAGTACACACACAAAAAAAGACCTATTGGTAATTCCTTTGTACTATATAATTTTAAAATAATAGCAAAAGTAATTTTAAAAAATGTATGTGCAAGTGGGTACATATGTATGTATATTGGCATATATTGTTGTTGCTATTGTCAGGTGCTAGCAAGTCAGCTCCAACTCACAGGGACCCTGTGTACAACAGAATGAAACAATGCCAGGTCATGCACCATCCTCATAATCCTTGTTATACCTGAGCCCATCATTTGTAGCCACTGTGTCAGTCCATCTTCTTGAGTGTCTTCCCCTTTTTCACTGACTCTCCACTTTACCAAGCTTGATATCCTTCTCCAGGGAATGGTCCCCTCTGACAACATGACCAAAATAAGTGAGGGAAAGTCTGGCCATTCTTGCTTTCAAAGAACATTCCGTCTGCACTTTCAGTATTCTTCACCAACACCACAACTCAAAGCATCAACTCTTCTTTGTCTTCCTTATTCATTGTCCAGCTTTCACATGTGCATAAGAGACAATTGAAAATACCATGGCTTGGGTTAGGCACATCTTAGTCTTCAAAGATACAGCTATACTCTTCAGCACTTTAAAAAGGTCTTTTATAGCAGATCTGCCCAGTGCAGTACAACCTTTGCTGCTTCCATTGGTGTTGATTATGGATCCAAGTTATATATATATATATATATACACTCATACACACAAATGTAAATACATATAGCTGTATACATATTCATACAGCTACATATATACATATACATCATATGTATATGCATCTATGTGCCTGTATGAATATGTATTCATATATATAATAAAGCACATGGGAGGGCAGTTACTTCTTTTACATACCCAAAGGCATCATATGTTTGAAGGATTAGGACTGTATTCTCATGAGGGATTTCAAAATCAATTGGCATAGTTCATGAAGTTATATTCTACATTTTAGTTGGGTGAGTAGTGTCTGGGGTCTGAAAAGCTTGTGAGTGGCTGCATAAAGTTTAACTATTGGTCTCTACTTATCCAGAGAAAAAGAGAAAGAAAGTAACCAAAGACTCAAAGAAAAAGCTGTAACTATTCTTCACTTAGGAGCTCCGGTGGCTTATGTACTATCTCATTATCCAACAATTTATATTCATGAAAACTTTGGAAGAATTCTCAGGTGGTGCCTCTGATGGCCCAGGCACCATGCAGGGTTGCATCCAGGCCTGGGTCACCCTAAATGATATACCAGAGGCCCTGGTGACAACTGGACTACATGAGGGATAGTGGACAATTGACCACAGAAGGGCTTCTCCTATTTGCCCACAATCTCAGTTTAGCCACAGAGGACATGGAGTCATGGCGAGACAATTCAAGGTTTGCAGGTGGGCAGGAGGAGGCCAGGTAATGGCCTGGAAGTACCAGGGAGGTCACAGGGGAGGGGTGGGTGCAGAGCAGGAAATGAGTGTCATGGAGTGAATTGTGCCTCAGAAAAATATGTTTCAACTTGTCTAGACCATGATTCTCAAAGGTTTGACAGTTGTGTAATGATGTTATCATCCTCCATGATGAGATCTTCAAATCAGTTGTAAGAGATTAGGGTGAGAGCCAACATCCTTACTCAGGACATACCCCTGATCTGATGTAAGGAGATTTCTCTGAGGTGTGCCCTAAATCTCCTTTTATAAGAGATAAAAGGAGAGAGAAGTAAGCAGAGAAAGAGGGAAGAGCAGAGAAGAGTCAGGAGCAGAACATATCCTTTGGACCCAGAGTTTCTGTGCTAGGAATGTCCTAAATGTAGGGAAAGACTGGTGCCAATATAAATGGAGAACTCCAAGGAACACTGGGCCATAGATATTCAAAGGGGATAAGGACATTCCCCCAGAGCCAACAGACAGTAAAACTTCCCCTAGAGCTAGCATGCTGAATTCAGACTTCTAGTCACCTAAACTGTGAGAAAATAAATAAAATGGAGAATAAAAATATAAAAGTGATTTGAGAAAGCCATGAACTCATGCTATTTCTGTTATAGCAGCGCTAGATATCATAAACAGTAGGCAAAAGGAAAGGGCTGAGGCAGATGCCTTGGCAACTCAAGGAGGGGTCGCTATGAGTCGGAGCTGACTCAACGGCACACAACAACAACAACAAGGCAAATGGAGGATGAGTGGTTTCCTGCCCAGGGCAGGCAGCAGGAAGTGGCAATCAGTGAACAACATCTGATCACGACTAGCACCACCTCCAACCCCCATAGGCTCTGTGATGGTGGGCAAGGCATTTTGGGGAAGTGGGGCCTGCCTCACCATGCACCTCCCAAGAAGCACCAGGGGATCCAAATGAGTGATGAATGGCTGGGGGGTGGGGATACCAGTAAGGAAGATGGGGCATGTCCTTTAACTTTTGCATAACAATATAAATCTTAGAACATAATCATATCAATAAGTAAGGAGCAGGTACAGTCCATAGAACAAATAGTCTACACAGTCCACAACTTCATTTACCCTGAGACCAGGAGAACTAGATGATGTCCAGCTACCACTACCACATTTGTTGTTGTTGTTAAGTGCCGTCGAGTCGTTTCCGACTCATAGCGACCCCATGCACTACCACATAGATGGACCCTAATAGAACAGCAGAAAAATGAGTAACAGAATCTCAAATTCCTTAAAAAAAAATTAAATAAATAATAAATTAAATTAAAACAGCAGACCTCCCAGATTGGTAAAGGCTAGAGAACTCCCTAAGATGATTACCCTGAGATCCCCTTTAAGGCTTGTACTAAAACTAGATCCTGAGGTCACCTTTTAGCTAAATAATAGTTTGGCTCATAAATAAAGAATATCAACCCTGAGTACCATGCTCCTTTAAATAATTATCTGAGACCAAACAGTCAACAATTATTTTGAAACAAAGCTGAAAATTTAAGAGGGCAGGTGTTCTCATTACCTAGTACTGCTCTGACAAGAATATACCACAAATGGGATGGCTCTAACAAACAGGAGCTTATTCTCTTACAGTTTGGAGCCTTTCAGTCCAAGTTCAAAATGCCAGGCTCTCGGGGCTGGGTGAAAGCCCTTCAACCTTGGGCTTCAGCTCTGCCTCCTGCTCCCAGGCCACTGAAGCTGGAGGCTTTTCTTCACTCAGCTGCTTGCTGCTGAGGCTGACAAGCCCAAGGTTGACAAGTAAAAAGGCACACTCCTGATGTTACAAAACCACATAGCAAGCCATTAAATGAACTCCATTGAAAGTCCCACAATCAGCAGAGCACAGCAGGCTGCTGAACAATGACATGGCTACATGTGGGGTTCAAGTGTGCTATAAGTTAGAGACCGTTCCCCAAGGCTTCTCCTTATATACAGGAAGCAAACCACATCCCTAAGGCACATAGCTGCTCACAGTAGATTCCACCATGGAGTTGATTACCAGTCTCATCATGGAGAATATTACATCCAGCTGTCCAGCTACTGAACCAGGCCCAGCCAAGCTGACACATAAACTTAATACCATAGCAGGAGAACTAGATTAATGGAAACAGAACAGCCAGAATGGCAATACTGAGAATGTTCATGGATTGTGAAAATATAACCAATGTCACTGAATAATCTGTACAGAAATTATTGAATGGGAACCTAAACTGCTATGATAACTTTCACCAAAAACACAATGAAATATTATTTAAAAAATAAGAAAAATATGCAGTCTTCTTGATTAAACAACTAAGTAGGTCATAGTATCATTTACCAAGATGGGAAAACAAAAGGACTGTATCAGAAAGGGGAGAGAATCAGTAACTAGTTTCAGATATTTCCACTGAGGTATCAAAGTGGAAGTAACTAACCATTAAGCAGGAGCCAGATAGAGAGTCACAAGCAGCTGGACAGAGCCAGACAGAGATTTATTGGAGAAGGTACTTTGGAAGTCACCAACCTACAGAGAGCATTTGGAAAATGGGACTGAAAGAGCCCAGTAGGGAGAGCATCCTGGGAGAGAAGAAAAGGGCCCAAGATGTAGCCTGAGAGAATTTGAAATAGGGCAAAAAAGAGACCATGAGAAACAATCAGATAAAGAGGGGTCAAAGATGTAGGAGGAAATCAGGGAAATAGGGTGTTAAGAAACTCAAAGAAGCCCTAACTATTGACTGTTTTCATAAGAAACTGCTCGGTCACCAATCAATGCTTTCAATCCAAAGGGCCATTCATTTGTAGTTGATGCTTAAAACATAATTGGATGTTTTCTCTTTTATTTTTTGTCACTCAGTTCTGCATTTATATGTCATTTTTCTTCCTAATTGGCATCACATGAGCTTCTCTGGAAAATAATTACATACCTCTTTTAGAACCTGCATGATTTACAGAAGGAATCGTATGCCATGTAACTTGTGCTTGCAATCAGGCCATATTAAGCATCATCTCTGGATTTAATGAAATTAATCCAGTTATTTTCATGTAATATAGTTAATAAACAGGCAAAAGTATAACATAATTATTATCCATTAACAAATACTCTTTGCAGACAGGCAGTAAACAAGATGCAATTTCATATATATGGTCCTCATGTCACCTTCTTATCTACAAAAATGATAATTTTCATTGCCACAAATTTGTAAGAGATAGATGAAAATAAGAAACAATTATATTTTTGATAAAATTATTGTTAAATTTATATTCTAAAATTTCCTTTAAAACCCTATACATTGCTGGTAAACATGTAAATTGGTACAACCACTTTGGAAAACAATTTGATATTCTTTTTTTAATTTTGTGTTGAATAATACCACAACTGCAATAAGTCTACAGCTCTCTGAATTTTTATAAGCTTAACACACTTCCTATAATCAGCCCCAACATCAAGAAACAAAATAATACCAATACCCTAGAAAGCCCACTGATTTTACATTTTTAAGTTGAACCTTCACCCAATATACATCAATTTTATATACATATACTTACATACACAAATACAAATACACACACACATAATATATATATATATATATATATATATATATAAACATATCTCCAAATAGAAATTCTTGTATGCAGTTTCCAGAATTGTGCCAGAATGTTCAGAACAACACTGGTTATAAGTGCTTAAAATGGCAAGCAAATCATATAACAATCTCTTGGAAATAAATAAAAGTAATGTATTTGCACAATGGAATATAATACAGCAGAGAAAAAATAAAATGAATGAACTACCTCTAAACACAAAAACCAAGATAAATCTTAGAAACATAATGCTACCTGGAAAAAAAGAACCTTTCTTATAAAGTGGTAAAGTAAACAATATACTGTTTAGTCATACAGATATGTGACAAACAGATAAAGCTGAAACAGTAATAAATAGTGTTAAAATAGTGTTTTTCCTTGGAACTGAGGCAGAGGAATGGGATAGAAAGAAGCAGGAAAGTGAGGTTTTTGTTGATATATAATGCAGATCATGACAATTTTGAGAGTGAAAGGCCACTATCAAAACCTAAATTAGGGCAATAGTAGTAAACAGGGATTGTCCAGTAATAGCACTCACCATAATTATTACTAAGATTCCTGTTCTTAGGTTGAGGAGTGAGTTCATAAGTGTTCCTTATATTTTAATTAATTAATTAATTACAATGAAGATAATTCATGAACGAATGTTTTAGTATGGTATGAACTGGGGATTTATGATTGATCCAATTCAGGATCCACTTGAGATCCAAATATAAAAAATATTTTGGAAAATTAAAAATATTAACTATTTAATGTTATAGCCCTTAAAATTACTCCTTAAAGGCATGATTGATAAGGTTGAAAGAGAACAAGTCTTTCCTAAAATGCATTCTAATTCAAAAAAGAAAATTAAACGGAGAAAATTTAGCTATTATTCACTGCTACTTCTTTCTCTTTCTCAGTGTTCCCAAATTCAGGGATCAAAATGTAACAAACATAATGAATATAGTAAGTATTTGATTCCATGCAAACTGAGGTTGACCTAATTCCTTTAGAAACTCTGGATAACTATATGGGTTCAAGTCCTACCCATTTATTAAGTCAAGGTAACTAGAACCTGAGAAAATATTTGGAATTGCTTTAAGACCGTCCTTTTATAGCTATGAGAGTTTTGAAATTATGTTGCTTCTTCAGGTTTATAGGAAGTGATATTCAAAATATTTAATGACTAATATAACACAGGAAGCAGTCAGTTCAAACAGATCCTAGGCATGGCTTTGGAGCATGGTCCTGTAGTCTCCTGGAATAAGCTTTCAGTAGGTGGATCATAAAGAGCTCCAGGTCCCCAGGGATAAGCCATGGTAGTTAGAATGGAAGGGTTGACCCCTCTGGACTCGGGTTGTGACTAGTAAGTAACCAGTAACATGAATAGGTCAAAATTGTAACAATTGGTACAGCCAGAGGCACATATCAAATTTATGGGAACTAAAGTTTACTGGTGGCACAATGTTAAGCACTTATCTGCTGAGATGTCAGCAGTTGACACCAGACAGCCTCTCAGAGGGTGAAAAATATGGCAGTGCGCTTCCATAAAGATTACAGCCTTGGAAATACTATGGGAAGTTTCTACTCTGTCCAATAGGGTTACTAGGGGTCAGAATCAACTCCATGGTAATATAAAATTGATATATGAAAATGAAGCCAAAAGTGTCTTTCTTTTGTAAATAAATAAAAAGAAATTTTTAAGAAAGACCACAGTTAGGGCATCTGCTGGGACCTTGGAAGTTTAAACAATTTTAATTTTCTGAAAATTTGCCTCTGGCTATGACCATACTGGAGTATATCAGCTTGGCATCCATATTGAATATTCCAGATCCTACAGAATCTCATCAGAACTTCGTCTTTGTTTTTGACAATGCTAGAGTAGACAAATTAGTGTATTCTCTACTGTTGTTTAGTTTGTACATGATACAATTGTAAATAAAATTTCACTTACTACATTATGATTCTTAACTTTTTGGAAATACCAAAGAGGTGGTTGTCGTTACATGTCATTGAATTGCAGCTCATACAACAGAACAAAAGACTGCTTGGTCCTGTGCCATCCTCGCAATTGTTGCTGTTTGAGCCCATTGTTGCAGCCACTGTATCAATCCATCTTGCTGATGGTCTTCTTCTATTTTTTGACCTTCTACTTTACCAAGAAAACATCTAAAATATATCCAGCAACATTATAGTAGAACATGAACCCAAACCAATCCAGTTGATTTCAAGTCAATTCCAACTCATAGTCCCTATAGAATAGAGTAGAAGTGTCCCATATGGTTTCCAAGGCTATAAATTGCTACAGAAGCAGACTGTCAAATCTTTCTCCCATGGAACACTGGTGGGTTTGAACCACTGGCATTTTAGTTAGTAGAAAAATGCTTAACCACTGCTCCATCACAGTTCCTAGCAAAACATGAAGTGGTGTTATCATCAGCAGAATATAACACCATGCCTAACACATGCAGAAGCACGTAGTACATGTTTGCTGTTTGAATAAATGAAAGCAAACCTCAATTTAAATCTTTATCTTACCATTTAGAGGTGTGCCTTTTTGACACATCTTTAAATGGAAAAAATAGTAATAATTTAACCACAGTGCCACCAGAACTCCATTCACATGGTTGATGCTCTACAAGTGTCACTGCCTTCTTATTTTTCCAGAACAGTTAAAGAACATGATGTCTCAAGCACATAACAAAAGCACAGGGTTCACAGCTCAAACAGACTTCAAAATACAAATGGCCAAGTTGCCCTACTATGCAGGAAGTTCTAATTAAGCAAGAGTCAACATGATGACTAACTCTACTTCTTTGTGACTAAAGCCCAAACTAAACGCTATAAAAGATTGTAAATTATACAGAGAAAATGAATTGAGCAAAGGAGTATGTTCTATGTGTTCCAACACTGAATAAGGAAACCACAGCGATATTTTCCTTAATAGAGGGAAAAAAAGGAAGATACTACTGCCAAAACAATATACAAACTATTGAAGTATTCTAGATAATAAAATAGAAACATGTTTGTTTTAAATACATTTTTTTAAACAAGATATATTATATTTAAATAAGTGATTAAAATTTAATAAATGTTAAAGCTCTTCTTTCTTAGCACACCAAACAAAGATTGAATTTTTCAGAAATTCAGGGAAGCCAAGAGAGCTGAGAACAGGACATAACAAACAAGCAAATAAACAATAAAATGGTCTGTTTTGTAGTTATTAATGACTACATTAATATAATTAATGATAATTACAATATTAATTACTGTTGGATAATCTACTTCCATAGAAATACCGCCTCAGAAACCCAAGGAGGGGTCGCTATGAGTCAAATTGACTCATTGGAAGTGATTTTTTTTCTTTTTTTTTTTTTAATTAATAATGAATGATGCATCAGTTCTTATTCCCTTATATAATGGACACATAAATAGTTGTCAAATGTTTGAACACATTAACAGTATATGAAAGACTTCTTTCTAGAAACTAGTTTATAGGTGCCACCACTCATCTGTCAGTTTGTCATACATTGGTGGCTTGTGTGTTGCTGTGAGACTGGAGGCTATGCCACCAGTATTTTGTACCAACAAGGGCATCCAGCATGGATAGGTTTCAGCAGAGCTTCCAGCCTAAGTCAGACTTGAAAGAAGGAAGGGGCCATCACCTCTCAAAAACTGACCAGTGAAATCTTATGAATAGCAGTGAAACACTGTCTGATATATTGCTGGAAAACTTTATGAGTAGCCCTGAAATATTGTCTGATATAGTGCCAGAAGAAGAGCCCTTAGGTTGGAAGGCACTCAAAATGTGACTGGGAAGAGCTGTGTCCTCAAAGTAGAGTGAACCTGAATGACAGGGATGGAGTTAGAAAACCAAAAGGGAAGAATATGCTTAGCATTTCTCAAGCTGAAAGAACTGAAGAAAAAATTCAAGCCTTGAGTTGCAATATTGAAAGATTCTATGGGCAAAAATGTGAATGGTGCAGGAAACATCAAAAGAAGATGAAAGGAATACACAGAGTCACTGTACCAAAAGGAACTGGTCGATGTTCATCCATTTCAGGTGGTGGCATATGGTTAAGAACTAATGGTATTGAAGGAGGAGGTAGAAGCTGCACTGAAGGAATTGGTGAAGAATAAGACTCTAGGAATTGACAGAATATCCACTGAGATGTTTCAACAAAAGGATGCCATGCTAAAAGCACTCACTCGTCTACACCAAGACATTTGGAAGACAGCTACCTGGACGACTGACTGGAAGAGATCCATATTTTTACCCATTCTAAAGAAAGGTGATCCTACAGAATGTGAAAATTATTGAACCATATAATTAATATCACATACAAGTAAATTTTTGCTGAAGATAATTCAAAAATGGTTGCTGCAGTGATTAACAGAAAACTTCCAGAAATTCAAGCTGGATTCAGAAGAGGATGTGCAATGAGGGATATCATTGCTGATGTCAAATGGATCTTGGCTGAAAGCAAAGAATACTAGAAAGATGCTTACTTGCTATTATTGACTATGCAAAAAGCATTTGACTGTGTGAATCATAGCAAATTATGGATAACATTGAGAAGAATGGGAATTCCAGAAAACTTCATTGTGTTCATGAGGAACCTGTACATAGACCAAGAGGCTGTCATTTGCAGAGAACAAAGGACTGCATGGTTTAAAATCAGGAGATGTGTGTGTCAGGGTTATATCCTTTCACCATACTTACCCAATCTGTATGCTAAGCAAATAATCTGAGAAGCTACACTACATGAAGAAGAACATGGCATCAGGATTGGAGGAAGACTCATTAACAACCTGCACTATGTAGGTGCAGTGTAGTAAATTGCATAGTGTGGCTTTTCTAGCCATAGGTCTTTGTAAACTCCGTGATGGAATTAGCTGTGAGCAACTGAGTAGCTCCTGATTGCTAAGTTATCCACCTGGGGTATTTCTATTGGAAACAGCACAAAGTAATTTTCTGGGAAGTTCGCTCTCTCTCAGGTGTATAGAATTCTCAATAGGAGCTCTCCTAGAGGCAGAAGAAACCTCTCAGTGCCAGCTGAGAGATGTGAGAGACAGGCATTGTTGAGAGAGAGACTGAGAGACACACACTGCTGGGAGAGAGACATGGAGAGACATGCACTGCTGGGAGAACAACTGAGAGAGACTGTCAGCTGAGAGACAGTGAGCTGAGAGACACTGAGCGTGCTCCTGAACTTGAATTGTAGCCTGTTGCTTCCCTAATAACCCCTATAATCTGTGAGTTCTGTGTGGCCACTGTAGTGAATTTTCGAGCCCAGCAGAAAGGTGGTGGGTGCTGCGGGAGGAACAGCTGGTGTCAGGGTTGGTGGAAGGGCTGGAGGGAGGCAGTATGTCTGGCTTTGCAGGGATAGGCCTTGGGCTACTGATGATGATTCTGTCTTCCTCTTGTGCAGTTAGAGGAGGTCAGAAGATGCAGCCTCCCTGTCCCTCTGGCAGTAGACAACACAACCTTGCTTGCTGAAAGTGAAGTACTTACTGATGAAGATTAAAGAGTACAATTTGCAGTATAGATTACACCTCAACATAAAGAAAATGAAAATCCTCACAACTGGACCAATAAGCAGCATCATGATAAATGGAGAAAAGATTGAAGTTGTTAAAGATTTCCTTTTCCTTGGATCCACAATCAACACCCATGGAAGCAGCAGTCAAGAAATCAGATGTTGTATTGCACTGAGCAAATCTGCTGTAAAAGACCTCTTTAAAGTGCTGAAGAACAAAGATATCTCTTTGAAGACTAAAGTGTGCTTAACCTAAACCATGGTATTCTCAGTAGCCTATTTGCATGTTAAAACCGGACAATAAATAAAGAAGACCAAAGAAGAGTCAATGTTTTTGAGTTGTAGTGGAGAAGAATACTGAAAGTACCATGGACTACCAGAAAAACAAACAAGTCTATCCTGGAAGAAGTGCAGCCAGATGATCCTGGAAGCAAAAATGGCCAGTTTCCGTCTCATCTGCTCTGGTCATATTGTCAGAAGGGATCATTCTCTGGAGAAGGATATCATGTTTGGCAAAGTGGAAGGTCAGCGAAAAAGAGGAAGACCTTCAACAGATGGATTGACATAGTGGCTGCAAGTGAGGGGCTCAGGTCTAGCAAGGATTGTGAGAGTGGCACAGGACAGGGCAGTGTTTCATTCTGTTGTACATGGGGTCACTGTGAGTCATAGCCAAATCCATGGCACCTAACAACAGTTTTTAAGTGTAGGAAATTTTGTATTTTATCATTTTGTCATTGCTATTGAATTTTAAGTATGGTCTTATGCTATCATAACCCATTTGCTTAGCACAGACCAAAACATTTTTAGAGGTTAACAATTGTTAACCTCTAATTCTAATTTTGTATGTAAAATCAAACCTTTTCTTTTCAATTGTACTTCATTTTAATCTATTATTTATATCCCTAACTGTCAACAAAGAAATCCTGAGAAGTAACTACATTTCCACTTCTAGCTACATTTCAAAATATAAAATACTGAGTTTTCATGGGAATACCCAACCTCTGAACAATTTTCTCCTGGGTCTCACAGGATATATTTTATAGCAGTTTAGAGGAAGATCCAATATTTTTTTATGATCCTTAAGGGCTCTGAATGGGTAGAGGACCACCAAGGAAAGGGATAAGTTTTAAGTTCTGTGAGTGTTACTAAAATGGATGTGCTAAACCTACAAAGCTTCAGGTTATGTTTGTCAAGATGAATTTCAAATATATTTTTTCTTAACTATTTCTAAGAATATCAGTGAAAACAATAACTTTCAATTTATCACTTTCTATAAAGATTTTAAGGATAATATAAGGTCTAGAGGAGCTCTGATGGCCTAGTGCCTAAGGCACTTGACTGCTAACCAGAAGGCAGGAGGTTCATACCCACCAGCCACTCCTCAGAAGGAGGATTGGGCAATCTACTTCCGTAATAATAACTGCCTTGGAAATCTAAAGAGGAGTCACTATGAGTCGGATCTGACTCAACGGCACTGAGTTAGGTTTTTTGGTTTTATGAGGTCTAGTAGTTGAAGGACAAATAATGTTTCTACATCTATGCTTGTTTCACTTTAACAATATCATTTTGAAATTGTATCTCAATATTCTCAGAGATAAAATGTCATACGTACATATTATGAATATCAGGAGTCTTCAAAAACAATAGAAAAATGATGTTATTAACAATGAAAATTGATTATCAATGGAGAGAAAGGTGAAAAAAAAAACCCACATAGATTAATAATCACAATAAACAAACAAACAAAAAACCACTGCCATCTAGTTGATTGCAATAACTACACTGTGGGACAGTATAGAACTGCTCCATAGGGTTTCCAAGGCTCTAAGTCTTTATGGAAGCAGATTGCCTCACCTTTTTCCTATGCAGTGTCTGGTGACTTCAAACCACTGATCTTTTTGGTTAGGAGCTGAATGCTTTAACCACTGCACCACCAGAGCTTCAATAATAATAATTGTTAACCTCTAAAAATGTTTTGGTTTGTGCTAGGCATGTGGTAAGCAGCAACTTTATGCATTACCTAATTTAATCATTCTAACAATCTTATAATTGAAAGGAGAGTCAGACTAGGATTTTAATGCACTGAAACCTTGTGGAATGACAGATTTGGAGTGAGAGAATGAAGAATTTTAGCCCATTCTATTTTCCATTTTTAAAAAAATACTTCTGAAAAAATAAATAATTGGGCCTTGTATATGATGAACTCTATCTTCAAGATAACTCTCAGAATTGCAATACCAATCTGAGGACTTAAAAATCACCCTCCCTAACCTCAAAGAAAAATTATAAACCTTCACATCACAATAAAAAAGAGGACAAGCACAAATATTCAGCATATACTAAAACAACAGCAACAACGGGAATGA
>NW_006921610.1:15816976-15819793 GCF_000298275.1 Orycteropus afer afer
AAAAAAAAAAAAAAACTGAGTGAAACAGATACAAAAAAATGATCCTGCAATTCTTAGCATCTAATGAAAAGATAAATAATTAGACTGAGTGAAGATAGGAAAGAGAGACCAAGCAAGGTCAGTGACTACAGAGAGAAGCCAGGGCCAACCAAAGTGTAACTACTTAAACACAGAGTTATCAGATGCATCAGACGTACATGAGGGGGGGAAAAATTCACAGAATTCACAAGGCAATGAAGACAATGTAGACAGACTGAGAGGAATTTAAAGTGAGCTGAAGTCATGTGGGAACTGGGCAAGGAACGGGCCAGGATATGGGTCAGAGAGTGAAGAGGGAGCAAGAGAAAGGGAATAAAAGAACTTACCACTAGTAAACCAAACCAGTACTGCTGCTGTCAAGTAGATATCAACTCAGAGCAACACTTTTGGGGACAGAGTAGAATTGCCTCCTGGTGTTTTCAGGGTTGTGGATATTTTGGAGATTGGCTTCCTTGTCTTTCTCCTGAGGGGCAACTTGTGGGTGAGTTGTTTAGATGGATGGCCAAATGCTTTAAGCATTATGCGACAGTCTTTGGGGCTGAAGACCTATGTAAAGGGAAAAGCCTGTGTTGGGGTGGTTTAAAAAGCTAGGCTTGGAACAATCTCTTGCTTGATTGAATCTGGGCAAGAGCTGGGTAAATGACTACATGGGCCTACAAGGATGTTAGACCCACGCCAGCGAACAAGATTGGAAAAATAGACTTTCTAACCTAACAAATGCATGCTTTCCCTGCACATAGGGGTAAATACTCTTTCCACTCTCTCTAGCAGACAGAGTCAGAGGCTGAAGTTCACCAGAACCTGAGGCACTGTCACTTCTTTTCCACAGCGAAAAAAAGAAGTATAGCACTATAGCCTCCTCTCTCAGAAGTGTCCCCTCATGCCAGGCACCTCCTACATGTGCATGGGGAAAGGCCTGTGTTGAGGTGGTTGGGGAAGATAGTATCAGGGCTGCCTTTCACTAGAATCTGGGCAGGAGCTGGATAAACAGCTATGTATGCCTAGAAAGGTGCCAGACTCACAGCAGTGAATCCCAATTGGTGAGCCACAATGTGCTCCAAAAAGTACAACTTTACTGAGAATAGAGGCAAAACTTTTCCCTGCCACTACCAAACTGGTGGCCAGAGAAGTCCAGCTCAAATCTCCCAACCACCTCCATTATAGCCTAGCCACTGTCAGTAACCCATTCCAAACAGGTAGACCCAGGGTCTGTTGCTCTCTTCTTGTGCTTGCATCACTGGCTGATCTTTCTCACACTAAGCACAAGAGGCACACATCTGAAACCTTCTCTCTTGGAGGTGCCCACTTGCACAAAGCTTCTTTCATCTGCATGGACACACACTCTGGTGGATCAGCAGTTCCCACTGCAAACACGTGATCCTAGGGCTGTCGGCTGACCATAACTACAAAAGTCCTTCTTCTTCAGTTTCCTTATCTTCCCTTTAATTTTCTCCTTTCCTTTTGCCTAATTTATCTTTCTTTCTATCTGTTCATTTCTCTCTTCCTCTTCTTCTTTCATCTTAACCAATCTTTCATCTCATCCACACCACCTTTTTTTCTTTTTATCTATTCTCATCTTTTATTTTTGTTCTACCTTCCCATTTTTTCATCTCTTCTTCTTCTTGATTTTCTTTTTCCTTTCTTCCTTATGTATTTTTCTTTGTCCTGCTTCATTCAATGAGAGGAAGACATTATGTCTCCACTTGTCATGGGGCAATCTACTTCCGTAGTGATACCACCTCGGAAACCCAAGGAGAGGTCGCTATGATTAGGGTCCAACTCAACAGCACAAAACAACAACAACAAAAGTCACACATATCCACTGCACTGACAACTTCATCTGTGATAGTTGGAGCTGTGTGTTAACATGGCTGGACCACAATTCTGGGTGGTTTAAACAATTGTGATATGGGTTATTTCCATGATGGGATTGGATGTATATGTTTTGAGGAGCCAATCTGTTGAAAGGATGTTTCCCTAGGTGTGTGACCTGCTTCCAATATATTTAGGGACACCCTGGGAAAAGAGACACTTTTCTGTGGATTGGGATCCTACTGTGCTGTCTACAATGGTCTTTGAGTGAACAATCCACATTCGGCCTGGAGATCTTGGATTCATCATTCATTGGAGTCAACAGCCAGTATACTGTCTGCCTACCTTGAGATTGTCAGCCCCTGTAACTGTGTGAGTCAGGAAAAGCCTCCAGCTTGATATTTGATCCAAGAACTTAGGACTTGCCAGCTTCTAGCAGTGTGTGAGCCATTTTTCCTAAGATAAATCTATCTTTCTCTATATGTATATATAAGCTTTACTGGTTTTGCTTCTCTAAAGAACCCGGCCTAGCACATCATCCAACAGATGAGCACTATCTCCAGCCCCTGCACCATGGGATCAATGACAGAAAGTGGACAGCATCTGCTCATCCCAACTATAGCTTTTCATCATGACAGAGACCCAGATAGCATTCCCACTAGTTATTCCACCAACCCAGAGAAAGCAGAGGAGTGACCCAATGCTGTCAAGCTAACAACTAAAGAATCACACCTGCCCAACACATCTAGATATATTGAAACAAACCAAAACAAAAAGCCTAGGTGATGCAAACTAACACATAACCAACAAATAAAGACAACAACTTCAAAATGCCTCAGAGAGAACAAACAACTTCAATTCAAACAAAGAAACAGAAGAAGCAAGTGGAAGCAAGTGAACAAACTAAAGAACTAGGAAATCTTCTTGAGAAAGAACAAGTAATAGAATTATAAGTTAAGGAATTCA
>NW_006921610.1:15819893-15833920 GCF_000298275.1 Orycteropus afer afer
AGAAGCAGAAGCTAGGAAAAGATAAACAATACCTTTTAAGAATTCAGGAAAATCATACAAGATAATTAGATAATTAGAAGAAATTGGAAATTATAATTAGAAATTATACAAAAACTACAATGAGAAACCCAGAAGTTAAATACCAAAAGTATAGAGATAGGTAACACATTGGAAGGATAAAAGAGTAGAAGGAGTAGAATTGAATTGGCTGAAAAAAATTTTTCATTTCCCTGCTAGAAGACAAATCCCTTGGCACCATTGTGTATAAAGAAAATCAGAAAAAAAAAAAAATTAATATAAATGAAGAAAATCTAAGTGCTATATGGGATGATATCAATAACATATTTCTTTGCTTGCAATCTTCCTTCATTAGAGAGATGCAAATCAAAACAACGATGAGATATCATCTTACCCCAGTAATAATAGCAAAGTTCAACAGGACAGAAAATAATAAATGCTGGATAGGTTGTGGAGAGATTAGAACTCTTATACACTGATGGTGGGGTTGTAAAATGGTACAACCATTGTGGCAAACGGTATGGCATTTCATTAAAAAACTGAAAATAGAAATACCATTTGATGCAGCAATTCCATTACTAGGAATATATCCTAAAGAGGTGAGAGGCAGGACACAAACACACATGTGCACACTTATGTTCATCTCAGCACAATTCACTATAGCAAAGAGATGGAAACAACCAAAATGCCCATCAACAGATGAATGGATAACCAAATTATGGTACATGCACTTAAAGGAGAACTATGCTACATTAAAGAACAATGAAGGATATGCAAATCATCTCACAATGTGGATGAGCCTGGAAGACATTATGCTGAGTGAAATAAGTCAATCGCGAAGGACAAATATTGTATGAGCTCATTACTGTAAAAAGACAAGGAAGGGTTTGCTTAAGGAAGGGAACACACTTTGTAGGGTACCAAGGTGGGGAGGGAAAGGGAGAGAATTATTTTGGGCTAGTTGGGGATGTTGAGGTTGGTAAGGGGAGGGAAGATAAGGAAAGAGTCTGTGACCACCATGATAACATTGAGGAAAGGTAGAATACTGAATTGTGCACATAAGATACAGACGACAGAGGCTAATATCAGTATATCCGCAATACTGCATTACCATTAACACCAAACACCAAGCTATAGGTAAACACATAAACACCTGAGATGATCAGATGGGGGTCAGTGAACAGGATTATACTCTAGACCAAGTATAGATTCAGTTGAGTCTAATCTTGCACCAATACCAGTGATACAAAATACCTGCAATCCTTATAGAAACAACAGAAGACAGAAATAGAGCAATCCCTCACAGACAGCCAGACACTGTGGGAGAGAGATCCAATGAATCTATCAACTCAGGACCATAGTATTGGGGGACACCAGACTCAATAGGCACAACAAAATAGTTTAAAATCTTGTTCCACAATCTACATTGGTGAATAGTGACTGGAGTCTTAAAAACTTTCAAGCAGCCATCTAAGGTGCAGCTAATGGTCTCCTATAATTGGAAGTGAAGAAGAGTACAAAAAACAAGGGCATTTGGAAGCAATCAGCCCTAGGACATAATGGACCTCAAGACCAGAAGAACTAGATGGTGCCTGGCTACCAATGCCAACCACTTGCAAAAGGATGAAAACTGGAGGTCCTGCATAGAGATGAAGGAAAAACATGGAACAAAATCACAATAATGACCAGAATTACTGGCCAGATGGAGTCTGGTGGGACCCCCATACTATGGCCCTGGGATACACTTCAGGCCTGGGATACAACTCACTCCCAGGGGCTGGTTCTCAGCCCAATAGTAAATAATATGTACACACAGAACACTCAACCCAGGGTAAAGCACCAGCATACTCTATGGAGATGCATCCCTTGGAGCAGTCAACCACAGGGCACCAGAGTGACAACATTCACATGGAGATGTTCAGGACATACAGGAGTGCATAACTATGAGGGGCATGAGGGTGGTGGGTTAGTGGGAAGGGAGAGGAAGAGAGTTGGGTTAGGGTTAAGGATGATAATTGGGGAGTGAAACCAAATGTACATGAAATGTTGAATGTAAAACAAACTCTGCTCTGTAAATTTGCATCTAATGCACAATTTTAAAAAATAAAACAAAATAAAGTCCATGCCTTGGAAAAAGAAAAAAAGGAAAAGAAATAACATATTTCTGACTGGGATTCCAGAATAAGAGGAGGCAAAATGTGAATTAATGGATTTTTTTAAAAAAAGCACAGAGAAAATTGTTGGAGACTTACTAGCAGAGAACTTCCCTAATATCACTAAAAATAAAAAGATATCCAACCAGGAACCTTAATGAACCCCATATAGGGCAGACCCTAAGATAAAATCACCAAGACAAATCATATTCAAACTTTCCAAAGACAAAGAAAGAATCTTGGGAGCAACTCAGGAAAACTGAAATGTTACCTACAAAGGGCAACCAATAAAATTAAGCTCTCATTTCTCAACAGAAGCAATATAGATAACAGAATAACAAATACAAAATATGGAAGGAAAAGAATTGCTAACCAGGAATTATATATCCAACCCAACTGTCCCTCAAATATGAGGATGAAATTAGGACAGTCCCAGACAAACAGATATTAAGAGAATTTGTTAAAACCAGACCAAGCCTACATGAAATACTAAAAGAAGTCCTTCAGAAGACAACAAATTAAGATTAAAACATATGACAAAACCACCCAAAACTAATCCAGAAAAAGATTTCTTGGAACTAAAATAAGCTTACAAAAGGAAAATAGAGAACAAAAGGAGTAAATCTGTAAAAGACATCAACTACACAGCAAATAGAAGAAATAAATGGTATGATTACAAAACTTCCAAATGGAGAGGAAGCCAGGACAATATCAGTATAGAAGACTGTTCCAAACATAGGGAGATAAGAACCTACTGCAAAATAACCACAAAGAAAATTAATTAGCCTCCTAAGCAAAATAAGAAAGAAGAAAATAACAAGGATTTAGTAAACCCAAAATCAATACAGTGAAGAAAATGGAAAGAAAACATGACAACAAATTAACTCAGCACAAAGGAATATTCAGAACAAAGAAAACACCCATACAGCAAGAAAAGCACAAAAGAGTGACAGCAATAAATTCATATTTATCATTAAGTACACTGAATGTGAATGAACTAATTGCACCAGTCAAGAGAAATCATGTGGCACTGGAAAAGCAAAGAAGACTCCTTATTATGCTGCACACAAAAAAACTCACTTCAGACACAAGATTAAAATAAATTAAAAATCAAGGAATGGGGAAAAAAGAAATCAAGCGATGGGAAAAAAGAGCAAGAGTGTCAATATTAATTTTGGGTAAAATAGACTTTAAGGCAAAAATCATCATAAGGAACAAGAAAGGGTATCATATGATGATAAAAGTGTCAAATGACCAACAGGACATAACCATGTTAAATATCTATACACCCAGTGAAAGAGCTCCAAAATACATAAAGCATTAACTAAATTGAAAAGAGAAATAGAGAATTCCACAATAGTAGTAGGAGACTTTAACATACCACTATTAATGAAGGATGGAACTACAAAAAAACTCAGCAAAGATTCAGAAGATCTCAACAACATTATCAACTATCTCAACCTCACAGACAAAACACTACACTCAATAAAAATATAATACACATTCTTTTCCAGTGCACATGGATCACTCTCCTGACTAGACCATATGTTAGGCCACAAAACAAACCTCTATAAATTTTAAAACATAAAAAAACTACAAAGTATCTTCTTGGATCATAATGCTATAAAATTAGAAATCAATAATAGGAAGACCAGGGGAAAAAAATAAAATACATGGAAATTGAGTAAGACACTGCTCAAGAACTACTAGATAACAGAAGAAATAATGTGTGGGAAAAAAAATTCTAAAAGCAAATGAGAACGAAAACACAGCATATTAAAACCTTTGGGACACAGAGAAGGCAGTTCTTAGAAGTCTATGTATAGCAATAAATGCACATATCAAAAATGAAGAAGGAGCCAAAATAAACACCTTAACCTAACTTCAACTGATAGAAAAAAAACAACAAAAGAAACCAATACTCTCCAAAGAAAGGAAATAATAAAGATAAGAGCAGAAATGAATGAAGCAGAAAACAGAAAAGCAATAGAAAAAGAATTAACAAGACTTGAAACTGGTTCTTCAAAAAGATTAACAAAATTAATAAACCACTGGCAGAGTTAACTAAGGAAAAGAAAGAGAAGGTGCAAAGAACATGAATAATAAATGACATGGATGACATAACAACAGAACCACCTGAAATAAAAAGGCAATAATAGAATGCCATGAAGAACTTTATCCCAACACATCTGAAAACCTAGAATAAGCGGACAAATTTCTAGAAACTCAACACCTACATAAACTAACACAGACTGTGATAGAAAATATAAACAGATATTCATAACAAAAGAAGAAACTGAGGAAATCATAAAAAGTCTTGCCACTAAAAAAAGTCCCATCCCAGATGACTCATTGGAGAATTTTTAAATGTTCAGAGAAGAGTTCACACATGTCCCACTCAAACTACTTAAGAACATAGAAAAGTATGGAATACTCTCAAACTCATTCTATGAAGCAAGCATAACCCTGATAACAAAACCAGATAAAGATACCACTAAAAGGAAAACTACAGACCAATATCCCTCATGAACATAGATGCAAAAATCTTCAACAAAATCCTAGCCAGTAGAATCCAACACCATACGAAAAATATAATATACCACAACCAAGTGGGATTCATACAAGGTATGTAAGGATGGTTCATCATAAAAACAGTCAATGTAATCCATCACATAAATAAAACAAATGGAAAGAAACACATGACCACATCAACTGATGCAGGAAAGGCATTTGATAAAATTCAATACCCGTTCCTGATAAAACTCTCAGCAAAATAGGAATAAAAAGGAAATTTCTCAACATAATAAAAGACATGCATGCAAAACCAACAGGCAACATTATTCTCAATGGAGAGAGACTCAAAGTATTCCCTTCACAAATGGGAACTAGACAGTGATGTCTTCTATCACCACTTCCATTAAACATTGTATTGGAAGTCCTAGCTGGGGCAAATAAGCAAGAAGGAGAAATGAAAGGCATCCAAATTGGCAAAGGAGAAGTGAAACTATTTCTATTTGCAGATGGCATGATTCTATACATAGGAAAACCAAGAGACTTAACAAGAAAACTACTGAAACTAATTGCAAGATTCAGCAGTGACAGGATCAACAGACAAAAATTAATTAGATTCCTCTACATCAACAAAGAGATCTCTGAAAAGGAAATGAGGAAAACAACATAATTTACAATAGCTACCAAAAAAAAATACTTAGGAATAAATCTTACCAGGGACACAAAACACCTATACAAAGAAAACTACAGAACACTACTACCAGAAAGTACAAGAGACCTACATAAACGGAAGGACATGACATGCTCATGGATTGAAAGACTGAATATTATGAAATATCAATACTATCCAAAGCATTCTATGTATTCAATATAATCCTGATATAATTTCCACCACATTCTTTAAGGATATGGAAAAAACAATAATTAGCTTTATATGGAAAGGAAAGAGAGCTCAGATAAGCAAAGCATTACTGAAGAATAACAAAGTAAGATGTCTCATATCCCAAGATCTCAAAACCTACTATACATCCACAGTAGTCAAAACAGCCTGGTATTAGTACAAAGACAGACACATACACCAGTGGAACAAAATTGCAAATCAGAATGGACTGACTAATCCATCTATGGACAGCCATTTTTGCAAATGGCCAAAACCCACTAAATACAGAAGAGATAGGCTCTTTAAAAATAGTACTGGCAAAACTGGATATCCATTTGCACAAAAATAAAACAAGACCCATACCTCACACCATACACAAAAATGAAGTCAAGATGTATCAAAGGCCTAAATGTAAAACCCAAAACAATAAAGTTTATCAAAGATAAAATAGAGGCAAACTTAGGGGACCTAATATGTCATAAATAGACTATCAAGTATAACCTAAAATGCACAAGCCACAGAAGATAAACTAGATGACTGAGGCTTTCTAAAAATTGGTTTTTACGGGCATCAAAAGTCTTCTCCAAAAGAGAAGAAAAGAGATTGTGAAAAAATATTTGACAATGACATATCCAACAAGGGATTTAACTCTGAAATTTCCATAAAATTTCAACACCTCAACATCAAAAAGACAAGCAATCTAATTCAAAAAGAGGCAAAGGACATGAACAGACACTTTACCAAAGAAGACATTCAGGCAGCCAACAAACACATGAAGAAATGCTCACAATTTTTGGCCATTAGAGAGATGCAAGTCAAAACCACAATGAAATATCTCACCCCAGCAATAATAGAAGACTTCAACAAGACAAAAAACAATAAATGCCAGTGAGGGTGTGCAGAGATTGGAACTCTCTTACACTGCTGGTGAGACTGTAAAATGGTACATCCACTAAGAAAAATGATAAGGTGCTTCCTTAAAAAGTTGTAAATAGAAATAACATTCAATCCCACAATCCCACTACTATGCATATATCCTGAAGAGGTGAGATCTTGGATACAAATAGACATATGCACACTCATGTTCATCACAGCAATATTCACAATAATGAAGAGAAGAAAATAAAGTGTCCATCAACAGATGAATGGAAAACCAAACTGATACATACACATAAAGGAATACCATACAATATTAAAGAATACTGAAGAATCTGGGAAATACCTCATAATGTGGATGAACTTGGAGGAAATTTTTCTGAGTGAAATAAGTCAATCCCTAAGGGACAAATATTGCATAAGTCTATTATTATAAAAAGTCAAACAAAAGTTTACACACAGAAGGAAATTTTCTTTGCTGGTTACCAGGGATGTGAGAGGAGGGGAGGAAAAATTGCTGACTAATTAAGAGATATATGTTAATTTGGGTGAAGGGAAAGACAACATAACAAAAGAGTGTGACCAGCACAATTTCACTAAGGAAAAGAGAGGTACGCAAGAGGTACAGATAACAAAAGTAAATACTGTTACTTACACAATACAGGACATAACACTCATAATCATAATCAATGAGTGGATACACAGGTAGATAGGCAAAATGATCAGGTATGGTTATGTGAACAGGAATATACCTATGACCATGCATAGGTTAAAGAAGCTCCAGTGGTGCAGTGGTTAAGGCATTTGGCTGTTAACTAAAAGGTCCATGGTACGAACACCCCAGCTGCTCCATAGAAGAAGGATGAGGCAGTCAGCTTCCATAAGGATTTACAGCCTTGGAAACCCAATAAGGGTTGCTACAAGTTGGAATCAACTCAATGGCAGTGAGTTTGTTCTTTAATTTTTTTTGCTGTATTTTATGTGCTGTAAAAATGTCCATACACATTCTAGAGCTCACTGTGCACAAAGTTAAGAAACATTCTTTGACGATTAACAGAGATAGGAGGGAGAAGGAAGGAGAATCACTAACTAGGTACCAAATGGGTACAAATATGGAAAGAATTGTGAGGATAGCACAAGACCAGGCAGTGTTTCATTCTGTTGTGCAGTGGGTCACTATGAGTCAAAACCAACCCAGCAGCACCTAATAACAACAACAACAACATATATCATATTAAAAGTACACTCCCCAGTATGCACTAGAAGGCCATTTCACTAGAATTAGACTTTAATTCTTCCTGCCTTTGAACTAATCATGTCTCAGTAATAAAAAGAAATGGATTATATCAAACAAATTTATAGCTATAAATCTGGTCTGAGCTGCTACTCTGACTTTCAGTTCTATTCCAAGATCTCCCTGGTTCATTATAAAATCCCTACTGCAGATAACGCCCTTTCTACTTTGCTCTGAGTGGTCTGGATATGAGATTGAAGGCACATCAGGCCAAAGATGGAAGTTAAGAATAATTAGATGATGCCTACTACCAATGCCAAACACTCACACAAGGATCAAAATTGGAGATCCTGGATAGAGTAGAAAAATGTGGAACAAAATTAAAAACATAAAAATGACTAGGTTTTCTGATCAGATAGAGACTGGTGAAATCCCTGAGATTATGGCTGCAGGTTACCCTTCTGTCCTGGAATTAGACTCACTCCATGGCTTAGCTTTCAGCCAAGAAATAGACCGGTCTATGAGATGAACAACTACACCAGGGAAATGCACTCCTTAAAAGAGTGAACTGTGGGAGATTGGAAGGTCAGCATTTGCACAAGGAGAAAGTGGGGCACGCAGGAATGAATAGGTAAAACGGACACAGGGAAGGGGTAACCATGGGAGGAGGTGGGAGGACGCTGTTACATTGTGAGGATTGTAATCAGTGTCGTGAAACAAAATGTGTATGAACTGTTGAGAGTAAAATGGATCTGCTTTATAAAATGGCACCCAAATCACATGAAAGAAATAAAAAAAAAAAAAACCCTTAAATAGGAAAATAAAAATTTAGTAACTATGGAAAAAATATGGAATTTATTAAAGAAACTATGGTAGACCTATGTGGTAGTTTACATGCTCCACTAAAAAAATATAGAAAAATATTTCTGGGCATGAGAAGAAAGTGTTCATAATATATTGCTAACTTTTAAAAAATTCATCCTACTTTGGACAGAAACAAAAAATATGTGTGTGTGTACATTTTGGAAAGGTCCTGAGAGAAAACACACAAAATGTTAATATGCTTCACTTTATCCAGAAGTGTCTAACATCCCTCACCTAAAGCATCAGTGGTGAGGAGAGCATGATGATTTCATGGACAATGATCTGGTATGATACTGAATGTCTGCTTTTGTCTGTCCCTCAGTGAGCTCTCTAATACCCTTTAATAACTATGTTGTCTGCTTGAAGTAGCCAAAGGTTGTTTTTGTGACTGGCATTAAGGCTCCAGACAGCTATAGGTAGGTACTTCTCAAAACTTTAGTAAAGTCCTATGTGAGACACAAAAGCTTTGCTTTAAGCTAGCCTTCTGGGATCAGACAGGGTAGAGCCTCTGGCCCTGCTAGGAAACCCTCTTTTTTGCCTCAGGTCATCAGTTTAAAATGACCAGAAACAGTTACTCCCATGGTTTATGGAATTATAAAGTACAAATTCTCTGCCTAAAGATAACTTTTTGAGCAATAGCAGAGACACTGGGAATTTACTGAGATAAAATTGGTCCTAAGGGAACTGCTAGAAGCTGGATTCCCCAGATCACACCCCAATATCCCTCACTGTGTACAATTTAACTAGCAAAGATAACAGTTATCCCACTGAACATAGCTCTTCAAAGGAATTTAATTTTAAGGCCAGAGTAAGATTCAAGGAATAGGACTCCACAAGAGTCTATGCAGTTAACAGAATGCCGACTGACTGGGACCAGAGAGAATATTTTATTAAGACAATTCTCAGGCTCCCAAACCAACATACATCAGTGTGAAGTGCTTACTCCAACTGCAGAAGGTACTACATCACCCTAAGATTTGATGACTAAGGAGAGTAGATGAATAATTCTAGCAAACAGAAAAAAAGTAGAAGCCATTTTCAAGAGTCAAACATAACTGATTTTCTGGTCAAATCATGTAGCCTGTGCTATCCCTGCCTCTCAACTCATACCTTTGGCCTACTGGAGGCTGCTATGACCAATTCAATGAGGAAGATAGGTTCAAACCTTGTTATACTGGGTCACTTTGTATGCTGGTACTAGCCAGAAGTATACTGCTACTGTTCTACAGCAGCACTCCCGTACTCTAAAAGAAGGTGATGAATGGATACCATCTTTTATGGACAAAATATGGGGCAATAAATCTGGTTACTTAGTTTTCTCAGATATAAAATGCCTGAGGTACAGACTTATTTACAGGTAGTCGCTAGTTGTTTGGCTAGTTGGCTAGAATTTGGGAAAACAGTATTGGAAGGCTGGTGAACAGTATCTGGGGAAAAGTTATGTGCAGATTTGATGCAAGTGAATTGTAGTGTTGGTGAAGAATATTGAATATACCATGGATTGCCAGAAGAACAAACAAAGCTGTCTTGGAAGACATAGCCAGAATGCTTCTTAGAAGCAAGAATGGTGAGATTTCAACTCATTTACTTTGGACACGTTATCAGGAAGGACTAGTCCCTGGGGAAGGACATCATGCTTAGTAAAGTAGAAGATCAGGGAAAAAGAGGAAGACTTTGGTTTTTTTGTTTTTTAAAATTTTATTGTCATTTGGGTGAAAGTTTACAGAGCAAATTCATCTTCCATACAGCAGTTCCCACATACTTTGTCTCATGATATTGACTGCAATTTCCCACAATACAGCAGCTCTCTTCCCACTTCCTCCCCTTAGTTTACTCCTCCCTGTGTCCCTCCCTTCCATGCATTCTTGCCCCCAAGCTGTATCCCTGTGCATAAACAGCCTTCTAGTCTCCCATGATTGATTTCTCCAAGGAGTGTATCTACCTAATGTAAATGTTCAGTTCTTATGCATGTCTTTTGTTTGGCTGGAAGCCATGGGAGTGGGTTCTATTCGAGACCTGAAGGGCAGCTAACGGCCATAGTCTCAGGGGTTCCATCAGGCTCTATCAGACCAGCAAACCTGGTCTTTTTTTTTTTTTTTTTTAATAATTCTAAGGTTTTTTTGTTTTTGTTTTTGTTTTTTATGATTTTGAGTTTTGTTCCACATTGTTCTCTCCCTCTATCCAGGATCTCCTACATAGATGCCCTTCCGAGTGGTTGACAATGGTAGCCAGGCACCATCTAGTTCTTCTGGTCTCATAGTTATATAGGCTGAGGATTTCATGGTGTACCAATCCCTTAGACTAATTGTTTCCAAGTATGTTTGATTTTCTTCATTCTTCTTTGTTGTGGATGAGGAGAGACCTATCATTGCATCTACATGGCCTCTTGCAAGCTTTTAAGATACCAGTCGCTACTCACTAAAGTAGGATGTGGAACAATGTTTTTGTGTACTGTGTTATACCAGTTGAGCTTGATGTCCCCTGCAACCATGGTCCTGAGCCCACAGGTCCAACAACTCACTCCCTCTGGGTAGCTGGCTGTGGCCAAGAAGTGACTACAGCCTTGTCCCTTGTCAGCTCTACTGTATACCTGGAAATTCTTACAGAACATACAAATACACTTGTAGAAACATTGTCTGCCAACCAAGAGGAAGAAGACTCTCAATGAGACAGATTGACATAATGACTGCAACAATGGGCTCAAATATATCAATGATTGTGAGGATAACACAGGACCAGGCACTGTTTCATTCTATTGTACACAGACTTACTATGAGTGGGAATCCTATTCAACAGCACCTATCAACAATGTGTGTATGTGTGTGTGTGTGTGTATATGTACATATACACATATACATATATATAAATGGATATAGAACATGAAGATATTTCTTTCCTACATGAAATGCTTATTGAAAGACATTGATTGTTGAGGTGACTCTCAACAATCAGACTGATAAAATTATTCATACAGTGGATATCAGACAGTATCCTTCCCCAGATACTCTGATGCTTATCCAACATGCCCATGTACAAAGGTGTCATGGTGACAGAAACAGAGGTTAGCAAGGGCTCAACAGCATTCCCTTTACCTCCACACTACCAGTACAACACAGTTTCCAATGTACAACCTCAGTGGCCAGTACTCAACACTTAATGGACCTCGACCATTTTGGAAGGGGCAGCAATTTGTCTTCATAGAATAGATACTTAATCTGAAAAGTGATTTGCTCTGCTTTTGCTAGCATTATCATCCATGAAATTATGGAAATATTTTGTTAGCTATCATGGAATTCCACAACATATCAGAATTCATTTCACAGCAAAAAGTGCAGCAATGGATTCATAACAAAGACATTGCAGTGTAGTAAATTACATGATATGACTTTTCTAGTTACAGTATTTGTAACTCCCACTTGGCCATGAGTGACTGAGTAGCCAGTCAGTCACTCATGGCACTCTTGTTAAAGTCACCCATCTGGAGCAACACAAGCAATCTTCTGGGAAGTTTGCTCTCTCTCAGGTGTGTAGAATTCTGATATTATGATTGGTTGCTTTTGGCCACTCTGCCAGGCTCAAAAGGAGCCTTCCTAGAGGCAGAAGGATTCTCTCTAACTGCCACTGAGAGAAACACGCTGCTGAAAGAGATGTAGCACTGAGAGAGAGATGTGAGAGATACACTGCTGAGCGAGAGATATGCTACTGAGAAAGACTGAGAAAGCTGCTGAGTGAGACGGCCAGCTGAGAGAGACTGAGCACCCTACTGAATTTGAATTGTAGCCTGTTTCTTCCCTAATAAAACTCATAATCTGTGAGTTCTATGTTGCCACTGCAGCAAATTATTGAACCCAGCAGAGAAGTGGTGGGTGCCGCAGGTGGAACTGTTTGTGACAAGGTTAGTAAAAGGGCTGGAGGGAGGTGGCATGTTTGGCCTCACAGGAATAGGCCTTGGGGTGCTGATGGGGATTTTGTTCTCTTCTCGTGGGGTTAGAGGAGGTCAGAAGATGCCGCCTCCCTGCCCCTTTGCAGTCATTCACTTGTCTTTACATGTACCTCACTGTCTGAAACAACTGGCCTAATACAATGAAATGACTTACTAAAGACTTACTCATGAAGTTATCTGGGAGACTGTATCCTGAGAGTGTTGGGTGCTTTAAATAAAGGACCAGTCTAAAATGCTGTTTCTACCATGGCCAGTGTGTAAGGGCAAAGAGATAGAAGTGGAGTTACTTTTTTGACTATTATACTAAATAACTATACTTGCATCATTTTTGTTTCTTTTCCTTATAACTTCAGACACTGCATATGTAGAAACTTATTTCCTAAAAGAGGGATAACCTCATTAATGACACAAAAATTGATCCATTAATTGATCAGGTGATCAATTTGATCAATTTAAATTGACCCATTGAGATTACCTTCTCCTGGGTAGTTTGGACTCATCCTGCCATAGAACCAGTAAACAGTGAAATGGATAAGGGAATTGATCCTAATCACCAGTAGAAAATCAGTTTTCTGAAACATGATGGAATTCGCTGGGACACCCCCTTAATACTTCCATGTCCAATAGTAATAATCAAAACAACTAACCAATAAAGTCAGAACTACTAAGAATTCAGATCTTTTAGGAAAGAAGCCTTAGGTCACAAACCAAGTAAAGAATCCTGGCCAACCAAAGTTCTAGTTGAGGGCAAGAAGAACATGAAATGGTGGATAAAAAAGCACCTTTATGATTAGAAACACAAATGAGGGTTATACCAGCTCTGCTTATTTTTTGTTAAGTATTTGTTAGCAAATTATATATATTTTACCCTATATTTGTTAAAAAATTTTATATGAATGGTGTTTTTATTAGTTATATTTGTATTCTAACTCATAGACCAATAGATTCTAGGGACATATCTACATCTGTTGAAGACCCTTGACTTTGAGTGTGAACAACAAATGACAAGACAGTCTGACTCTTTTTGGGGAGAGATATGAAAGCATCTTGATTTGTGCTTTGGGTGGTATTTGATTAAGTGGAAGCAGGTTTTTGCATGAGTACATTTTATACGATTGGCAAGAATTTGTGTTTAAAAGTGTCAAAAAGGATGCACCAAGACAATCATTTTCACTTTTGCTCACAGATTCTTCTCACCCCTTACTCTGCTCTCTAAGAATTTGATTTTTCAAAGAACATTTCCAAGGCTACTTTTGTCAACTGCCTTCTCATAGGCTCCAGTAAAGGGGAAGCTCTGATACGAGTTTAGAGCCAAAAGAAGTGGAAAATCAAGTCACCTCTCTGGTAGTTACCTCATATCTCTATGGTTCTAATTCTAATAAGTGTTTTGAACAAATGGTTTTACCTTCCACTATGGTTTTACCTGGTTTAAAATCAAGAAGGGGGTGTGTCAGGGTTGTATTCTGTCTCCACACTTATTCAATCTATATGCTGAGCAAATAATCCAAGAAGCTGGACTATATGAAGAAAAACGTGGTATCAGGATTG
>NW_006921610.1:15834400-15839449 GCF_000298275.1 Orycteropus afer afer
ACAGATCTGTCCTGGAGGAAGTGCAGCCAGAATGCTCCTTGGAAGCAAGAATGGCCAGACTTCATCTCACCTATTTTGGTCATGTTGTAAGAATGGACCATTCCCTGGAGAAGGATTTCACGCTTGGAAGGGTAGAGGGTCAACGAAAGACAGGTAGGCCTTCAACGAGATGGATTGACACAGTGGCTGCGATGATGGGCTAAAGTATAGCAGGGATTTTGGGGCTGGCGCGGGATCGGGCAGTTTCGTTCTGCTGTACATGGGGTCGCTATGAGTCGGAAACGACTTGACGGCACTTAACAACAACAACAACAATGGTTTTACCTCTTGCTAAGTGACCCTGGCTCCTAGGTCCATATTATCACCTTCTGCCTTTGCCCACAAGGACAAGGAATGGTGATGCATCAATAATATAGCTAATGCATGGGTTGACACAGTATCCTCATTTAGCTCTTTAGCAATTCTAATACCTTTATGGAGTCTCTGAGTAGTGCAAATGGTTAATGTGCTCAACTTCTAAGCCAAAAATTAGAAGTTCAATTCCAATTAAAGGTGCCTGGGGCATAAAAGCTCTCTACTTCTGAAAAATCAGCCATTGATAACATGTGGAGCACAGTTCTACTTTCACCCACATGGGGACATGATGAGTTACTGGTTATTGGTTATTGGTAAGACTTTTGGAATAGATTTTATTTTCCTTCATTTCAACTACAAGGAATTGACTCCATGTTCCTCATTTGATGCTGACTGATCATGGGGCCATTTCAGTAGTTCAGGTGGAAGATAAAAGAATAGAGGACTGTTGATGTATAAAATGTAAGTGCTGAACGACTAGGTATGTATATGCAGGAGGGAGTATGCCCATAACCATGTACACATATACAGTGCTCTAGTTACCTAGTGCTGCTCTGACAAGAATATACCACAAATGGGATGGCTTTAACAAACAAGAGTTTATTCTCTTACAGTTCAGGAGGCTAGAAGTCCAAGTCCAAATTGACTGGTTCAAAGGGCGGTGTGAAAGTACCTCAGCCTTGGGCTTCAACTCTGCCTCCAGCTCCCAGCCCACTGAAGCTAGTGGCTTTTCTTCACTCAGCTGGCTGCTGAGGCTACCAAGCCCAAGGTTGACAAGTAAAAAGGCTCAGTCCTGATATTACCAAACCACACAGCAGGCCATTAATTTAAGTTCATTGTAAGTCCCAAGGTCAGCAGAGCATGGCAGGCTGCTGAATAATGACATGGCTACATGCAAGGTCCAAGTGTGCTATAGGCTAAAGACCATTTCCAAAGCTGCTTCTTATATATGGGAAGCAGACCACATACCCAAAGGAGATACTCAGCTGCTTGTGGTAGATCCCACCATGGAGTTGATTGCCAGTCTCATCATGGGGAATAACTTATCACCAGCTGCCCAGCCACTCAACCAGGCCCAGCCAAGTTGACACACAAACATAACCACATATAAGGTTGGCAGATGATGTTTCTACAAGTGTTACTTTTACATTCTGTAAGGATTTCTAAGTATGTAGTAGAGCTGACAAGGGACAAGTTTGTAGTGACTTCTTGGTCACAGCCAGCTACTTAGAGGGAACAAGTAGTTGGTCCTATGAGCTCAGGATCATGGTCACAGGAGTTGTCAAGCTCAATTGGCATGACACACTACACAAAAACTTTGTTCTACATCCTACTTTGGTGGGTAGAAACAGAGATCTTAAAAGCTTGCAAGGGCCATCTAGATGCAAAGATGGGTCTCTCCTTATCCAGAGCAAAGAAGAATGAAGAAAACCAAATACACATGGATGAAAACCAAATACCAAAGGACTGGTGGACCATGTAATCCTCAGCCTATATGACCATGAGACCAGAAGAACTAGACAGTGCCTGGCTACCACTGCCAACCACTCAGAGGGGGATCTATGAAGGAGATCCTGGATAGAGTGGAAGAAAAATGTGAAACAAAACTCAAAATCATGAAGGAAAAAATAAAAAAGGACCACATTTTCTGGTCTGATAGAGCTTGGTGAAACTCCTGAGACTATGGCCCCTAGCTGCCCTTCAGGTCTGGAACTGAACCCGCTCCTGTGGGTTCCAGCCAAATAAAAGATAGGCAGATGAGCTGAACATTTACATTAGGTAGATACACTCCTTAGAGAGATCAATCATGGCAGAATAGAAGGGGTGTACATGCACAGGGAGACAGCTGAGGGGGGCACTGGCAAGAGTGCATGGGAGGGAAGGCCACAGAGAAGAGGTAGCTGTGGGTGGGGAGAGTAGGAAGAGAGCTGTCACATTGTGGGAATTTTCAGTCAACGTCATGAGACAAAATGTGTATGAACTGCTGTATGGAAAATGAATTTGCTCTGTAATCTTTCACCCAAATTACAATAAAAATTATATATATATATATATATATATAAGTGCTGAGAAGATGATGCTTGGTTTTCTATTTTGAACAAATAAATAGATAATAGCATCAGTTATTGAGATGCACCAGATAGAGGAGGTAGTTGATTAGAGTTAAGAATAAAAAATTCCACTCTCCATGTGTTCATTTTGAGATTTCTGTATAAAAGCCAAATGGATTTCTCTGCCTAGGAGATGGTTAGTGGAATCTAGAGATTTGTGGGAAGATTCAGCCTCTTCTTTGTATTTTAGTTTCAAGACTTCCTTTTCACCTGCAATTAATTTCAGAGTGGTAAGTTGTCAGCTCCTTTTTTCTGTTCTCATTCCACAGGCAGGGCAGAAAAAATAAAAGAACTTCTAGGAATAGTATCACTTAAACTATGGTCCAAACAATATAATAATTTGATTGGCTGTTTGACTTTTCTAAAAATGACTTTATTTCATTATGACATTACAAAAATAAGTGAGGGTGTAAAAGGGGAGCTTTGTGGCAAAACTCACTTGCTTGTTTTGATAATCTGTGAGGAACGGAAAGCCAAATTACACAAAACCCAACTGCACTTAACAACATCTTGAGAAACTACGCTCAGTAAACATTCTCTTTCAGAACATAATCAATTGACTGCCTAAGTCTCGACTACATTTCATCATATTGAAAAGAGGAGAAAAATAACTGCTGACCTCAGAAAGAGATTTTGGAATCTAATAAAAAATTTACAAGCACTTTGATGCCTGACTGAGGAATATGAAGGAAGCACTAGTTAGAGTAGGTAGTTTAAGATTTAGCCATATTCTCATGTTCCTATTCCCAAAAAGTTATAAGCCATTTCATTTAACATATTAAAATAATCAGCAATGAGGAAATATCTGTAAATAAGAGTACATCACTATATTTCTGAAAAGGAAATTAGGTGTCAAATGATCTTTCCTAAATTGCATTCCTTTATTGTATGTTATATATATATATATATATATATATATATATATATAGTTGTGTTGTTGTTAGGTGTTGTTGAGTTGTCTCCAACTCATAGCAACCCTTTGCACAGCAGAACGAAACACCACCCAGTCCTGAGCCAGCTCCATGGTTCTTGCTGTACTTGAGTCCATCGCTGCTGCCACCCTGTCAATCCATCTCGTTGAAGGCTTTCCCCACTTTCATCAACCCTCCATCTTACCAAGTATGACATCCTTCTCCAGGGAATGATCTCTTCTGACAACATGACCAAAGTATGTGAGACGAACTCTGGCCATTCTCACCTCCAACGACCATTCTGGCTGCACTTCCTCCAGGACAGACCTGTTAGTTCTTTTAGCAGTCCATGGTACTTTCAGCATTCTTCACCAGCACCACAGCTTAAAAGCATCAATTCTTCTCCTGTCTTCCTTATTCATTGTACAACTCTCACATGCATATGAGGCAATTGAAAATACCATGGCTTGTGTCAGGTGCACCCTAGTCCTCAAGGAGACATCTTTGCTCTTCAGCACTTGAAAGAAGTCCTTTGCAGCCAATTTGCCCAGTGCTGTATGTTGTCTGATGTCCTGACTGCTGCTTCCATTGGCGTCAATTGTAGAACCAAGCAATGTGAAGTCTTTGACAATTTCAAACTTTTCTCCATTTATCATAATGCTACTTATAGGACCAGTTGTGAGGATTTTTGTTTTCTTTATATTGAGATGTAATCCATACTGTAGACTGCAGTCTTCAATCTTCATCAATAAGTATTTCAAGTCATCCTCACTTTCAGCAAGTAAAGTGTTGTCAGTGTATCACAGGTTGTTAATGATTCTTCCTCCAATCTTGATGCCACGTTCTTCTTCATATTGTCCAGTTTCTTGGATTATTTGCTCAGCATACAGATTGAATAAGTATGGTGAAAGGATACAACCCTGACACACTCCCTTCTTAATTTTAAACCATGTAGTGTTCCATTTTTCTGTTCGAATGACAACCTCTTGATCTATGAACAGGTTCCTCATGAGTACAATTAAGTGTTCTGGAATTCCCATTCTCTCAATGTTATCCACAATTTGTTAAGATCCACACAATCAAATGCTTTTGCATAGTCAATAAGACACAAGTAAACATCTTTCTGATATTCTTTGTTTTGAGCCAAGATCCATCTGACATCAGCAATGATATCCCTCATTCCACATCCTCTTTTTACTCCAGCTTCCTTCTCTGAAAATTCGCTGTCAATATGCTGCCACAACAGTTTTTTAATTATCCTCAGTAAGACTTTACTTGCATGTGATATTAACAATATTGTTCGATAATTCCTACATTCTGTGGGATCACCTTTCTTTGGAATAGATACAAATATGGATCTCTTCCAGTCAGTTGGCCAGGTAGCTGTCTTCCAAATCCATTGGTATAACTGAATGAGTGCCTTCAGCAGGGCATCCATTTGTTGAAACATCTCAATGAATATTCCATCGATTTCTGGAGCCTTGTTCTTCAACAATTCTTTCAGTGCAGCTTCGACTTCTTCCTTCAATACCATTGGTTCTTGAACATATGCCACCTCCTGAAATGGATGAAGATCAACCAGTTCTTTTTGGTACGGTGACTCTGTGTATTCCTGCCATCTTCTTTGATGCTTCTTGCATCATTCAATATTTTGCCCATAGAATCTTCCCATA
>NW_006921610.1:15840404-15851475 GCF_000298275.1 Orycteropus afer afer
CCATGCCATTCCTCTTCAATTTGTCATTCCCAGCATAGTAGATCATATGGTTGTCTGATTCAAAACACCCCAAACCCTTCCATTTCAGCTTACTAATGCCTAGGATATCAATCTTTATGTGTTCCATTTCATTTTTGACAACTTCCAATTTTCCTAGATTCATACTTCATACATTCCACATTATGGTTATTAATGCATGTTTGCAACTCTTTCTCCTCAAATTGAGTTGTGCCACGTCAGCACATGGAGGTCCTGAAAGACTTACTTTATCCATATAATTAAGGTAGGTTCTACTCTGATGAAGCAACTCTTTTCCAGGCCTATACTGAGTGCCTTCTGACCCAAAGTGCTCGTCTTCCTGTGCTGTATCAGAAACGTTGCTGAGCTATTCATAAAGTTGCCCAGTAACGTATCAGACAGTGTTTCTCTGCTATTCATAAGGTTTTCCCTGACCAATTTTTGAGAAGTGGATGGCCTCCTCCTTCTTCCTAGTCTGTCTTAGTCTGTAAGCTGCATTGAAACCTGTGCACCATGTGCAGCTCTGCTGGCATCTGAAACACCAGTGGCACAGCCTCAAGCCTCACAGCAATGTACAAGCCCCACAGGATGACAAACTGACAGACAAGTTTGTCTCCCTTAGATGCTGGAAACCTGCACCCTCCACTTACCTAATTATTATCTGGAACCTGCCACTTTGTGGTCCCTGGGCACTCCCTTCCTTTCCTGGCTCTAGGGGGCTTGGGGCCCAGCCTTGCCTCCAGCCAATTTTTACCTGGATATCCTGTCACTCCAGATGTCCCTGGCCTCTCCTGCTCCCTCCCTTTCCTGGCTTTAGGGGACCAGGACATATATTGTTGTTGTTGTTGTTATGTGCAGTGGAGTCGGCCCCGACTCATAGTGACCCCTCCTTGGGTTGGCGAGGCAGTATCACTATGGAAGTAGATTGAGCAACCTTCCTTCCAAGCCTGGTGGCTTTGAACCGCCAGCCTTCTGGTTAGCAGTCAAGTGCCTTAGTGACAGTGTCTTTTGAAAGATTTATGGAATATTATGGGGATCTATTCAAATAGCAAAGCTTCTCTTTATACTCTGCCAGATGCATTAAATTTCCAGTCAATATATGTGGGGGATTGGTGTGAGTGAGTGTGTGTGTGTGTGTGTGTACCGAATTCATCATTACCATTGATGGCTAGTCACGTAGGGGAAAAAGTGATAATAAGAAGCAGAAGGACATGAGAATGGGGAATTCTCCTCCTTAAGAAGTTTTATAAAGCTGAAGATTCTCATGTTTAAAAGATCAGAGAAAGAATATAATACATTTATGAAAAAGAAACATCCTCATTAATACAGTTGCAAAGTCAGCAGAAGAAACACGTGTTGCCATCACTAACATGTGAAATAAAGGGTAAAAAGTGGAAATTTTCTGGTTTACTTCAAGGACCATTCTTTTGGTTTGAGAACATTTCTGGGAATAATTTGAGCTATGAAAACCTCTCTATGAGGAATACAAGTTATGGGAAACTTGAAAACTAATTTTGGTCACTTACTTTCCTGATGTGATTTAACCAAGGTGCAAGCACCACACTAAAAAAGATAACTGTTTAAGGAAGGGAGCACCTGAGAAGCCAAGACATTTTACCTTTTCTCTATTACATGAGTCGAGTATAAGACACAAGTGTCCAATAAATCTCTAGTCAATGTGTTCAGATGCTACACTATAATAATGATAGACTATAAATCACAGAAAAATGTTACCTTTATTTTAGGACAGTCAATAGCTAGAAATAGTGCTCACCAATAGCACACATGTCTAGTAGATATAAAAACAAATACTTGGTAGTTGTTTAAAAGTGGGAAGTACAAGGATCTGAAATATATTAGACTAGCAGCAGTTCTACCATTTTGTCACATTTCCAGTTTTGCATTTCATTATTGTTTTAAATCCCACATTCTGTTTTAGAAGGTAGAACTGTGACTTAAGAAAAGTGGAAAAAAAAATTCTGTCAAGTGTTTCTAAAATATCCTCCTAAATATTTGTTGTTCTCACGTAGATATATGAGATTTTATGTAAACATGTTTTCCCTGAGAATTTAAGAAATGCTGAGAATCTATGTAAAATGAGGGTGTAAACCAATGGGAGTTTCCTGCAAGGACCCAAAAAGGCTAGAACTCAAATTTCAATGTGTCAGTTATTAGCTAATTGTGAGGATGGCAATGACTGGGCAGACTCACAATCCACCTCCCTACATCTGCCTCAAAAGAGCTTTTAAAGAAGAAAATGCTTATCTGCTGCAATTGTGACCAAATTTTCTGAAATCTAGTAATGAATCCAAAAATGAGTATTTCCTCAAATAATTGTGCCAATGCTAAGGGTCACAGAGGCTTCTGATAACCCTCTGGGAGAGGTACATATTTTAACTACAATAGAGTTATCACACTATTTATCACTTTGCTGAATTTTTGCTTAATAAAAGACCAGAGAAACTGGGAGCTTATTAAGAAAAAATGAATTACAAGTTTGAAAAGTCTCTTTGCTTCTTTTTTGTCTTTTTCTTTTTTCTTGTGCCACATTCTTTTTTGATAGGAGAGAGGGGATGGCCAGGACATTGGACAAGTTGATTTAATTAAACAATTGAAACTCTAGAGAAATCTGAATCATAGCTTCTCAGAGGTTGAAAAATAAAACTCAGTTTCCTGTGATTCTCCATTTCCTGGGTTTAGCAGGAACGGATCTCAAGAATTAAAATATGGTGAGAAAGTCTGTCCTACTAAGATTTTCTCACCCTTGCAGGAAAGTACCATACCAGAAATTTCACAAGAAAATCTGCTCCCATGAGATCCATAGCCAGACTTTTAACCATTTTGATAAGTCCAGAAGAGCTCCAATCAAAAAATTTTCAAATGCCTGTTGCAAATGACCCCACAAATCCCTTTGAGAGCGACCCAACACCACTTCATAGTTCCCATAAACACTTGGACCTTTCCCTGTGAAAGCTGACAAATTTTCCCAAAAGTTCTTACATACCACATCCAACTTCATCATGCCAAATGTACTATCTCAGTGGAAACTGCTGGAACTTTCCAAACAGATTTTGTGCTAAAAACAAAAAGTACCTCAGTCACCAATGTGCCCAAACTGCTTCCCAGGATTGACAGTACCTAGATATTGCATATGCTGTATGTAAAATACTACATTTTTTTTCTTCCTGTATAACTAAATAGTGCTCTCATAATACTTTGTGAAAAATGCCTCATAACTGTAAATAATTACTGATGTCAACGCCCCTGTAAATATTCTGGAACTGCAAACATTTCACATCAAATCTCCACGTGGAAAAGGGACTATTCACCTCTACTTTGTAAATTAGCTATATGATTTATCTGTGGGAAACATTTCAAAAATATAGATTCAGAAAGACATCCACCACATGATGGCTTTTCCATATGGCATCTCATAATTATTTTGCTGTGTGTGAACATGATGAAAACAGTTTCATAATTCTCCAAGGGTCAGAGTAAATTATTTCAATTAGATATATTTCAGAGCAAACATTACCTTAGGGTTTATTAATAATATTACCTGAGAAAGAACAGCTGCCTTTTATGCATAAAAAGCTGTCAGTTTCTCACTGCTCCTTACTATAGAAACCCTTTTGTGACTTTGAAAAAAAAAAAAAAATAGCAGATTTTCTCATGCTTTACCTAAACACAGAACTTGGCAGCAGGGACCTGGTTGTAATCCTCAGCATGGGAGCTAGTGGGTGGATTTTTTTTATCTCCATAAACTCTTGAATAAACCACACCAGTCTCCTGGTATTTATTCTGGGTAATGCTGGAAATTGTATACAGATCCAACAGGCCATGTAAAGGAGTTTTGTAACTTCCTGAAGCCCTTTCATGCAAAATCCGTACTCTGAATGCAATTCCAGAAAGATGGAACATTACAGCAGCTTAAAAGACAAGGTTTATTCTGTCTTTTCCCCCTTTTTCTTTGAAGCCTTGCAAATATGAAATTGGTCAATTGTGGCAATATAATAACAGCAATTAATATGACATTAATTGACCTATATTGAAAATTCAATGGCCACTGAAGTAGCTTCAGAGAGAAATCACATAGGTAGCTATATTCTTAATAATTAAGGATTGAAATTTTTCTCTATAGATCTGTTGTCACTTTTATAAAGACTTAGATGGAACTTCATATTACTGCACCACATTAATTAAGTTTAGCTTTATTATTATCACTAGTCTCTGAACATGCATATTAAAAGATCTCAAGGCACAGGATTTTAAGACATGTATGGAAAAGAAATTAGATATAGCTCCTGTCTTTAAAATATGTATCACTTTACCACAAATTTTCCTTGCCTCCCACCCAAAGATAATGACAATGATACTGATGGTATGATAATTTATCTTGGTAGAACTAACAAATATTTATATGTTAGCTGCTTGTTACTAACTGGTGAGAAAATCTGTCCTACTAAGATTTTACTTACTATATGGTAGAGCAATTTATCAATTAAAAGTGGGAACAAAATTTAAAAGAACTCTAGTGTTATTTTATAAGAGTTGTTGATTGAAGGGTTATTGTTTTTAGTTGCTATTGAGTTCATTCCAACTCACGACAATCCCACGTGTGCAAAGTAGAATTGTCCCATAGGGTTTCCAAGGCTGTGACCTTTTGGAAGTGCATCATTAAGCCTTACGTCTGAAGTGCTTGTGAGTGGGTTTGAATGAATAGAACATCTCTTTGCTTTGTAAACATTCCAGGACAAAAAATTCACCTTCCACAATCATTTCTTCTCTACTCTCCTAAAATTATATACATTCTAGTTCTCATTCTTCTTCATTTAGCACTCCGGGATATCACATTCTTCGTTTGTGCTTATTTTTTACCTCACCTAAATGGTGAAGGACTAAGAACAACAAGTAGCACCATAATTGGGTAACAAGGAATTTGGAAACCTCATTATGATGTACATGAACCCCTGGCAATAGTTCAATGTTTTCTTATACCACCATTTTTTTGTGTGTGCTAGAATGGCCTCTGTCTCAATAAATGGCACCATCATCCACTTAGTTGCTTACAATGAAAGCCTGAGTCATTGTTGATGCTCACTTTCTATCACATATAAAACATTAACAAACTTTCAGTCCACAATAAAAACATATTCAAAATCCAACTTCTTGTCATCAGCACTGCTTTCACCATATGCCAAAACATTGTCATCATTTGTCTATACTACTTCAATAGCCTCCTAAATGTGCTACTTTCTTCTTCACACAAGATTCAATCTCTGCCAAACTACTTTAACTTGATTTCCTATCTTACTTCAGCTTGTTCACTGAATACCAACTATAATTGTCTTAGTGTTTATTAATACCACAAAACATTTTCCATCTCAAGACTTTTGCACTTTGCCTGGACTGTTTGTTTAGCAAATATCTGCCTGGCTCAATCTTATTTCATTCACCTCTCTGCTCAAAATTAAGTTTCCAGAGTCCAACCTTTACTATTCTACTTAGAGAATGTATTTTCATTCTTATAACTTACTTGACATGATAGAAATATCAAAGTAGAGTTGACCTTAATGCACAGATTGGAGTAAAGCTTTCAGGATCTTCACTTGCTGATGTGGCATGACTCAAAATGAGAAGAAACAGCTGCAAACATCCAGTAATAATGAGAATGTGGAATGTACAAAGTATGAATCTAAGAAAAGTGGAAGTCATCAAAAATGAAATGAATGCATAAAAATTGACATCTAGGCATTAGTGAGCTGAAATGGACTGGTAATGACCATTTTGAATTGGATATTAATATGGTTTATAATGCCAATAACAACAAATTGAAGAGGAATGGCATCAAAAAGAATATTTCAATGTCTATTCCAAAAGACAATGCTGTCACCAATAGAATAATATTCATGTGTCTACAAGGAAGATCAGTTAATACCACTATTATTCAAATTCAAACACCAGCCAATAATGCCAAAGGTGAAGAAATTAAAGATTTTTACCAACTTCTACAGTCTGAATTGACCAAACATGTGATCAAGATTCATTGATAATTACTAGTACTTAGAATCAGAAAGTTGGAAACAAGGAACAAGGAATTTTTGGAAAATATTGGCTTAGTGATAGATACAATACCAGAGATGGCATGATAAAATTTTGCAAGAACACTGATGTATTCATTGAAAATACCTTTTTTTTTCCAATAACTTAACTTAACACACAGACCTTGCCCGAGGAAATACACATGAATCAAATACATTATATCTGTGGAAAGAGACAATGGTGAAGTTGAATATTCTCTGTCAGAACCAGGCCAAGGGATGACCGTGGGACAGACCATCAATTACTCATACACAAATTGAATTTGAAGCTAAAGCAAATTAAAACAAATCCATAAGAGCCAAAATACAAATTTGATTATATCTTACCTGAATTTAAAGACAATCTCAGAAATAATTTTGACACAATGAACACTAATGGACAAATACTAGATGAGTTGTGAGATGCAGCAAAGATATTATATATGATGAAAGCAAAAGATCATTAGAAAGTCAGGTAAAAAATAAAACAACAAAAGAGATGTCAGAAGAGACTCCAGAACTTGCTCTTGAATGTGGAGTAGCTAAAGCTAAAGGAAAAAATGTTGAGGTAGAAGAGCTGATTAGAAGATTTCAAAAGGCAGCTCAGGAGACAAATTAAAGTATTTGTCTTAGGCTAGGTTCTCTAGAGAACCAAAACCAATGAAGCTTATATATGTAGAGAAATTTATCTTAAGGAAATGACTCATGTGCTTGTAGAGGCTGGCAAGTCCCAACTCTATGGGTCAGATGTTGGCCTGGAAGCTTCTCCTGACTCACATAGCTACAGAGTTTGAGGAACCTAAGATCACCAAGTAAGATGACAGGCTGCTAGATCAAGCCTAAAGATCCAGGAGCCAGATGATGATAACTTTGCTGAAGATAACTCAAAAACTGTTACAGCAATGTACTGACAGGGAACTGAAAGAAAGTAAAGCCAGATTAAGAAAAGGATGTAGAATGAAGGATAGCATTGTTGATGTCAGGTGGATCTTGGCTGAAAGCAGAAAATATCATAAAAATGTTTACCTGTGCTTTACTAACTATGTAAAGGCATTCAACTGTGTGGATCATAACAAATTATGGATAAAATTGAGGAGAATGGGAATTTCAAAACATTAAATTATCTTCATGAACTTGTACATAGAATAAGAGGGAATAGTTCAAACAAAACAGTCATACTGTGTTGATTAAAATCAGGAAAAATGTATGTAAGGGTTGTATCTTTTCACCAAACTTATTCAGTCTGCATGCTGACCAAATATCTGAGAAGATGGACTATATGAAGAAGAAAACAACATCAGGACTGAAGGAAGAATCATTAACAACCTGTGATATGCAGATGACACAAACTTGCTTACTGAAAATGAAGAGGACTTGAAGCACTTACTGATGATGATTATAGCTTTCAGTATAGATTATACCTCAACATAAAGAAAACAAAAATCCTCACAAGTGGACCATAAGCAGCATCATGATTAATGGAGAAAATATTGACATTGTCAAGGATTTCATTTTACTTGGATCCATGGAAGTAGCAGTTAAGAAATCAAAGGACATATTGCATTTGGAAAATCTGCTGCCAAAGAGCTCTTTAAAGTATTCAGAAACAAGGATGTCACTTTGAGAATTAAAGCATGTCCGACCCAACCCATGTTATTTTCAATCACCTCTTACACCTGCAAAAGCTGGACAATTAATAAAGAAAACTGAAGAAAAATTGGTGCCTTTGAATTATGGTGTTAGCCAAGAATACTAAATAAACCATGGACCGCCAGAGAGTGAACAAGTCTATCTTCTTGCAAGTACAGCCAGAATGTTCCCTGGAAACAGAATGGTGAAACTTCGTCTCATACTTTGGACACAGTATCAGGAGGGATCATTCCCTACACAGTACAGCATGCTTGGTAAAGTTGAGAGTCAGCAAAGAAAAGGAAGATCTTCAATGAGATGTTTTGACACAATGGCTACAACAACGGGCTTAATTGTGGCAAGGATTATGAACATGGCATAGCAACTGGCGGTGTTTCATTCTGTTGTATATTGGGTTGCTATGAATCAGAAATGATTCAATGGCACCTAACAAATATATATATATATATATATATATATATATATATATATATACTTAATTAATTATTGCTATCTTCTCCACCACTCATCTATTAGTTTTTCATATAGTGGTGGCTTGCGTGTTGCTGTGAGGCCAATGAAAACCTTATGAATAGCAGGGAAACACTGTCCAATATATTACAAGAAAACTTTACAAAACTGGGAAAAGTTGCTTCCTCAAAACAGTCAACCTTAATTATGTGGATAGAGTACAGCTTTTGGGACAGGGCACAACTCAAAATGTGAACAACTGCAAACATCCATTAATAAGTAGAACATGGAATGGACAAAGTCTGAAGCTAGGAAAATTGAAAGTGGTCAAAAATGAAATGGAACACATAAAGATTAATATCTTGGACATTGTTGTTGTTATGTGCCTTCATGTCAGCCCCAACTCATAGCGATCCCTCCTTGGGTTTCTGAGGCAGTATCACTACAGAAGCAGGATTGCCCAACCTTCCTTCTGAAGAGTAGCTGGTGGGTTTGAACCACCAGCCTTCTGGTTAGCAGTCAAGTGCCTTAGCCACTGTGCTACCAGAGCTCCTATCTTGGGCATTAGTGAGGTGAAATAGAGTTGGTATTGGCCATTTTGAATCACATAGTCATATAGTCTACTATGCCAGGAATAACAAATTGAAGAGGAATGGCATTGCATTCATCATCAAAAAGAGTGTTCCAAGATCCATCCTGAAGTACAACACTCTCAGAGGTAGGATAATATCCATATACCTACAAGAAAGACCAGTTAATACTACTGTTATTCAAATTTACATACCAAACATTAAAGTCAAAGATGAAGAAATTGAAGATTTTTACTAACTTCTATAGTCTGAAATTGACCAAACATGCAATCATGTTGTATTGATAATTATTAGTGATTGGAATGCAAAAGTTGGAAACAAAAAAGAATCATCTGTAGTTGGAAAATAAGCCCTTGGTGATAGAAATGATGCTGAAGATCCCATGATAGAATTTTGCAGGACAGACCACTTATTTATTGGAAATACCTTTTTTTCAACAACATAAACAGCAGCTATGCTCGTTGACCATGACAGAAAAAATGCATGGGAATCAGATTGATCATACCTATGAAAAGAGGTATGGGGAAGCTCAATATCTTCAGTCAAAATAAGGCCAGGAAATGACTGTGGAACAGACAATGAATTGCTCATGTGAGAGGTCAGATTGAAGTTGAAGACAATTAAAACAAGTCTACTAGACTAAAATACAACCTGAACATATATCAACTGAATTTAGAGACCATCTGAAGAAGAGATTTGATCCACTGAACATCAAAGACCAAAGAGTAGACAAGTTGTCAGATGACATCAAGAATATCATATATGTAGAAAGCCAAAGGTCATTAAAAAAACAGGAAAAGGAAAAAAATACCAAAATGGATGTCAGAAGAGACTATAAAACTTACTTGAATGGAGAATAGCTAAAGTGAATGAAAGAAATGATGTAATAAAAGAGCCGAACAGAAGATTTCAAAAGGCAGCCTGAGAAGACAAAGTAGAGTATTATAATGAAATGTGCAAAGACCTGGCATTAGAAAACCAAAAAGGAAGAACATGCTCAGCATTTCTCATGCTGAAAAAAACAAACGAAGAAAAAATTCAAGCCTTGAATTGCATTGTTGAAGGATTGTATGGGCAAAATATTGAATGATGCAGGAAACATCAAAAGGAGGGGGAAGGAATACACAATCAGGGTACCAAAATAGGGTTCAGCTATTTCAAGAAGTAACATATGATCAAGAACCAATGGTGTTGAAGGAAGAAGTTCAAGCTTCACTGAAAGAATTGGCAAAAATAAAAAGACCCTAGGAATTGATGGAGTACCCAGTGAGATGTTCCAACAAACAGATGCAGCACTGAAAGTGCTTACTCATTTATGCCAAGAAATTTGAAAGACAGCTACCTGGCCAACTGACTAGAAGAGAGCCATACTTGTGCCCATTCCAAAGAAAGGTGATTCAACAGAGTGTGGAAATTATTGGAAAGTATCATTAATAACACACAAATAAAATTTTTGCATGTAATTAAAAAATCCTGTTCTGCAACTCTGGTTGCAGCAGTATATAGACAGGCAACTTCCAGAAACTCAAGCTGGATTCAGAAGAGGACATGGAATGAGGGATATCATTGCTGATGTCAGATGAATCTTGGCTCAAAGCAAAGAATACCAGAAAGATGTTTACTTGTGTTTTATTGACTATGCAAAAGCATTTGACTATGTAGATTGTAATATATTATAGGTAACATTGAGAAGAATGGGAATTCCAGAACACTGAATTGTTCTCATGAGGAACTTGTACATAGACCAAGAGGCTGTTCTTTGAACAGAACAAGGGGATACTGCATGGTTTAAAACCAGGAAGGGCGTGTGTCAAGTTTGTAACCTTTCACCGTACTTATTCAATCTGTATGCTGAGCAAATAATCCAAGAAGCTGGTCTATATGAAGAAGAACATGGCATCAGGATTGGAGGAAAACTCTCATTAACAACCTCTGATATGCAGATGACACAATCTTGTTTGCTGAAAGTAAAAGTGACTTGAAGCAATAACTGATTAAAGTATGTATTACATGTATGTATTACACTTCAATATAAAGAAAACAAAAATCCTAACAATTGGACCAATAAGCAACATCATGACAAATGGAGAAAAGATTCAAGTTGTCAAGGATTTCATTTTACTGGGATCTACAATCAACAACCATGAAAGTAGCAGTCAAGAAATCAGACATTGGTTTTGAGGCAGGGCAAGATGGCGGACTAGGCAGAAGGATTGCACAGACCCTCTTCAACAAAGAAAAGGGAAACCAATTAACACAGACACAGAAGATAATCTTGGACCC
>NW_006921610.1:15876322-15878775 GCF_000298275.1 Orycteropus afer afer
GAGAAGGAAGGGCTGCTTATGCACAGGGAGACAGCTCAGGGGGCAGGAGAGTATGGAGGGATGGTCACTGGGAAGAGGTAACTACGGGGAGGAAATGGGAGGGGAGCTGTTGCATTGTGGTAAACTGTGGTCAATGACATGCAACAAAGTATATGCGAACTGCTGTGTGGAAAGTGAATTTGCTCTGTAAATCTTCACCCAAATCACAATAAATAATAATAATAATAATAAAAGAAATGCCAGAAAGACCTGGTTATCTGCTAAAATATGAGCCACTGAAGATCCAGTGGAACACAATTCTATTCTGATACCTTGAGATTGCCATGAGTTGAAATTGACTGTAGCAACTGGTTTGGAGTTCCCAAGTGATGTAAACAGTTAATGTACTCAGCTGCTAATCTAAAGGTTGGAGGTTCATTCCCAGAGGTGCCTTGGAAGAAATGTGTGATGATCTACTTCTGAAAAATCAGCCACTAAAAACCCTATGTAACACAACTCTACTTTGACTCACGTTTCCCATGATTTGGAATCGACTTGACAGCAAATGTTTTTTTGTTGTTGTTGTTTGTATCCCCAGCACTTGGAATACTGCCTCCCACTGCCATCGAGTCAATTCCAACTCATAGTGACCCCTATTAGGTTTCCAAAGCTGTAAATCTTTACAGAAGTAGATTGCCTCATCTTCCTCCCACGGAGCAGCTGGTGGCTTTGACCTGCCGACCTTCTGGTTAGCAGTCAAATGGCTTACCCATTACCCACCATAGCTCCTTAGAACATTGCCTGTTGTTGTTGTTATATGCCATCGAGTCAGCCCCGACTCATAGCAACCCCTCCTTGGGTTTCTGAGGCAGTATCACTACGGAAGTAGATTGCCCCATCTTCCTTCCGAGGAGTGCTGGTGGGTTTGAACCACCAGCCTTCTGGTTAGCAGTCAAGTGCCTTAGGCACTATGCCTAGAACATCATAAATACTAAATTAACGTTTGTTGTCTAATCATTATATTTGATTCAATCTGAAGTTTGAAAATAAGATGTGTGACAGGATATGTCATATAGTTTGCACTAACTTTCTTCCATGTAAAACGGAATAAATGTGTATTAATAACTAGCTTGTTAACAACTTTAGCTAATTAGCCTGAAGTTGATAATACCTTCTGTTGCCCTTACCTTTCATGGTTCATTCCTACCCCCAATACTACATATTTATGGACCAGTTACAACATCTTATCCACTTCTGCGTGTTGATATGCTGCTTTTCATGTTTAACTCCAAAATCATGAAGTTTCAAGTTCTATTTTTGTATCAGTTGAAATGGTTGAAACTCATAATGTCCAATATCCCTTCCAGTTATATAATTCTATTGTAAATATACGTAATGTCATAAATCTTTCTGAAAAAGATGTAAACATAGTGATGATTCTCATTTAATACCCCCTTATGTTTCAGCCCATTGGCCATTCTATACATAATTTTAATAGATAACTAAAATCAGTTGGTAGCATAGATTTCCATTTGTTAAAAGAACTATAACTTTCTAAGTAAAGCATTCTCATTGAATGTCCCTGATAAATCTTACAATCAGAAGAATGAGTAGCTAATCGGGGAATGAGAAAATCATAATCCTGATATATAATATGTAAGTCACTGTTTAACCTAAGCAAGTTTCCTTTGTTTTGTACTCTAGCTGCCTAACTTATAGAATGAAGTTGCTGCACAGAACACTTAAAAGAAATTGTCTTAATTCAGTTATTAACCAGGCATTGAGAATAAACTTGGCAAGCAAGGTTTTAATAGAGCTCAACACATATTGTGGGGAAAGAGAGTAGGCAGGAAAAGGCAAAGGGAAAATGAAGAGCCATACAGGCCTAGCCAAACTTTAGTCAAACCCTAACAGGAACTCTAGAGCATACGGAACTCTTCAATATAGTTCTGCCTTGGGCAGCAAAGTTGTTGTTGTTATTAGTTGCCATTAAGTAGATTCAGACTCATGGAGTTCCCATGCTTGCAGAGTTAGAACTGTTCCAATGGCCTTATTTTATTTTATTTTATTTTATTTTGTTTTATTTTAAGAGCTTATTTTACATTCAATGTAACACGTACATTTAGTTTCATTCCCTATTCACCATGTCCAACCCGAACCCAGTATCCTCCCCTCCCTACCCTGTAATGCCACCCTCTGTGCCCCTCATATTTATGCATTCCTTTTTGTCCTGCATTTCCTCAATTTGAATGTTGGTCCTCTGGTGTCCCGTGGTCTATTGCTCTAAGGGATGTATTACCATAGAGTATGTGGGTGCATGCAAAAATGGCAAGGAGGCCACATGTTATGACCTCCTTTAACCCTACAAGAGGAAGACAGGATTACCAGCAGTAACCCAAGGCCTATTCCTACAAGACCAGACATGCTGCCTCCCTCCAGCCCTTTCTCCAACCGTTCTTCCCAAAGCACCCACC
>NW_006921610.1:15879118-15892521 GCF_000298275.1 Orycteropus afer afer
AAATAACCCAGGTGGATAACATTTACAATCAGGAGCTCCTCAGTTGCTCATTCCACCACTGAGTTTACAATGACTTATGGGTAGAAAAGCCATACTAAGTAATTTACTACACTGCAGTGCGTCATCTGGGATTAAGCAGTCTGCATGTACATCTTGTTAACTATTGGGCTGAGAGCCCACCCCTGGAGGTGAATTTTATTCCAGGCGCAGAATGTATTCCAGGGCCATAGTGTTCGGAGTCTTGCCAGATTTTATCTGACCAGTAGTTCTGGTCATTATTGAGTTTTTGGATTTTGTTCCACGTTTTCCCTCCCACTCTATCCAGGATCTCCAGATTTGATCTTTCCTGAGTGGTTGGCATTGGTAGCCAGGCACCATCTAGTTCTTCTGGTCTCGAGGGTCATCATGTCCTAGGGCTGATTGCTTCCAAATGCCTTATTTTTTTTGCATTCTTCTTCACTTCTGATGCTAGGAGACCTTTAGGTGCATTTTAGATGGCCACTTGAAAGCTTTTAAGACCCTAGTCACTACTCACCAATGCAGGATGTGGAGCAACGCTTTTATATATTTTGTTGTGCCAACTGAGTCTGGTGTCCCTAGTACTATGGTCCTGAGAGAGTAGATCTATTGGATCTCTCTCCCATAGTGGCTGGGTGTCTGTGAAGGATTGCTCTGTGTCTGTCTTCTATTGTTTCTGAAAGGACTGCGGGTATTTTATATCACTGGTGTCTGTGCAAGATTAGCCTCAGCTGAATCTACCCTTGGTCTTGAGTATCCTTCTGTTCACTGACCCCTGTCTGATCATCTCAGGTTAGTGTTAATGGCAATGCAGTATTGTGGACACATTGGTTGGTTTTAGCATTTGTCGTCTATCTCTTATGTGCACAATTCAGTGTTCTCCCATTTTCTAATGGTATCATGGTGGTCATAGATCCTTCCCATATATCCCTCCCCCTAACCATGTCAGCATGTAAGCCCCAACTAGCCCAAAATTAATTCCTCCCCTTCCCTCCCCATCCCAGTAACCTACCAAGTGAGTTCCCTTTCCCAACAAATCCTTTCTGTCTTTTTACAGTAATGGGCTCATATAGTACTTGTCCTTCTGTGACTGACTTATTTCACTCAGCATAATGTCCTCCAGGTTCATCCGCGTTGCAAGATGATTCACGTATCCCTCATTGTTCTTTAATGTGGCATAGTATTCCACTGTGTGTATATACAATAATTTGGTTATCCACTCAGCCATTGATGGGCATTTAGGTTGTTTCCATCTCTTTGCCACGGTGAATTGTGCTACGAAGAACATAGGTGTACATATGTCTGTTTGTGCACTATCTCTCATGTCTTTAAGATATATTCTTAGTAATGGAATTGCTGGGTCAAATGGTACTTCTATTTTCAGTTTTTGAAGGAAACACCATACCATTTGCCACAATGGTTGTACCATTTTACGATCCCACTAGCAGTGCACAAGAGTTCCAATTTCTCCACAGCCTCGCCAGCATTTGTTACTTTCTGACCTGTTGAACTTTGCTATTATTGCTGGGGTGAGAAGATATCTCATTGTTGTTTTGATTTGCATCTCTCTAAAGATTAATGGGGAGCTCTGGTAGTGTAGTGCCTAAGGCTAACCATAAGGCTGGAGCGGTTCAAACCCACCAGCCACTCCTCGGAAGGAAGGTTGGGCAATCTACTTCTGTAGTGATACTGCCTCAAAAACCCAGGGAGGGGTCGCTATGAGTTGAGACTGACTCGACGGCACACAACAACAACAACAATGATTAATGATTGCAAGCAATTTCTCATGTGTTTGTTGGCTGCCTGTATATCTTCTTTGGTGAAATGTCTGTTCAAGTCTTTTGCCCATTTGTGAGTTATGTTATTTGTCTCTTTGGTGTTGAGGTGTTGAAGTTTTCTATAGATTTTGGAGATAAATCCTTTATCACATATGTCATAGGCAAATATTTTCTCCCAATCTGTAGGTTCTCTTTTTACCCTTTTGACAAAATCTTTCGATGAGCACAATAATTTAATTTTTAAAAGGTCCCAGTCATCTAACTTCTCTTCTATCTGCTGCACATTCTGGGTTATGCTTGTGTGGTGGTTATGTTTGTGTGTCAACTTGGCTGGGCCTGGTTGAGTGGCTAGGCAGCTGGCGGTAGTTATTCCCCATAATGAGACTGACAATCAACTTCATGATAGGATCTACCACAAGCAGCTGAGTAGCTGCCTTTTGGATCTAGTCTGTTTCCTGTATATAAGGAGAAGCCTTGGGAATGGTCTCTAGCCTATGGTATGCTTGGACCCTGCATGTAGCCGTGTCATTGTTCAGCAGCCTGCCGTGCTCTGCCAACCTTGGGACTTACAATGGACTTGAATTAATGGCCTGCTGTGTGATTTGGTAATATCGAGACTGTGCCTTTTTCCTTGACAACCTTGGGGTTTCTCAGCCTCAGCAGCCAGCAGCTGTCTGAGTGAAGAAACACCTCTAGCTCCAGTGGTCCAGGAGCAAGAGGCAGAGCTGGATCTGAAGGCTGAGGGGCTTTCATTCAGCCCCTAGAACCTGGCACTTCAAACTTGGACTTAAAGCCTCCAAGTTGTAAAGTAAACTCCTGTTTTTAAGGCCATCCCATTTGGGTATATTCTTGTCAGAGCGGCACTAGGTAAACAGAACAGCTTGATTTATTTATTTATGCCATAAATTAGGGCTCCCAGATTTTCCCCTATTTTATCTTTGATGAATTTTATAGTGTTGGGTTTTACATTTAAGTCTTTGATTCAGCTTGAGTTTGTTTATGTGTATGAGGTGAGTTATGGGTCTTGTTTCATTTTTCTACAGGTGGATATCCAGTTTGGCAGCACCCTTTGTTAAAGAGGCTGTCTCTTCCCCATTTAATGGATTTTGGACCTTTGTCAAAGATCAGTTGTTCATAGATGGATAGGTCTATATCTGGACTTTCAATTCTGTTCCATTGATCTGTTTATCATTGTACCAATACCATGCTGTTTTGACTACTGTGGCTGCATAGTAGTTTTTAAGAACTGGGAGTGTGAGAGCTCACACTTTGTGTTTTTCTTCTTTAAAAGTGCTCTGCTTATTCGAGGTCTCTTTTGTTTCCATATGAAATTAGTAATTAGTGTTTCTATGCCCTTAAAAAAATTTGTTGAAATCTAGATCAGGATTGCATTAAATGTATAGATTGCTTTAGGAAGTATTGACATTTTCACAATATTTAGCCTGCCTATCCATGAACAAGGTAGCTTCTTCCGTTTATGTAGTGACCTTGTTGTCTCTTGTAGCAGTGTTTTATAGTTTTCTCTGTATAGGTCTTTTGTGTCTCTGGTGAGGTTTATTCCTAGATATTTTATCTTTTTAGTATCTTTAGTAAATGGTATTATTTCCTTTATTTCTTTATCAGAGGACTCCTTACTGGTGTAGAGAAATTCAACTGATTTTTGTATGTTGACCTTGTATCCTGCCACTTTGCTCAACCTCTCTATCAGTTTCAGTAGCTTTTTAATTGAGTCCCTTGGGTTTTCTATGTGCAGGATCATATCATCCACAAACAGAGATAGTTTTAATTCTTCTTTGCCAATTTGTATGCCTTTTATTTCTCTTTCTTGCCTTATTGCTCTGGCCATGACTTCCAATACAATGTTAAATGGAAGTGGTGATAGAAGGCATCCTTGTCTGGTTCCTGTTCGTAAAGGGAATGCCTTGAGTCTTTCTCCATTAATAATGATGTTGGCTGTTGGCTTTGCACGTTGTTGTTGTTACGTGCCATCAAGTTGGACCCAACTCATAGTGACCCCTCCGTGGGTTTCCAAGGCAGTATCACTATGGAAGTAGATGGCTCCATCTTCCTTCCGAGAAGTGGCTGGTGGGTTTGAACCGCCAGCCTTCTGGTTAGCAGTCAAGTGCCTTAGCCACTGTGCTACCAGAGCTTCCTGGCTTTGCATATATATCCTTTATTGCATTGAGGAATTTCCCTTCTATCCCTATTTTGCTGAGAGTTCTGAACAGGAACAGATGTTGCATTTTATCAAATGCATTTTCTGCATCAATTTATATAACCATATGGTTCTTTTCCTTTGTCTTGTTTATGTGGTGAATTACATTGATTGACTTTCTGATGTTGAACCACCATTGTAAACCTAGTATGAATCCCACTTGGTCCAAGTGTATTAATTTTTTTATATGTTGTTGGAATTCTTTTGGCCAGGATTTCTTAAAGATTTTTGCATCTATGTTCATGAGTGATATTGGTTGTAGTTTTCCTTTCTAGTGGTGTCTTTCCCTGGTTTGGGTATTAGTGTTATGCTTGCTTTATAAAATGAGTTTGGGAGTATTCTATCTTTTCCTATGTTCTGTAATAGCTTGAATAGCATAGGTGTCAACTCTTCTCTGAATATTTGATAGAATTCTCCAGTGAAGCCATCAGGGCCAGGGTTTTTCTTTGTGGGAAGTTTTTTTATGACTTGTTCAATTTCCCCCCTTGTTTTAGAGGTCTGTTCAAGTTTTCTGTTTCTGACTGGGATAGTTTAGGTAGGTCTTGTGATTGTAGAAACTTGTCCATCTCTTCTAGGTTCTCAAATCTATTGGGGTAGTTTTTCATAATATTCGGTCAGCATCTTTCTATTTCAGTTGGTTCTGTTGTGATGACACCATTTTTGTTTACAATTCTAGTGATTTGGATCTTCTCTTTCTTTTCTTTTGCTAGGTTTGCCAATGGTTTATCAATTTTATTAATCTTTTCAGAGAACCAGCTCTTTGTTTTGTTGATTTTCTCTATGATTCTCTTGTTTTCTGTTTCATTTATTTCTGCTCTGATCTTTATTATTTCCTACAGTATCCTATAGATACTGTAGGATTCTTTTATCTTTCTATTTCTAGTTGTTGGAATTGATGAGTTAGAGTGTTGATTTTTCTTCTTTCCTCTTTTTTGATGCATGCATTTATTGCTATAAATTGTCCTCTGAGTACTACTTCCGCTGTGTCCCATAAGTTTTGGTATGATGTATCTTCATTCTCGTTTGTTTCTAGGAATTTTTTATTTCAGTTTTTATCTGTTCTATTATGCAGTAGTTTTTGAGCAGTGAGTCGTTCAGCTTCCATATGTTTGATGCTTTTTCCTTGCTCTTCCTATTATTAATTTCTAATTCCAATATTAATTTCTAATTTTGTAGCATTGTGGTCTGAGAAGATACTTTGTAGTATTTCAATGCTTTTGAATTTATTGAGGTTTGTTTTGTGTCCTAACATATGGTCTATTCTGGAGAAGGATTCATGTGCACTGAAGAAAAATGTGAATTGTGCTTTTGTTGGGTGAAATGATCTGTATATGTCTATGAGGTTCAGGTCATTGATTGTATTGTTGAGTTCTTCAGTATCTTTGTTGAGTTTTTTTCTAGTTGACCTATCCCTCTTTGAAAGTGGTATGTTAAAGTCTCCTACTACTATTGTAGAGTTCTCTATTATCCCTTTTAATTAAGTTAATATTTGCTTCATTTATTTTGGAGCACTTTCATTGGGAGCATAAATATTTATTATTGTAATGTCTTCTTTGTCATTTGACCATTTCAGCATAAAATAATGTCCTTCTTTATCTCTTATGATGTTTCTCACCTTAATGTCTATTTTGTCAGAAATTAATATTGCCACTCCTTAGCTTTTTTGGTTTCCATTGGCTTGGTATATTTTTTTCCATTCCTTAACTCTTAATTTGTTTTTATCTTTGTGTCTAAGGTGGGTCTATTGTAGGCAGCATATTGATGGATCTTTTCTTATCCAGTCTGCCACTCATTTCTCTTGATAGGTGCATTTAGTCCATTCACATTGAGTGTAATTAGTGATAGGTATGAATTGATTGCTGTCATTCTATTGTTTTGTTGTTGTTGTTGTTGTGTTGTTGGTGTTTCCTTGGTCCATATACTTTTCTGTGCTGAGTTCAGTTTGTTGGCTAAAGCTTTCTCCCTTTTCTTTTTTTGCTGGTTGTGCGCTTATTAAACCCATATGTTTTCCTTCCTTCTGGAATTGCCTGGGGGGATTGTTACTTTTCTCTGTGGTTACCTTGGAGTATATTCTTATCTCTACATTTTTAGAACAGGGCATACTGTGAACACATTGTCCTGTTTTCCTCTCTATTTGGAAGTTTGTACCTAGAAGTTTTATTCCCTCTGATAAGTTAGGTGCTGTTGTGTGCTGACAGACTTCCTTGGTTTTTAGGGTACAGTGTTTTATGATCTTATTTTGAGTTTCTATTTCTGATTTGGTTTTAGTGTCACATATTCTGATTTTGTTGATCCCTGTTGTGGGTTCTCTACTGGAAGAACTTCTGTAAGCATTTCTCGTAGGGTTGGTCTGATTTTTACAAAATCCCTTAATTTCTGTTTGTCTGAGAATGCCTTGATTTTGCCCTCATATTTGATGGATAATTTGGCTGGATATAGGATTCTTGGTTGGAAGTTCTTTTCCTTCAGTGTTTTACTTATACGGCCCCATTGCCTTCTTGCCTGCATGGTTTCTGCTGAGTAATCGGAGCTCAGCCTAACTGTTTGATTATTATAAGTAATGTTTCTTTTGTCCTGAGCAGCTCTCAAAATTTTTTCTTTGTCTTCGGTTTTGGAGAATTTGATTATAATATGCCTCAGTGTTATTCTCTTGGGATCTATCTTGTGTGGAGTTCTATGAGCTTCTTGGACAAATATCTTTTCTTCTTGCATGATATGGGGGAGGTTTTCCGTTAGCAGGTCTTCTACAATTTTCTCAGTGTTTTGTTTCACCTCTTCTTTTTCTGGAATTCAGATTAATCTTATGTGGTTTCTTCTCATGTCATCCCATATAATTCTCAGGTTCTCTTCATTTCTCTTAAATCTTTATTCTGATTTTTCTTCATACAGGCTGGTGTCCAGGCATTTGTCTTCTAGTTGGGAAATGCATTCTTCAGCCAGTTCTAACCTACTCTTTTATGCTTCTACTGTGTTGTGTTAAGTCTTTCATTTTGGTATTCATCTTCTGGATTTCTAACTGCTGTTTTTGTATGAGTTCTGATTGTGCATTATTCTAATTATTTTGTTCTTGAATGATTTTCCTGAGTTTTCCTCAGGAAAACAGGAGAACACTATCTGTGTTCTCCTTGTTTCTATTTGAGGTTTTCTTAGGCTCTTGTAAAGCTCTGTAAACATGTCTTCTAAATTCCCTCTTAGATAATTCTATTGCCTCCTCTTCCTCCATGTATGAAACCTTTGTTTGTGGTTTTGCTTCTAATGCCTTGTCATGTTTTTTGTTTGATTTGAGGCTGCCTGTTGTTTCCTAGACATTTTGAGGTTGTCTTTAACTGTTGGTTATGTACTGATTTGTTTTGTCTTGGTTTTATCATTTAATATTTTAAAAAGGTGAAGCTAGTGTATTTTGTTTTATTTAGTTATTAATTCAGGTATGCTGGGTTGCTCTGCAGTTTTCTTTGTGATGGTGGAATCACTGTGTGGAATGTGGATATGGGTTTCTGTTTGTCGTAAATAGGGTTTAGAGTTCAAACCAGGAGGTTTTATGTTGGCTGGATGTGGTTTCTTCTACTGAATGAGTGAAGTTATTGGCAGAGAAGGTGGGAGTGGAAGAAGGAAAGCTTGCTGTTGCTAGGGGCGGTTTCTAGGGCTTTGAGCAGGCTGCTACTGATGACGTCTTATTGTTATTTACAGGCCTGCAGCTCAATCTCAGCAAACCCTGCAGTTGTTAAGGGGTCGCCACTTTCCACCAGGCTCAGATACATGCAAAAACCCTGCTCCTAAGTCCCCTCGGCACCAAAAAGCCAGCACAAGTCAACTTCCCAGCTCTGTGATCCGCCGTGGTGGTTTCTCTCTCTGGCCCGCCTGCCTGCGGCACTGGCCCAGCCTGCCCAGACTGCAATCGCCTCGGGAGTTCCTCTGTGAGTCCACCCACCCATGGCACCAAAGATGTGCTCAGTTTCAGCTGTGCTGGAATCAGGAGAGTGCCTGCTAGAAATCTGTGGTCCCAATATTAGTGATAAAGTCAAGCTCAGACCCCTCAGTGCCACTAAGCTGACCCAAGCCTATTCAGTGAGTGACCTGCTGAGGAGGAGTGAACCCACCCTCCTGGAGCACCAACTCTCTGCTTGGGTTTCAGTGGTACTGGACATGCACGTTTGCACCTAGCTGACCCAAGTTACCAATAAAATCAGGTGCTGAAGGTAGATTCTTGGGGTGATCGCCGGTGTGCTGGTATGGTAGCTGGTATGCTGGTGTGGTGTGTCTTCTGCCTTGACCCAGGGAGGTCTCAGATGGCCATTCTTGCCTGCCAGTCACTCCCCCAGGGAAGTCTCTACTCTGACTCAGTGAGGTGTTCAGAGCACCAAAATGCCTAATTCAAACTGCTGTACCTAGTTTTTCAATCACTAAGATGCTGGAGGGAATAGCATGGTGATCACTGATGAGACAACATTTTGAATCTCCCCAATGGCCTTACTTTTGAGATACCTCCAGGTGAATTTGAACCACTAACCTTCCAGTTAGTACTCCAGTACTTAACCATTTGCCCATTTGCATCACCTAGTACTCCTCTCCCCTCCCACTTCAAACAGTCATTGGATGAAAGCTCTGAGATGGGGCAGGAAGAGCACCTCTTAGACAAAACAGCTCACAAAACTTTGGTAAATCCTGAAGGATCTGATAGAGGCTGTCTGCTGAAAGTTGTGACAATAAGTCTTCCTTGCAATATTGTTATTTGGCATATTTTCATTTCTTCCACAGTCACGGATTTGCATAGCAAGTCCTCTTACATGTTTTATATAAATCAAAAGGATATGTCACATAAGGGGCCCCTTCCTAAAGAACATTTACATGTTCTATATATGTGTACTACTATGCATTCTTTCAATCTGTAATGGGCAATGACAATACACATTTATGATCTAGAGTGAAGTATACTTACATCCACTTGTGCATAAGGAGGAAAACTTGAACTGTGTCAAAGGTCATCCACAGGCTATATCCATACCAGAGAAGAGCAATTATCAAATTAATAAATTATGTTTTACCTGGACTTCTCCTTCTTAGACTTACCCAGAGACTGACTATAGCTATGGGCTTATTGAATTGGCTGTGTTTTGAATTTTGCAAACCTCACATCTCACACCACTGCAAAGTCTTAAACACATGTATACATGCAGCTATAATAAAAGCAGAAGTTTACCTAAATATTATGCAATTCTTGACTTTTCTAAAGATTCTTTGCTATCAGTATCATTTGTCCTGTTGTTGTTGTTCTTGTTGTTATGTGCCGTCGAGTCGGCCCCGACTCATAGCGACCCCTCCTTGGATTTCCGAGGCAGTATCACTACGGAAGTAGGATTGCCCAATCTTCCTTCCGAGGAGTGGCTGGTGGGTTTGAACCGCCAGCATTCTGGTTAGCAGACAAGCGCTTTAGCCACTATGCTACCAGAACTCCTTTTCTAAAGATTCTTTGCTATCAATATCATTTGTCCTAGCACTGGTAAAACTGTTAATCACAGAAAATATCATCAGTATTCTTCCTGTCCCTTCTCTTCACTTAAATATTTTAAAACCATGCTGTATTTTTTCTTCCATTTTTCGGTTTTGTTTAATTCTTCTCAACCAATTACTTTGCTTTTTTTTTTTTTTTTTGCTGTGTCACCTTTTAATACAGGTTTTCATCACCTCTGCAAAATAGAATTTTTTTCCTCTCTCCAGTGAAAAAGATGGATTGGTAAGAGGCCCCACAGCCTATAAAGTGTTTCCTTTTAATTCTAGTCCTAGCAGCTTGGGCTGGCTCCTGTTCAGGTAGTACTATAACTTGTCTGAAGCCCTTCTAAAGGGCCTCCTGCTTGTGTATTTATGTCTGATCACTTGGGTGAGCCTTGGAGTAGCCTCTTTAAAGAGTGATGGGGTCTATTCACATTGTAATGCAGCATGCCCCTTGCTTTTTAAACGCTGAGATTCTGACCTTACCAGGTGAGGCTTTTGCTGGAAATGGTCCCCTGAGGCTATTCCCAACTGCACAGTTTATGTGTAGGACACCAATAACTGTATTCACTCTTAAGGGTTTTCTTTCTCTTAATGTTGTCAGCTGCTTTCACATTCCAACATAAAGTTCCATATAGGAAGTGTTAGGAGCTGATTTCTAAACCTCCTAAAGCTGAACCTGTTAAAGCTTTCCTTTGTGCAAATTACAAATTTTGTAATAACATGTTCACTTTAAGAAGGGTGGTTGTAATATGCAAAAGTAAAAAAAGAAATCTTTTCATCACTAATGTCATTTCCACGAACAGGAACTGATGTTATTTAAGCTTTGATCTTTGTTTTTTTACCCTCCCCCTACTGCTTAATTCAATTATGTATCCCTCCTTTACATAATGCAAGTACCACTCCTCCCAGACTCCTCCTTAATTACAGACTATTCAGAGTTCCTAAATGTTCTGAGATTGAGCCAGTATATTTTGGCATTGCTATACTCTAAATTCCACCAGGTACTGCATGATCAAGACAATTTACTTTTTGAAACCCCCACATATCAGGCTTCATAGATAATAGCTCATTCAGTAATCAGTAGATTATGAAGTGGTTGAAACTTAGATGAAAATTAATGGAAAGATTGAGACAAAGAGGCTACTTAGATTCCTTTGATGAGATGCTACAGCATCTTAAATCTAACCTAACTGTCTACTTCTCCCTCTCATCTACCTAACTACGCAACTGCAAATTTAATAAAAATGTTTCAGACTATATTTATATTGTAGACTTTGTGAAATGTAGTTTTAAATAATTTTGGCTCAAGAATGAAGACTTAAAAAGAAAATTAAAACTTTTTTAGGTTTTTCACCCCACTCCTTTACCTGACAATACTTGGACTAGCATCAATTATTCTGCTCCTTTTGCAAAACAAAACGGGGTGTGGATTTCGGGTTGATAGCTGGTATATTACTAGATCTTTAAGCCAGTATCAGTGCTAAACTTAATGCCAAACCAGTTGTTCTTGAGTCACTTCAGACTTATGACAACTCCACACTTCATAGGGTTTTCAGTGGCAGAATTTTCACAAGTAGTTTGCCATGCCTTTTTTGCTGAGGTGCTGCTGGGCGGATTTCAACCACAAAACTCTCAGTTAATAGTCGAGAGCAGACTATTTGTGCCACTTAGACACCTCAACCTTGATACAAAGCTAACTAAACTCAAGAGATTCATATACTCTGGAAGCTTACTATATGTCACTGAAAGAGGGAATGTGAACAAATGAAAAAGCAGTAATCAAGGATTTGTGTAAGTATCTAGATGTTAAGCAAACAAACAAAAATCCATAGTGCATGAAGTGGGATGGTGAGGGGAAAACATACTTGGAGATAAAGAGCAATGTGTCTTTTAAGGTGTTATGAAAAAGAGGTTTTAATTGTATTGATGAAATATGAGTTTAGTAGTTTAGTAAACCACAACTGGGAAGGTCTTTCCAACAGGAAGCCTTGCCTGAGAAGACCAGAGGCTAAAGCTGTACTCAGCTACCTCTTCTTTGTAGCACAGTGAATCGGCTTCTTATTGTACTCTGATAGCAATCATTTGATTTTTCTTTCTTTGGTTCAAAAGCTTCCATAAACTGTAATTACTTCCCACATCATCAAATACATTTTCTTTGACAAAGCTGATTATCAGGTATTAAAGTCTAATCCCATAAGAAATTTGTGAATCAGTAAGCCTATTCTTAGGAAGTCAAGAGCAAATCCTTCCTACTCATAACTTCATAATAATGTTAGATGTTATCACTTTTCTTGTGTCTACCTACCATGTCTGGAGAAAATTCCTCCAACAAAGACATTCCCTCCAGAAAAGAACAAAGGCAATTAACTTCCTCTAACTATATCATAATGGGCTTTGAACTTTCCAGTTCTCTTCAGATAATTGTAATTTTTACTCAGAAAAGTAGTACATAAGTTAATCATATAAATGAAAATATTAATTTTAAACAAAAATGTATTTAAGAGAAAAAATAATCAGACTAAAAAAGGCCATTTATATAGAAAAATTACACTTTAAAATAAAATTGTAAATAAAAAGCCACAAACCTTTCTATCTTCAATAAATAGCATCAAAGAATACAATGCAATAAAATGATGGAGTCAGAACTTTGGTGGAAGTTTCTTTGTCTTTGACACCTCTACTTGATAAAGAAAAAATATAAACCATTAGAAATAGACAACTAATAAATATAAACTTTACAAAGAGTATACCTTCTTTTCAAGAATTCATAAAACATGTAGAAAAATCATATTCCACAGAGTTTTGCAGAAAATTTTAATATATTCCACAAATAAGAAATTATGTAGGTCGCACTCTATGACCAAAATGAAATAACATGAAAAATAATAATAAGAGAGTATAAATTAGCAAAAACTCTGTTAGAAAATATTAAACATTTTTAAAACAATTTTTTGAACCAAGAAAAAATAAGAACTAACAGTTACATATTGTTTAGAAAATAATTACATTTCTATATTATATTTTCATTATTATGAGACACAGTCAAGTTTGTATCTAGAGACAAAATCACAACCTTATAATATTTTTGTAATTACACAACAAAAAAAGAAAACAAACGAAGCATTCAATTCAACAAATTAGAAAAAGAAAACACACTTAAGGGAAATAAAAGAAAGATAATAGTGAATATAAAATAACATTAATTTATTAAAAAAACAGAATGATAATAGAAATATTAAATAACGAAGAAGTATAAAGGAACAGAAAACTTGCTGGAAATAAATCTAGTGGGAAATGATTATGATAATAATTATAATAATAAAGGAGTTCTGGTAGCTACAGTGCTTAAGGCATTTAGTTGCTAACCAAAAGGTTAGCTGTTGGAATCCAATAGCCCCCCCATGGGAGAAAGATGGGGCAGTCAGTTTTCATAAAGAGTTACAGCCTTGGAAACTCTACGAGGCAGTTCTCTGTCTGACAGGGTTGCTGTGAGTCGGAATCAACTTGATGGCAGTGGGTTTGCTTTTTTGGATCATGTATCTTGTGCTTTCTCTGTAACAAATGTTGTCCTTAAAGCTTTATGCATTATTACAGTTAATCTTTAAGACAAAACTGTGAACTCTATTTATATGCCATTTTTACAAATTTGTAGTGAGGGAAGGCACTATGACTTACTATTCCATTAGAGCTTAAATTCTAAAGCGCTTGGTTTGTGGAAGGCTGTGGTCTACAGAATCCCTAACTCTATGTTGAGTCTTGACTTAACTTTAGGCAGCATTTGAGTTCTTTATGTTCCTCCCCCATGCTGGCTGACTATTAAACTAGAAATGTAGCTATGTTTGGGCAAGTCCCAGACAAACCCAGGGAGGGGCAGTTTGCTCTCAGGAAGAGTGTGGTTGAAA
>NW_006921610.1:15892621-15907117 GCF_000298275.1 Orycteropus afer afer
TATATATATATTACTTGCATCCACAGTAAACACTCATGGAGGCAGCATTCAGGAAATCAGAAGTCATATTGTACAGGGAAAACCTACTGCAAAAAACTTCTTTAAAGTACTAAGAAGCAAAGATGTACCTTTGAAAACTGAGGTGCACCTGATCAAAGCATGGTATTTTCAAAGGCCTCTTAGGCATGTGAAAGCTGGCCAATGAATAAGAAAAACCAAAGAAGAGTTGATGCTTCTGAGTTGTGGTATTGGTGAAGAATGCTGAAAGTACCATGGACTGCTAGAAGAACAAACAAATCTGTCCGGGATGAAGTACAGCCAGAATGCTCCTTAGAAGCAGGAATGGCCAGATTTCATCTCACCTACTTTGGTCATATTGTCAGAAGGGACCACCATGCTTGGTAGAGGTTCAGAGAAAAAGAGGAAGACCCTTAAAGAAATGGATTGACATAGTGGCAGCAATGATGGACTCAAGCATAAGGAAGATTATGAGGACGGCACAGGACTGGGCAACGTTCGTTCTGTTGCACATAAAGTCACAATGAGTTGGAGCCAACTCGACAGCACCTAGCAACAACACAACAGTATGCAGTAAGGTGCTTACACAAAGAACTAGGAAACTTGCCTAGGCATTATGAAAGTAATCAATCAGACACATGTTATCTAATTTAAATTAAAGGTTGGAGGTTCTGGTACTGTCTTGTAACCACCTTGACTCAGAGTTACATGATAATGAGCTATACCCTGACTACCACATAGGCAGGTAATCAAAACTCCAGAACCAATCCTATAAACCTTTTTAACCTGCAATTATATAATTACCTCAGTTACGGTTCTTTCCCCACTTTTGTAGTCTTACCTGCAATGGTGATAAGTTGACTTGCCACCAATCATGATCTTGTGATGATTTCCTTTGCTGTCTATCATATGTAAAGAACACCATGACTGTGGTTCAGTGGATTCCATTGGCCTCTGCAGCGTACATGCTAGTTTCCCTCATATCCATGATCATGTTTGTTTTCTCTTTGTCCTGGTTAAGACTTAATAAAAAGATCTCTATAGCACATATTTGAATCAGGGGTCTTTTTCCCCTTGCATATTACTATCATAAAGTTTTTTGTGTCAAAGATAGAATGTCAACAAAATAGTCCCACAAGACTCCCTGACTCCAAGACTTGTGCTCATAACCATTCTACTATTTCTACAAAATCATTTGATAAAATTTCCATAAAGGATTAGAATTCACTAATCTTAATTAAAGTCATTAGTTAACTTGGGTGAAATGGACAACTTTCTAGTAAAATACACATTTCTCAACTATACCACGTCTAAGTAGCAAACTATATGTATAAAAACCATTAAATAAGTTGGAAACTCTACCCAAAATTTATCTAAATATGACTTTAGGCCACAATGTTTATTGTTATTATTATTATTATTATTAGCAAGCTTCTGTTTTTAAATTCTCAAAGAATAAAATTATGTACTCTGTATTATCTATTCTAAAACCTAGAAAGAAAGGATTAGAAAACTAATCTTTTAATGTTATAAATTAAAAATTTATTTTATAAATTAAATAAATAATGTCAGGAAGCACATCCTGCTTAACAACACAATAACTACAAGACAGCACCCCAAATTTGGGTGGTATTCACATATTGTACCCAATTTCAACATAGCATGCAGGCTATTAGAAAAACGGCACCAATAACTAACGTGGATTACTCCAAAACATCATGTCCTTCCCATCAGAGCTTGAACACACTTTACCACATGGAAAGTAGCTTTTATTACTCGTAAGAATCAGATAGCACATTACTCATAAGAATCAGATAGCATAAAACCAGAAATATTCCACAATGAGAAGTCTCCCTTCAAAAGCTATCTGGACAGAGATGATGACTCTTCCTTGCACCTCTCACTTTGTACCTTGTGTAAAAGGCTTAAATGGGACCCTACCTACTGCCAATCTCCCCCTGGCCAGGTAAGTCCATTAAAGCGAACCATAAATTTATGTTATATGTGCACTACCGGTACCATAGCTGAGGAAATTCAGAAAACTTCCTCCCCAAGCTATTTTATATTCCCAGCCTAAATGGCTAACTGTGTTTTTTCAACCCTGCTAACAACCATCCAAGGTGCTCTGGTGGCACAGTGGTTGAAGCACTTGGCTACTAACCAAAACATCAGTAATTTGAACCTACCAGTACTCTGTGGAAGAAAGATGAGGCAGTCTGCTTCCATAAAGCCTTGGGGACCCTATGGGGCAGTTCTACACTGTCCTATAGGATCATTATGATTTGGAATTGACTCAGTGGTAGTGGGTTTGGTTTGGTTTTTAACAAACACTTTATTGTATCATGGCACCATGACTTCCAGCGTGGGATTTGCTGAGGCTTAAATATGTCAGCAGAGAGAGAAATAGAGAAAACCAAGACTGTCTGCCTGTCCAGAGGACTTACTCCTCATGCCTGGTATCAAAATTTGATAAAGATAAGAAAATAAGGAAATTATACATTTATCATAGCTGTGTAGTTGCAAAAATATCAAATAAAAATACCAGCAATCAAATTCACCATTATAAACACATTTGATTGTATAAAAGGAAATCTCATTTCTCATTAACCATGATACAGAATAAATAGCTCTTAAAGCCTCAATTTATTGAAATCACTACAGATATTCCCATTAAATTCAGGAACAAAGGAAGAATTCTCACCATTATCATTACATAATAATGTTGAGAAGGCCTTGGCTAATTATACAGCTAGTAAAAGAGTTCATGAAAAATAAACAGAAAACTTTTGGAAGAAAACAAAATTATCTCCATGACTAGACCACACTTAAGCCAGTATATACAACTTAAAAGTTCTTAAAATTAATGAGCATTAGTAAGATGATCAAATATAACAGAAAAATAAGTCTTTAGCTTCTTAAATACTAGAAATAGACAATTAATTGTAAGCAAGTCTCATTTATATTGAAGTATACCTAAACTCTGGTGGCCTAGTGCCTAAAGCACTTGACTGCTAACCAGAAGGCTGGTGGTCCTCACCCACCAGCCACTCCTCGGAAGAAAGGTTGGGCAATCTACTTACATAGTGATACTGCCTCAGAAACCCAAGGAGGGGTCACTATGAGTCAGATCTGATGGCAGTGAGGAGGTAATACCTAACCTACAAGCCAAAAAGAATAACTTGGAAGCAGAAATCTCTGTGACATGCTTCTGTCAGTCTGAAATTTCTATGCTATCCTAATAATTCATAAATAAATATTTATCATATGCTAACTAGGCACCAGGATTGGTCCAGATGCAGAGGAAATAGCTTTTAAAATACTAACAAGATTCCATTCTATGGAGCTTGTAATCCATTAAGGTGAGTTAAGCAGAGGGGTGATAAAAAATAAACAAGCCAATATCTATCAGTAAATGCGCTACTTTGTTGACCTACTTTGGGCTGAGTTCAGAAAAGTTCTTCCTCAGGAGGTAACATTTAAGCCAAGACCTGAATGAGGAAGGGCAGATTTGTGAAAATCAGGGTAAAGAGAATTCCAAGCAGAGTCTCTTATTTCAACTTAAAACTTTAAATATAAATGTAAGCATGTCTCTATTAATGTAAGTACAATGCGTTTTTCCTCAAATATTAACATCATATTTATTCAGAAGGCCATTTGGACTTCTTGATTTAGTTGTTGTGACTTCAGTTAATTTTGACTCCTCATATAAACTATGAGATATTGCTCTCATTGTCATAAACTATCTACTTCTCTTCCTCTTTCCCCTATACTCATTAATATATGCACTATACTTTCTCATCGTATCTTTGACTCTAACCTCATTCTGAACTCATTAATGAAAAGAAAGATGAGGTCAGTCTCAGTTGACATATTACTTGTTAATAAAAACTGTGACACCCAAATAGCCTCAACAAATTGTGACCATACAAATCAAGGTAATATCATACTGGCTGTTCCAAATGTTCTATTTTACTCCTTATCAGACTGGCATGTATCCTTTATCAGAGTGGCAAGTGGTAACCATTTGGAAATATAAAAATATTTTAAATAATTCAAAACTAATTATACCAGGTAGCATAGTGGTAGATTAGATCTTATCTTTCACCCCCTTTATAGAAACTATACAATAAGAAAAACAACAAAACTCACAGACTAGTTTCTAGGGAAATTAAGAGATAGATTTCAAATTGTACAAATAGTGATTAAAGCAGTTGATGGACTACATTCATTGGTGATGGTGAGCAGAACTAGACTGCAAGTGAGCTTGCATTTCAAAAGTGCTGTGAAACCCCAACTCCAATTGTCCCCTCTTTTCAATGAGAGTGTCTATTGCAATGATTCTGTCTATTCCACCATTACATGTTGAAAGAGAGAAAGAGAGTGTTGGGCAGTGATAGCAGGGTGGGACAGAGCTCATGTGGACCTAATTTAGAGGACAAAATCCCAGACTCCAAGTTGATGCCATAAAGAGATGTGACTTTTGGGGGCACTGAAAGGAGAAGAAAATATTTTGCACATTGAAGGAATGTACATAATTTATGGCCAGACAACAAATGATATAGATTAATGATAGCCACACATTATTTTCTACTCTTCTCATTTAGAAGTATGGTATGATTCCCTTTCCTTTGAATCAGGACTAACATTAGAGACCAGCTTGCTCAATACAAAGTGCTTGAAATATCATTCAAAGACTCTCATGCTGAATGTAGGTCAAAAGAAGCCTTCCAGCTTCCACTCAGGTCTCTCCCAACACTTACTAATTTAGCCATGAGTGGCCATATGATCAGTCTGACTACCCTGCTGGAGATAGCACATAGAAACGGCATGAGACTACATGGAAAGGGAGAGGGGCAAGGAGAAGGAATCAACTGAGCCCATCCCCATCAAGGCACCAAACATGTAAATTAAATTATCTTGGAAACTTTAGAGTAGCTTAGCTGCAAGCTGAATACCACCAAGTGATCTCAGTTGATGATACTTGAAATAAAAGAATTGCCCAGTTGAATTCTGCCCTAAACTGTGATATATAGTAAAATGTTGTTTTATGCCACTAAGTTTTAGGATGGTTTGTTAGATAGTAGTAGATAACCAGAACATCCATAGAAAAATTCCACACTAATGAAAAGGAAGAGAAAAGTTAGTGTATTTATAAAGAAATACTGGAACACAAATACAAACCTTATGAAATATAAAAGCCCCAGTAAGAAAAAAAGCAAATAAAAGAGTAAATTGTGAAAGTCTTAAATGCACACATACACACACACACATTCTCTCTCTCTATTGGATTATTCATTGAACTAATGTTTCACGATATCAGTTTGTCAATATGTATCACAAACCTTAAAAGAGATTTATGTATTTTGATCTGGAAATTCCATATATGAAGAAAAAAAAACTTTATATAAAAGCATGAGAAATATGTGTGTAGTATTGGAAGTCCTAGCCAGGGCAATAAGGCAAGAAAGGGTAATCAAAGGCATCCAAATAGGTAAGGAAGAAGTCAAACAACACCTATTTGCAGATGATATGATCCTATACATAGAAAACCCAAGAGGCTCAGCAAGAAAATTACTGGAACTTGTTGAAATATTTAGCATAGTGGCAGGATAAAAGATCAACATATAAAAATCAGTTGGATTCCTCTACATCAGCAAAGAGATCTCTTAAAAGGAAATAATACCATTTATAATAGTTACCAAGGGAGCTCTGGTAGCATAGTGGCTAAGACACTTGGCCTGCTAACCAGATGGCTGGCGGTTCAAACCCACCAGCCACTCCTCGGAAGGAAGGTTGGGCAATCCTACTTCTGTAGTGATACTGCCTCGGAAACCCAAGGAGGGGTCGCTATGAGTCGGGGCCAACTCGATGGCACATAACAACAACAACAATAGTTACCAAAATGAATAAATCTTTCCAGGAACACAAAAGACCTATATAAAGAAAACTGCAAAACACTACTTCAAGAAAATACAAGAGATCTATGTAAATGGAAGAACATACATGCTCATAGATAGGAAGTTTGAACATTGTGAAAATGTCAATACTATTCAAGGCAATTTGAACATTCAATGCAATCCCAATCCAGATTCCATCAACATTCTTTAAATACATGGAAAAGCCATTCACTAATTTTATACAGGAAGGAAAGGAACCTCACTCAGATAAGCAAGGCACTATTGAAGAAGAACAAAATAGGAAGTGTCACACTCCCAGATCTCAAAACCTACCATACAGCCATAGTTGTAAAAACAGCCTGGTATTAGTACAATGACAGACACATAGACCAGTGGAACAGAATTGAGAACCCAGAAACTGATCCATTGACCTATGGTCATTTATCTTTTACAAATATCCAAAATCCATTCAATGGGAATGAGGTAGTCTCTTTCACAAATTATGCTGGCAAAAAATGAAACAAGATCCATACCTCACACCATACACAGAAACTAACTCCAGATGGATCAAAGACTTAAATGTGAGACTATAAAGTTAAAACTATAAAGTTCATCAAACAAAAAATACAGACAAATTTAAGGGCCTAATTTATGGCATAAATAGACTATCATGCATAACCCAAGATGCACAAACAGCAGAAGATAGACTAGATGATTGAAAACTTCTAGAAATTAAATTCTTATGTGTATGGAAAAACTTCTCCAAAAGAGTAAATAGAGAACCTATAGAATGGGAAAAAATATTCTACTTACCTCTAAAATTTTTACAAAATGCCAACACCTCAATATCCAAAAGACAAACAATTCGATTAAAAAATGGGCAGTAGTCCTGAACAGACACTTCACCGAAGAAGATATTCAGGCATCCAACAAATACATGAAGAAATGTTCATGATCATCATTAGCCATTCATGATCATCATCCACTGCCATCAAGTCAATTTCTGCTCATAGTGATCCCACCTCAGTATCTCTATGGAAGTAGATTGCCCTATCTTCTTTCTGAGGAGTGGCTGGCGGGTTTGAATCACCAGCCTTCAGGTTAACAATCAAATACCTTATGCACTATGCCACCAGAACTGAGAGATGAAATTCAAAACAAAAACTAAACCCAGCATTAATAGTAAAGTTTGACAAGACAGAAAATAACAAATGCTGGTGAGGATATGGAGAGACTGAGATTCCTGTTATGTTAGTCTGGGTTCTCTAGAGAAGCAAAACCAGTAAAGCTTATATATACATATATAGAGAGAGAAATTTATCTTAGGAAAATGTCTCACACACTGATAGAAGCTGGCAAGTCCCAAGTTCTTGGATCAAACACCAAGCTGGAGGCTTTTTCTGACTCATGTAGCTGCAAGGGCTGACGAGCTCAAGGTTGGCAGGCAATATACCAGCTATTGAATCCAACAAATGACAAATCCAAGATCTCCAGATTGATTGGTCACATATGGACAGTTGTAGGTAGCACAACAGCATCCCGCTCCACAGAACAGTGTCTCTTTTCCCAGGATGTCCATAAATATATTGGAAGAAGTCTACACCCCTAGGAAAACTCCCTTTCAATGAATTGGCTGCCCAAAACATGTACATCCAATCCCATCATGGGAATCATCCACATCACAATTGCTTAAGCCACAAAGAATTGTGGTCCAGCCAAGTTGTCACACAGCTCCAACTCTCACACTCCTACACTGTTGATGGGGCTGTAAAATGATACAACCACTGTGGAAATTGGTATGGCAATTCCTTAAAAAGTTGGAATTAGAATTACCCTTTGACCCAATAATCTCATTAGTAGGTATACATCCTAAATAAGTGAGACCCAGGACACAAATTGATATATGCTCACTCATGTTCATCACAGCACTATTCACAATAGCAAAGATAAGGAAACAACTTAAGTTCCCATCAACTAAGGAATGGATAAATAGACCGTGGTACATACACAAAATGGAATACTACACAACCCTAAAAAATAATGTAGAATCTGCAAAACACCACATAATGTAGATGAACTTGGAGGACATTATTCTTAGTGAAATAAGTCAATCACAGAAGGACAAATATTGCATTAGTCCACTATTGTAAAAAGTCAAGGAAAAATTTATACATAGAAGGAAACTTTTTTTATTGGTTACCAGGGGAGGGAGGGGAAGGGAGGGAAAATTTCTAGATAGGTGGGGAAAAAAAACATATATATATATAAATCTGTATCTCTATCTATCTATCTATCTATCTATCTAAACAAAAAAACAAACTCATTGCTCTCTGGTCAGATCCTACTCATAGTGACCCCTCCTTGAGTTTCCGAGGCAGTATCACTGCAGAAGTAGACTGCCCAACCTTCCTTCCAAGGACTGGCTGGTGGGTTTGAACTACTAGCCTTCTGGTTAGCAGTCAAATGCCTTAGGCACTACACTAGTGGTTACCAGGGGTAGAAGGGAGGTGGAAAAAGGAAGCTTGGTCGTTTCTCAAAGAGCAAATAAGAGTGGAGAAAATCAAAGATACATAAAAACAGTTAGTCCAGAGGACTAATGAACCATGATAAAACTCAGTTTATGTGACCCTGAGACCAGAAGAACGAAATGGTGCCTGGCTACCAATGCCAACCACTCAGAAAGGGGTCAAATTTGGAGATTCTGAATAGAATGGAAGAAAAAATGTGGAACAAAATTAAAAAACACATAAAAAAATAGGTTTACTGGTCAGATAGAGACTGGTGAAACCCCTGAGACTATGGCCCTGAGTCACCATCCTTTGGGCCTGGAATTGAACTCACTCCCATGGCTTAACTCTCAGCCAAACAATAGAAAGGCCTATGAGCTGAACACCTGCACCAGGGAGATTTACTCCTTAAAACAATCAATGGGAGATTGGAAAGGCAGTATTTGCACAAGTAGATAGGTAGAGAGTTGGGAATTCACAGGCAAGAAGGACACTGGGAAAGGGTCGCCACAGGGAGGAAGTGGGAGAAGAGCTGTTACATTGTCAGGAATGTAATCAGTTCCACAAAACAAAATGTGTATGAACTATTGAATATAAAATGAATCTGCTTTGTAAAATTTCACACAAATCACAATAAAAAGTTAAATATATATATATATATATATATATATATATATATACACACACACAAGGACCAAAACCTTTGGTTCCTGGGATCATTGCTTATTCAGGTAATATTTCCTGCTAACCATTAAACTTCAAATACATATCATTCACATCTACACAACATAAAGATATCTTATCTCTAACAAGCTATCTGTGAATCTTTATTTAATAAGTGGCCCTTTATCAAATTGTTAAGGATCACTGGTGGTGCAGTTGTTAAGTGCTCAGCTGCTAACCGAAAGGTGGGCAGGTCAAACCTGCTCTGTAGGAGAAAGATGGAACAGTCTGCTCCTACAAAGACTTACAGCCTTGGAAACCCTATGGGGACAGTTCTACTCTGTCCTATGGGGTTGTTATATGTTGGAATCGACTCAGTGTCAATGTTTTTGTTTGTGTGTTTTAAAATCAAGTCCTTACTGGTTTATTATACTTATCAAGACCCTTAAACATTGAGGAAAACAAAACAGAAGGCTTTCTAAGACATTACCCTCTCTCTTGGTTTTCTATGATAGTTGATTCAGATCCCTTATATACATTTAGTAAGTTTACATGCTACATTAATTATTTTAACAGGATGAGTTACTTTTCATTTTTTCCATTCCATTGTATCCTAAGCTCGTGAAAGAGTTAAATCTCTTCAAAAATCACCATCTAAGAGCAACGTACTCAGCAGGAGCATCTGGCTTCTTATTAGATTATGTGGGCACCAGTCAGGGAAGAACTCTGAGCAGACTGGTAATAGCGGTGGAAGCATAGTTGTGGAAAAGCAACCACAACTTGAACTGCCAGGACACAAAATTACCCTTTGGTCTTGGCACAGATATTGCTCCCAATTTTTTCTGTGCTGCTCTTTTTACTTCAAATGAAAAACATTTCAACTCATCAGTTTATGTGACTTTCAAACAAAGACCTGAAAATGTAAAAGTATTAATTTTTAAGTGTCTAGATATTCCTTCTTCCACGTAGTTTTGTCATACCTCACCCCCCCCCAAAAAAAAAGAAGAAAGTACCTGGTATTTAACTGGGTCTGAAATCAGAAGTGCCCAAGTACCACAAGAAAGACTGTTCTTTTGATATTTTTGGCAAGTATCAGGAGTGGATGTTCTAGAAATCTGGCCAAATTTTCAACCCAATTTGGCCAACTGACTTGTGAGGTTGTGAGCATTTGGAAAAGAACAGATAAGCAACTCAGCATTAGACATTTATTTAAATAGAAGCCAGACACTAGAGGTCTTCAGGTTCAACAAAGGTGACATTTTTACAGCTTTCAGAGCCCTGTTGCTTTGACTTCATCGACTAGTCCACAGTGATCTTATGAGCAGCTCCAATTCCCCACACTAGGGGACAGACGTACTGCAGAGCTTGGCGGGTAAATCATTCTCTGGTCACTTCTAGACTCCATAATAGATGTTTGACAATCCTGTTCTACACTTGCTTTGTTTGGTAATAGAAATATGAATATGATTTAGCTTCTAAGTGTAATTTTTATTTTTATTAAATAAGGATATCCTTGTTGGCGGAACACTAAGGAACCAAACAAATGGGAAATATAAGAGTATGTAGAGAAAGCATTTTACTGGTCTTCTCTAACTAAAGAAGAAATTTAATATTTAAAAATAATTCTTGAACATTTTACAACTTATGCATTTAGTTTGAAAGGAAGGAAAGAATGAGACAATCTTCTTATGCACACATAAACCTTCATGTAGGAAACTGGGCAACTGTACACTATAGTGCATTGAACAAGACTTTCCAGAGTCCTACACAAACCATCCACCTCTCAAATTCCTTCTCATATCTAACTTCTCAAAGAGTAATTATTATTTTTTAAGTTACTACTCTGTGCTTTGAAGGCTTCTCTTATGACAATATTTGGAGAAGGAGCCTATTATACTTTCAAATGTCCAAAATATTAATTTGGCTTGTTTTTCAGAGAACATTGAGAGAGTGATTCACAGAACAAATAGAGTTCTTCTAAAAAGAGAATAAGAGGCTTCATAGATTTTCTAAGGAGCATTGGTGGTATAATGGTTTAGCATTTGGTTGCTAACCAAAAATTTAATGGTTCAAATTCACCCAGGGGAAAGACCTGCTCTCATAAAGATTGTAGAACAGCCTATGTGGCAGTTCTACTCCGTCATGTAGGGTCACTATGAGTCAAAACAACATTTTTTTTTTTTAGACTCAGCTGAATCACTAGCTATAATAGTTACAAGGCATGATCAAGAAATCAAGAAAGTCAAACTCAATGGTTCTACAAGTGTATTTGTATGTTCTGTAAGAATTCCCAGGTGTATAGTAGAGCTGACAAGGGACAAAATTGTAGTCACTTCTTGGTTGCAGCCAACTACCCAGATGGAGCGAGTAGTTGAACCTGTGGGCTCGGGACCATAGTCACAGGGGACATCAAGCTCAATCGGCATAACACACTACACAAAACATTGTTTCACCTCCTATTTTGGTGAGTGGTGACTGGGATCTTAAAAGCTTGCAAGCAACCATCTAGATGCAACGATGGGTCTCTCCTCATCCAGAACAAAGAAGAATGAAGAAAACCAAAGATTCATGGAAACAATTAGTCCAAGTGACTGGTATAGCATGCGATCCTCAGACTATATGACTATGACACCAGAAGACCTAGATGGTGCCCAGCTTCCACTGTCAACCACTAAGAGGGGATCTATGTAGAAGATCCTGGGTAGAGTGAGAGAACAATGTGGAACAAAACTCAAAACCATTTGGAAAAAAAGAAAGGGGGTGACCAGGTTTGCTTGTCTGATAGAACCTGATGAAACCACTGAGACTATGATCCCTAGCTGCCCTTAGAGTCTAGAATTGGTCCCACACCTGTGGCTTCCAGCCAAACAAAAGACAGACACATGAGTTGAACATTTACCTGAGGTAGATATACTCCTTGGAGAGAACAATAATGGGGGAAAGAAGGGATGTTTATGTACAGGGAGACAGCTCAGGGGGCAGGAGGGCATGCAGGGATGGACACAGAGAAGAGGTAACTATTGGGAGGAAGTGGGAGCAGAGGTGTTGCATCAGGGTAAACTGTAGTCAATGTCATGAGACAGAGTGTATGTGAACTGCTGTATGGAAAGTGAATTTGCTCTGTAAACTTTCACTCAAATCACAATAGAAAATATACATCTATTAAATAAAAAAAATAGAAGAAAGTCAAACTTTGGCCTGTCCCTACACTCAAATATCTTTTTATTTATTTATTTATTTTAAAAGTCTTTGTGGTGAGCTGAGAAAGAGCCAACAGAAGATAGGTAGATATAAAAAAGTTTCAACTCAAGATTGGATATATTAATGGAAGAGCTAGAGAGTTCAAGGAGGAGTTGAAAGTTAACTAAAGTTGAAACAAATTTAGATAGTGAATCTAGAGCCAGCAGCAGCAGCACACTGCCGTGGAGTTGGATCCAATTCATTAGCGACCCCTCCTTGGGTTTCCAAGGCGGTATCACTGCGGAAGTAGATTGCCCAACCTTCCTTCCAGGAGTGGCTGGTGTGTTTGAACGTCAGCCTTCTGGTTAGCAGTCAAATGCTTTAGGCACTATGTGGCCTCATACTGCTGAATCATTTGACAAAATACAACCAATTAAGAAAGATGGGACTTAAAGAACAAATAATGAATTAAAAGCTGCATAACAAATTGCAGGTGCTTTTTCTTCTGTTTTATGGCTAGTGAAAATTGCTATAAATAAAGCACATTGAGGTTATTGTTAGTACTATTATTAAAAATATCCTTAGTATCTAACATACTTGAGTATCTTTCTTCCTTGAAACAATATTTTTCCCTTGTTCTTTGACTCTTCTTTTTGTTTTCTTCAACATCCCTAACTGCTCCTTCTCAGTTGTTTCTTTAGTATTATACCTCTAAATGTAGTCGTGCCCAGGAGTCATTATCTGGACACACACCCTCCCTTCTCTAGGTGACTTTATCTAGTTTCATGGCTTTAAATAATGTCTATATGTTGACAACTTATAAATATATCTACAGTTTTGATATTTCTCCTAAAGTATGTATCACCACCTGCTTTACCACATATTTGTTTGTATCTTTCTGCCTCCTAAACTAGACTAAATGTAGAAATTTTAATTATTTTATTTTATTTTTATTTTATTCACCAATGAGCTTTGGTGGAATAGTTCCTGAGGATTTGACTGCTAACTAGAAGGCTGGCAGTTCAAATCCACCAGCCACTCTTTGGAAGGAAGACTGGGCCATCTACTTCCATAAAGATAACACCACAGAAACCCAAGGAGAAGTCACTATCAGTTGGAATTGACTTGACAGCAGTGAGTTTGATAGTGACCCCTCCTTGGGTTTCTGAGGCAGTATCACTACAAAAATAGATTGCCCAACCTTCCTTCCAAGGAGTGGCTGATGAGTTTGAACAACCAGCCTTCTGGTTAACAGTCAAATGTCTTAGGCACTACACCACCAGATCTCCCTCTTGTATCCCAGCACTTAATATTTGTTGTATAAATTGATGAATGAATGCTGATGTATCACTATGTAGAGACTGGGGATGTAGTCAGCTTGCACAAGAATCACCCCCACTACACACCTACCCATGGTCTTTTCTCTTCATCAGCTCTCCTCTTTTCTGGTTCCTAGCCAGAACAAATCCAGGATCTGAAGACCTGGTTTAACAACTCTGGTTTGACAACTTGGAGGTGCTAAAAAAAAAATTCTGCTTAAGCCTCACTATTGTGCAGGCTCTTTTACCAACCTTCAGCTAGCCAGTTTTGGTTTTTCATGCTTGCGTTGGTGCTTTACACAGGAACCAAATAGGTAGAATAGTTTAGGGACTTCTAGTAGGCTGTGTTTTCAGAAGGAAAAACCTTGTTGGATAACCAATGCCATTCAGATTCGTTAGATGTCAGGACAGAGCTCACAGAAAGTCATTGTTTATGTCTGGACAAATCTTTATTATGTGAGTTAAAATGTTCTCAGTTACTCTAACTTACTTTTAATAAAACGATTAATGTGTTTTTATTTCTTCCAGGTTGTAGATAAAAAGCTGTCTTACAAATATTGATTTAAAATCCAAGCAACTTTTTCCTCTTTTCTAAATCTTTTTTGTTCTTTGAAGACAAATACATGCTTTCATGGACTTCTTTTATGTATTTACTAAGACTACTTTATGTGAGGAAGTAAATCATTATTAATTCTTTTATTTTTAGAAAAAATATTATTTTCCTGTTGCAAAAACGACAAGGAGGCCACATGTTCCGACCTCCTCCAATTCCACAAAGGGAAGACAGGGTTACCAGCAGTAACCCAAGGCCTATTACTGCCAGGCCAGACATGTTGCCTCCCTCCAGTCCTTTCTGCAACCGTTCCTCCCAGAGCACCCACCACCTCTCTCCTGGGTTCGATAATTCACTGC
>NW_006921610.1:15907426-15937968 GCF_000298275.1 Orycteropus afer afer
TCCCAGAACATTGTATTGTGCCACGCCCAACAGAAATAACCCAGGTGGGCAACTTTAAAATCAGGATCTCCTCCGTAGCTAATAGCAATTCCCACCTTAGAGTTTACAAAGACTTAATGGGTAGAAAAGCCACACTAAGTAATTTACTACACCGCACCTGTCTAACATGAACAAATGAAATGCAACAATACAATGTATTATCTAATTTCTTAAAATTATCAGTGAACTCAACCATACCCTCTGAGAAAACTTGCCAAGCAGAAGCCATACATAACACAAGAAATTTTATAGTTTGAAATTTGCCTGGAAATAAGATTTAAATGAGAATATACTTGATTTAATAGTGTCAAATTCACTTTGCAGGTAAGAAAACATAATATATAGAATAAACATAAAGGCCTACTAAAATCCACAAAAACTCTGTAATTTTTAAATAATGAAATTCCAAGTTTCTCAAATTCCAAACAATGACTAGTACTTTAAAGTTAAAGGTTACAATTTATGGTGCTAATGATGACTACAATAAATAATACATGAATGATAAAGTTCTAGGTTAACCACTGAAGGAGTAACTCCATTACTTCTTCCATGGCTTTACTAACAGCTTGATTCCCTGTCATATATGCTCCACATATATGACATAAGGTCATATATGTACATAAGATCAACATAATTCTATGTCTTTATTGTCCAATATTTTTTGTCTCAAAATTTTAACTATGGCTTTACTTTGGCATGTCCTGCTTTCATTTCATCACTGAAAGCTATTCCCAAATTCACAGTCTATTTGAGCCTCATAACCAACCTCATCGCCATCTGGGCTGTAGAAATCTGACTTTACTTCTTAACTTACAGACAATAAGCAGCTATCCTTCAGCTTCTCATTTCACAATACATAGGCTTAGATGATAGACAGACGGGTGTCATCACGGCAACTCCTACTCATGTTGACCCTATATACAACAGAATAAAACTTTGCCCAGATCTACATTATCTTCACAATTTCTGATATGGTTCAAATTCCATCATTACAATTACTGTGCCAATTCATCTCACCAAGAAATTCTCTCAATTTTGCTGGCCCTCTCCTTCACCAAACATGATGAACTCCCCCAGCAACTGATCCCTACTGATGACCTGTCTAAAGTAAGTGTGCTGGAGAATGTTCTACAAGGTTTTCACAAACTAAAGTATGACACATTGAGAGATGAGTGGTGGACTATCCAATATTCAAGTATACTTTTATCTTTAGGTTTACTAGTCTATATTATATTTAGAATCAAAAAAAAAAAAGAAAGAAAACTTACTACATAATTATTTTATGCCAGGTATTTTTCTATGCAGTTTATTAATAGTATTTAATTTAATCATAACACAATCCCCTAATGTCAGTCCTACTAGAATTTCTATTTCTTATGAAAGGAAATAGAGATCCTGAGAGCAAAGGAACTAGGATCCAGCCCAGAGATTACAGCTCCAGAACACTGGCCCTTACCCACCAGCCTCTACCACATTTCCTCAACTTCTTTATATGTGTGTCTCCCTACCTGACTGTGAGATCCTTAAGTTCAGTGGCTCTATATGCAGTATAAATTTAAGCAATGATCTGAGTGAATATGTATTGCTTCTACCAGGTTACATTGATCAATATTGAATTAAAATCTCCAAGTTTAAATGAGATTTAGAGTTATTCTCTGATTGAAGATTTAGCAACAAAGACTGCTGAGTGTTTAATCAAAAGGTGATTCATAGTTTTAATCCTATGTTATTATTCCTTCTTCTAGCTTTAGGAATGTTTTAGTAATCAAAATGTCTACACGGAAGACAAATAATTTGAAAGTCCTGAATTATTGGATGTTCACAAATTATATAAGCAAAGCACATTTAAGTATAATTAATAGCATGTATAATATCATGATTAATGGGTTGAGGCACAGGATAAGAAAAATACTTTCTTTTTGTTCCCAATAAAAAGAGAAATATCCATATACCTATACTACATACTTTAACATATCTGAGGATTGGGAGGAGAAAAGCATTTCCATTAGTATAGAACTGAGGAAAAAATAAAGTTCAAGTAAAGGCAATCAATAATAAGGAGTACAACCTATACAAATTTGATATAACAAAACTAGAGATCAAGTTACAGTTTACAAAAATATACATCTTATCAAGTAAATCATTTTGATTTTACCAGCAAAGGGATTTTTTCTTCATAAAACCTAAGATGTTTCTTTTAAATGGGAAAATATCTAGGACATCCAAATATATTTTACAGATTATTTTGTGTTTGATAAAGAAACCTGAAGGTATCTAAGATGAGATGCTTAAAATGATAGAAATCTATGCCAATTAAAGATCCATAATAAAATAAAGCATTTCCAAAATTTAAATGTATATCAATGAAAGTAACATTGTTTTAGATCAATTTAAATTATACCCAAATTCCAGGAGCATCTTCATTGGGTAATGTGAGCTCCGTGCACTTACATTACTCCAAAAGAATTCCTTACCTTACATTCTCCCCAAAAGCAGAGCTCAAGAGAAGGATTTGTGTAGGTACTTTATTTTGAAAAGTTCCCTGGAGAGCAAGAGGTAGAGCTGGAAAGAGAAAAGTGGAAAGGAGGGAAAGCATCATTGGACTGATTACCAGTGTGGGCAAATAGGAGCTTAATGATATTGAGGACTCTGAAAAACTGTATAGAGTGCACCATGGAAGAGTCCACCTGAAATCAATAAGGGGAGCATTTCTCCATGGTCCTCACTCCACATTGGTCAAAGATTAACTTTAGAATGTGAATTCTCCTGCCATTCTAGTTGTTTACATGCTTACCCTTTTACTCTGCAGCTGCAGAGAAACCAGGAACAAACAGCAAGAAAAACATGATAGAGCTGAAGAGGTTAAGACATTACCTGGCTCACGTGAGCATGGCTGTATGCCACAACAATAGCAAATAGGTGAGCTGTTAGGGATTATGTGATGGGACACAATGTCTGTAAGGTGTATGCCTTCCTTACATATCATTGGCACAGTTTCAAATAAGCGTAGACAACAAAAGGTTTTCAGAAGAGGCATTTTTTCCCTTAGAAAAATCTGCTCTAACATTTTCAGTTGTTGTTTTTGTTAGGAGCCATCGAGTTGATTCCAACTCATAGCAATCCTGTGTACAACAGAATGAAACACTGCCCAGTCCTCAGCCATCCTCACAATTGTTACTATGTTTGAGCCCATTGTTACAGCCACTGTGTCAATCCATCTTCTTGCAGGTCTTTCCCTTTTTCACGGACCTTCCACTTTATCAAACATGGTATCTTTCTCCACGTACTGGTTCCTCCTGATAATATGACGTTAAGTATGGGAGTATCCTTGCTTCTAAGGACCATTCTGGCTGTACTTCTTCAAAGACATTTCTTCATTCTTCTAACAGTCCATGGTATATTCAATATTCTTCATAAGCACCATAATTCAAAGGCATCAATTCACCTTCAGCCTTGCTTATTAATTGTCCAGCTTTCACATGCATATGAAGTGATTGAAAATACCATAGCTTGCTCAGGTGCACCTTAGTCTTCAAAGTGACATATTAGCTCTTCAGCACTTTATAGAGGTTTTTGGCAGCAGATTTGCCCAATGCAATACATTGTTTGAGTTCTTGATTGCTACTTCCATGGGCATTGATTGTGGATACAAGTAAAATGAAATCCTTGACAACTTCACTCTTCTCTCCATTTATTATGATATTGCTCATTGGTCCAGTTGTGAGAATGTTTGTTTTCTTTATGTGGGGGTGTAATTAATTTTGCAAGTTGCAGTCTTTGATCTTCATCAATAAGTGCTTCAAGACCTCTTCACTTTCAGAGCAAGTTTATGCCTTCTACATATCTCAGAGTGTTAATGAGTTTTCTCCAACCCTGATACCACATTCTTATCCATATAATCCAGCTTCTCAAATGAATTGCTCCAAAAAACAGATTGAAAATGTATGGTGAAAAGATATGATAGTGATGCATACCTTTCCTGATTTTACACTATGCAGTGTCCCCTTGTTCTGTTCAAATGACCGCCTCTTGATCTATGTACAAATTGCTAATGAGCACAGTTAAGTGTTCCAGAATTCCTGTTCTTTGCAATATTATACATAATTCATTATGATCTACACAGTCAAATGCCTTTGCATAGTCCATGAAACAGTAGTAAACATTTTTCTTTTATCCTCAGCTTTCAGTCAAGATCCATCTGACATCAGCAATAATATCCCTCCTTCCACATCCTTTTCTGAATCTGGCTTGAATTTCTGGCAGTTCATCTATGTAATGTTGCAACAGTTTTTTGTTTGTTTGTTTGTTTTGCTTTAATTATTTTCAGCAAAATTTTACTTGCTTTTGATATTAATGATATTTATTATTCAATAATTTCCGCTCTCTGACATTTTCAGTATGGCTCAATAAATAGATACACAGAAATCTGGATCCAGGAGTTATTCCAAAGTCTGTGGTCAAGGCATATGATTTTACAGATTAGGAAAGAAAGACTCCTAGATGTTATAATGCCACATGACTTAGGGCAGGATGAAACCTAAGTTTTTCTTTCCTAATCAAGATATTATTATTATTTTTATCACATATCTGAAATGCATTGATTTGTTCTTTCAACAGTATTGAACACTTCCTAAGTAATTGTGTGCACTGTGCAATGATACTGGACAAAAATTAAGCATAGTGTCTGCAATCAGGGAGGTAGCAGTTTAGTGAGGGTGTCAGTCAGAGGAAGAGAGCCAGAGGGGGATAGGGAGGAAGGAAAGAAGGAAGAATGAACGGAAGGAAAACAGGGAGGGAGAGAAGGAAAGAGAAAAATTTATTGTAACAAATCAAATGCTCTGAAGGAAAAAGCCTAGGATACTAATATGTGACACAATACCATAATAATCAATGAATAAACCTCACCAGCCAAATACCACACACACTACACATTTTTCCTGTTTATCTGTCACAAGTTAGAATTATGTCATTATATAATACTTATTGAACATTTTCTACTACTAACATAGCTAATAAATAAATTTTAGTTCAATTTTGCCTCAAAATAGAGGATAATTTATTGTGCTTACTTGCTAAGGGCAGTTTATTTTAATCTTCTTTTCAGAAAACAACATGGAGAGGTATTTTCATTTTCTTCCATGTTGAAATATCCTCTTTTCTCAACTTTCATCACATTATTATCTACTGCTTTTCTCCTACCTTTTGCCCGTAAGTTCACTTTTTTTTCCAGCTTCTCCTCTTCCTTGTTATTTCAGTTTCTTCATATAGTGATAACCCTGAGGAGTAGAATCAGCGCTACGCTGGTTCCTATGAGGCAGAGTTTGAATACACCCCCATTCTCCATCTTTCCCACCATTTCAGACATCAGCTATTCTCTTCATGGCACTCTTTCTCTATTGGGTTCAGTCACTCATTGGAATGGTCACAGAAAACTCATGAAAACAACATAACTGCAATAATAACTTTAATAATAAGGAAGGCTATAAACAGAAAGGGAGCTCTGGTAGCATAGTGGCTAAGGCACTTGGCTGCTAACCAGAAGGCTGGAGTTTCAAACCCACCAGCCATTCCTCAGAAGGAAGATGAGGCAATCTACTTCTGTAGTGATACTGCTTCAGGAACCCAAGGAAGGGTCTCTATGAGTCGAGTCTGACTCGACGGCACATAACAACAACAACAGAAACAGAAACCAAGATATGCAAAAGACAGCATAAGAGGTGTTCCAGTATGGGTCTCAATGTATAAAAAAATTATGCCTCAAAGGTGACACACTTACCCTTTCCAAAACCAATGTTCAGTATCAACCTTTGGGAAACGTTCAAACAGGAAAAATGAAGTTACTTGGCAGGGTTGCTATTGTCCACTTCTCCCAGGTCTCAGCTGGGGTTCAGTCTTTACATTTTGCTGCCACCATTGTTATTTCTGTACCTGATGCAGTTGTTGTGTCCATCACCATTGAAGGTTTGCTAGGCCTGGGAGGCTCATAGCACAGGACCCCATGTCCAATGGACAAGCTCCTCTCTTGTCTCTTTTCAATCAGAATCTCCACCTCCTACCCCACCCCACCCCAACCCCTCCTCCAACCCTACCTAACCCACACCCCACTCTTTCTTCTACGGTTTTCATTAGTCACCAGGCAGGTCCCCCAGCCAATTTGTGTAAAGGTCAACAACGTGGTAAGTCCCTCCCAGCCACTTCCAGTAAAGGTCAATTACTGAGCTGAACCCTCCAACTAATCTGGGTAAACAAACATCAAATCCTGTCTAGGGTTCTACAGCCAATCCAGGTAAAGGTCAGATTAGATGGGGTGCTTTAGCCAATCCAGGTAAAAATTGGTTGCTAGGATTTAGAGGGAGCCCTAACCAATCCTTGTAACCAGGCAAAAATCAATTACCAGGTGGGTTTTTCTAAACAATCCTGATAAAGATCAGAGCCAGTGGGGCTTTAAAACAAGGATCAAAGGCCAAATTGGTGTTTGTTTGTTTGTTTTAGTCAGGTGATTCTACACCATGAACCTGGGCGGGTTGTGATCTTCTTTCCTTCTCTCTTATCCCTTCCCAGAGGTTCCATACACTAATTGCTCAGAAAATGCGTACATTGCTCAAACTGTGATCTAAAATCTCCTCTGAATTCCAGGCCTTGTATCTCAATGCCTCCTGGATATTTTCACTTGAATGTTTCAAAGCAATAAGTCAAAACTAAACATGATTTTCCTTCATTCTGGCCCTCTTAGTTGGCACCTCTGTGTTCCCTCAGTGAAGGTCATCGCAGAACATCAATTGTGCAATTGTGCCTCAAACTCTTCCATATCCATTCCATAATAAATAAACATTTATTGAATCTGTTCTCTCCTCCCCAGATTATTTAGGGTATGGCACTTATGACACATGCCCTGGCACCACTTGAGGGGAAGGGCACCAATGAGAAGTTTCTATTCATCATCGCAGTTCCATCACCAGCTGTGAGAGATCATTCAGCAATTTAAAACTAATTGCCATAGGTGCTATTTTCCACACATACACCTGTACTCCTTCCTATGTGGTGTACCATCATGACAATCCAAACTCTCATTCTCTTTTTCCTGGACTAGTGCAGCAATCCCCTATCAGGGATATCCTTCAATGAGATTTTACATGCCACAACCAGAACCATCTTTTCAAAATATAAATTCTTGCTGTATTCACCACCTGTGCTCTCTCTCCCTTCCTCTGATCAAAATGTCTATGGCTTCCCATTATGTTTAGTGTGATAGCAAACATCTATAACACTGGTTTCTGCCTGGTCTGTTTTCCTCCTGCACATTTCATCTTTACTCTTTTTTACCACTGGGCCTTCTGACTGGAGAGCTCTTCCCCTCCCCTTCTTTCTCCTCCCCCATCCAACTTCCTGTAAGAATTCCTATTGTTCTTAGTTCTCAATTCAGCCAAGGTTTCCTTTGAGGAGTAATTCTTGACTTTTCTGGCTAGGAATCCTATCAGATGCCTAGCACTGACCACTATTGTACTTCTACATGTATTCTATGATTCATCAATGCTGCCTGCCCACTAGATTGTAAGCTCCACAAGGCAAGGTCTCAGTCTCTCTCTTTCCCTTTCTCTCTCATACCACACACACACAAATGTACTTTTCTCACCATTAGATCTTCAGACCCTAGCACAGTGTCAGGCACAGATTAGGCTCAGACATGCTTGGTTGAATGAATGGATGGTATCTAAACTAAGCTAAAATATGAATTTGAAGTCTGTTTATTCTTCATTTGAAGTATATGAACCAGAGTGAATGAGATTTTGTCCCCAGTATATGTGGCTAGTATATATAAGAGTGGAAGATGGAGGTATATGCTTATAAATCAGCACAAAAAGTGAATAACTATGTTCTTACATAAATTGAAATTGAACGTAGATGGTTCTAACCAGAGTTTTAAACAATATATTGAATTCATAATTGAATTCAGTTGAATTTATAATTAAGTAATTTCATCATAAATGCAGACATTTCTAGTACCATATATTTAGGGTCAGAATATATTCAACTAGGTTTAATGGGATTTGGTTATGTTCCAGCCAAAATAAATGTTCTCTACTTTCACCATTTAGAAGACTTAATCTATGGAAGTCATGTCACAAATTATAATTATAAATATAGCTTTGGGAAAAGGTCAAATCTCTCTTACAAATTATTGTTTTAATCTTTTATTTGCCCTCTTAATAACAACAATTCATATGTAGCCAGATTCTCAGAATATTTAGTGACATTATTTAATTCCATTTATATGTATAATGGAAGCATCACTAGATTCCCAAAGCCATGATTATTGAAGACTAAGATGTTATAGACTTGTAGAATTAGAGTGGGGAGTTTTAAGGAAGAAAGAAGAAGAAGAAAGTTTTTTTTTTAAATAATAACTTCATAGACATTTTAATCCATTAGCAATTTTGGACCAGCTAAATGTCTCTCTCTCTCTCTCTTTTTTTTTTTTTTTTAATTTGTACTGTGACTTGGGTGAAAGTTTACAGAGGAAATTAATTTTCCATGTAGCAGTTCATATACACTTTGTCTCATGACATTGATTACAATTTCCCACAATGCAAAAACACTCTTCCCACTTCCTCCCAATAGCCACCTCTTCCTTGTGTCTTTCCCTCCCATGGATTCCTGCCCTGCCAAACACCAGGCTGTCTCCCTGTGCATACACAGCCCTTCTATTCTCCCATGATTGATCTCTCCAAGGAGTGTATCTACCTAATGTAAATGTTCAGTTCATATGCCTGTCTTTTGTTGGGCTGGAAACTAGAGGAGTGGGTTCAGTTCCAGACCTGAAGGGCAGCTTGGGGCCATAGTCTCAGGGGTTCCATCAGTCTCCATCAGACTAGTAAATCTGGTCCCTTTTTTTTTTTTTTTTTTATGATTTTGAGTTTTGTTCCACATTGTTCTTCTGCTCTATCCAGGATCTCCCACAGAGATCCCCCTCCCAGTGGTTGACAGTGATAGCCAGGCACCATCTAGTTCTTCTGGTCTCATAGTCCAACAAACTGAGGATCGCATGATGGATCAATCTCTGGGACTAATCATTTCCATGAATCTTTGGTTTTCTTCATTCTTCTTTTCTCTGCCTGAGGAGAGACTCACTGTTGCATCAAGATGGCCACTTGAAAGCTTTTAAGATCTCAGTCACTACTTACCAAAGTAGGATGTGGAACAATGTTTTTGTATAGTATGTTATTCCAGTTGAGCTTGATGTCCCCTGAAACCATGGTCCTGAGCCCACAGATCCAACTACTCATTCCCTCCAGGTAGCTGGCTTGTCCCTTGTCAACCTTATCCCTTGTCAGCTCTATTATATACCTGGAAATTCTTACAGAACATATAAATACACTTGTGGAAACATTGCCTGCCAACCCTATACATGGTCATGAGCACACTTCCCCCTGCATAGACATATCTAATAGTTCAGCCTGTCCACCCATCTATCCACCCATATATCCATGTTTGCCATCACTGACAGTGCAGTAATATATGTACAAAAGGGTTCATCTCTGTTGTCTATACCTCCACGCACCTCTTTGTCTTCCATTTCCTCAATGTCACTGTGTTGATCACTCACATCTGGTACATTGCCCTTCCCTTCACCCAACTCAATACTTGTCTCTACCTATGTGGCAGTGTTCCCTCCCCTCCCCTCCCCTCTCCCCTGGTAACCAAAGAAAATTTCCTTCTATATATAAACCTTTCCTTGACTTTTCATCATAACAGACTAACACAATATTTGTCCTTCTGTGATTGATTTATTTCACTCAGCATAATGTCCTCCAAGTTGATCCACGTTATGCTGTTTTGCAGATTCTATGTTATTCTTTAGGGTTGCATAGTATTCCATTGTGTGTGTACCATAGTTTGGTTATCCATTCTTCTGTTAATGGGCACCTAGGTTGTTTCCATCTTTTGGCTATTGTAAATAGTACTGTGATGAACATGGGTGTGCATATATCTGTTCTTGTCCTGGCTCTTACATCTTTAGGCTATATACCTAGTAATGGAATGGCTAGGCCAAATGATATTTCTAATTCCACCTTTTTAAGGAATCACTATATTGTTTTCCACAGTGGTTGTATCATTTGACAGTCACACCAGTAATTTATGAGAGTCCTGATCTCTCCACATCCTCACTGGCATTTCTTATTTTCTGTCTTGTTGAACTTTGCTACTAGTGCTGGGGCAAGATAGTATCTCATTGTTGTTTTGATTTGCATCTCCCTAATGGTGGACTCCAGGGCACATAACAACAACAACAACAACAATGGTGGACTAGCCAAATCTTGATGACAGCAAATAACAAGTTTCCATGCCAGAGATTATGGCTATCATCTAAGGAAGAGGAAGAATAAAAGAATATTTATTTCATTAAGAGGAGCTCTGGTAGCTTAGTGCCTAAGGCACTTGACTGCTAACCAGAAGGCTGGCGGTTCAAGCCCACCAGCCACTCCTCAGAAGGAAGGTTGGGCAATCTACTTCCATAGTGATACTACCTCGGAAACCTAAGGAGGGGTTGCTATGAGTCGGTCTGACTAGAGGGCACATAACAACAACATTTCATTAAGAACTGTCTTTATTTTTCATAGGGCCAGCACATAGAGTGATACTGACCTTCATGATGCCATAAGGATAGTAAAGTGCTTGTGAACTGATAATACATGTATAAGTATCAAACAAAAGAAGGAAATAGTTGAGGGAGAAGAAAATGACTTTAAAAAAAAGTTAACACCTAAAATATACTTAAGAAACAAAGGTTTCTTTCTAGTTTTTCTCTTTCAAAATTTCAAAGGCAAGACAAGTGCCTGTAACGATAGGGAACCGTTAGAAAACTACATTATACATATGCATTTTGTGGTCTTTACTAAAACCTGCATTTGGAGTTGTAATTTACAGTGTCTGCTTTAGAAATTTCAGTGCCACAACAAATTCAAACTTTATTATAATTTGATCTATTACTCAAGACTGAAGTGGCGTTCATATATTTGTTTTCATTTCTTTTAAGAAGCTATTGTGATTGCTTCTACAATGTAAAAAAGTCCAAATATGAATGAATATTCAATACACTTTTCCCTTTTGAGAGGCCAATGCAAGAAAGATATGCAGGAATTTAATAAAAACAAAACTGTCTTTGCCTAACACAAGAAAAAGGAAGCCTCTGGAATTATTATTAACAAATAAACATATATAAAAACACTTATATTGTTTATAAAATAAAATACAATCTGTTTTTGTTGTTATGTGCTTTCAAGTCATCTCTGACTCATAGTGGCCTTAAGTACAATAGAATGAAACACTACCAAGTCTTATGCCAGCCTCACTATATCATCCCTACTATAACTGAGCCCATCGCTGTAGCCACTGTATTAATCCATCTTTTGAAAGCCTTCCCCTTTTTCATTGACCCTCCACTTTACCAACCATGACATCTTTCTCCAGATTATTGGTCTCTTCTGACAACATGACCAAAGTAGTTGAGATGAAGTCTGGACATTCTTGCTTCCAAGGAGCATTCTGGCTGCACTTCTTCCAGGACAGATTTGTTAGTTCTTTTAGCAGTCCATGGTACTTTCAGCATTCTTTGCCAGCACCACAACTCAAAAGTATCAACTCTTCTTTGGTCATCCTTATTCATTGTCCAGCTGTTACGTACATATGAGGCAATTGAAAATACCATGGCTTGGTTTAGGCTCATCTTAATCTTCTAGGAGATATCTTTATTCTTCAGAACTTGAAAGAGGTCTTTTGCAACAGATTTGCCCAATGCAATACATCAAGTGATGTCTTGAATGCTGCTTCCATTGGCGTTGATTGTAGAAGCAAGCAATATGAAGTCTTTGACAACTTCAATATTTTCTCCATTTATCATTATGTTGGTTATTGGTCCAGTTGTGAGGAGTTTCGTTTTCTTTATATTGAAGTGTAATTCATACTGCAGACTGTAGTCTTTAATCTTCATCAGTAAGTGCTTCAAGTCATCTTCACTTTCAACAAGCAAAGTGGGGTTGTTTGCATATCTCAGGTTGTTAATGAGCCTTTTTCCAATCCTGATGCCACACTCTTCTTCATATAGCCTGGCTTCTTGGATTATTTTCTCAGTGTACAGATTGAATAAATATGGTGAAAGGAAAGGACACAACCCTGATGCACTTCCTTCCTGATTTTAAACCATGCAGTATCCTTCAGTCCTGTTCAAACAACAGCCTCCTGGTCTATGTACAAGTTCCTCATGAGTACAATTAAGTGTTCTGGAATTCCCATTCTTCGCAATGTTATCCATAATTTGTTATGATCCACACAATTGAATGCTTTTGCATGGTCAATAAAACACAAGTAAACAACTTTCTGGTTTCTTTGCTTTCCGCCAAGATTCATCTGACATCAACTATGATATCCTACGCTCCACATCCTCCTCTGAATCCACCTTGCATTTCTGGAAGTTCTCTGTTAATATACTGCTGTAATTGGTTTTCAATTATCTTCAGTAAGATTATACTTGTTTGTGATTGATATCGTTCAATAATTTCTACATTCTGTGAGATCATCTTTCTTTGGAATGGGTACAAATATGGATCTCTTCCAGTCAGTGGGCCAGGTAGCTGTCTTCCAAATCTCTTGCATAGCCAAGTGAGTGCCTCCAGCATGACACCCATTTGTTGAAATATCTCAGTGGGTATTCTGTCAATTCCCAAAGCTTTGTTTTTTGCCAATTCCTTCAGTGCACCTTTGACTTCTTCCTTCAATGCCATTGATTCTTGATCATATGCCACATCCTGAAATGGATGATCATCTATCAATTCTTTTTGGTGTAGTGACTATGGTGGTTAAGTTTGTGTGTCAACTTGACTAGGCCTGGTTGAGTGACTGGGCAGCTGGATGTAGTATTCCCCATGATGAGACTGGTAATCAACTTCGTGGTGGAATCTACTGTTAGCAGTGGAGTAGCTACCTTTGGGTATATAGTCTGCTTCCCGTATATAAAAAAACAGCTTTGGGAATGGTCTCTAGCTTATGACATGCTTGAACCCTGCATGTAGCCAAGTCATTGCTCAGCAGCCTGCCATGCACTGCTGACCTTGGTATTTTCAATGGACTTGAATTAATGGCCTGCTGTGTGGTTTGGTAACATCAGTACTGTGCCATTTTATTTGTCGAACTTAGGCTTGTTAGCATTAGCAGCCAGTAGCTACCCAGTGAAGAGATGCCTCTAGCTTCAGTGGACCAGGAGCAAGAGGCAGAGCTGAAGCTTAAGGTTGAGGGGCTTTCACACAGCCCCTAGAGCCTGGCAATTTGAACTCAGACTTCTAGCCTCATGAATTATAAGAGAATAAACTCCTGTTTGTGTAAGCATCCCATCTGTGGTATTTTTGTTAGAGTGGGACTAGGTAACCAAAACAGTGACTCTGTGTATTCCATCCATTTCTTTTGATATTTCCTGCCTCATTCAACATATTGCCCATGGAATCTTTCAATATTGCAATTCAAGGCTTAATTTTTTTCCTCAGTTCTTTCAGCTTGAGAAATGTTGCGTATGTCCTTCCCTTTTGGCTATCTAACTTTAGTTCTTTTCACATTCCATTATAATAATTGACTTTATCTTCACAACCTGCTCTTTGAAATCTTCTGTTCAGCTCTTTTATCCTGTCTATTCTTCCATTTGCTTTAGCTACTTTCTGTTCAAGGGCAAGTTTCAGAGATTCTTCTGACATCCATTTTGGTCTTTTCTTCCTTTCCTGACTTTTCAATGACCTTTTGCTTTCTTCATGGATGATGTTCTTGATGTCATCCTACAATTTCCCCAGTTTTCAGTCATTTGTTGTCAATGCATCAAATCTATTCTTTAGATGGTCTCTAAATTCAGGAGGGATGTAATCAAGGTCATATTTTGGCTCTCGTGGACTTGTTTTAATTGTCTTCAGCTTCAACTTGAACTTGCAGATAAGCAGTTGATGGTCTATTCCATAGTCAGTTCCTGGCCTTGTTTTAGCTGAAGATATTGAGCTTCTCCATCACCTCTTGCCACTGATATAATCGATCTGATTCTTGTGTAATCCATCTGGCTAAGTCCACGTGTATAGCCACCATGTGTGTTGTTGAAAAAGGTATTTCCAATGAATAAGTCACTGGTCTTGCAAAATTCTATCATGTGATTTCCAGTTTTATTTCTATGACCAGGGCCATATTTTCCATCTACAAATGATTCTTCTTTGTTTCCAACTTTTGCATTCCGATCACTAGTGATAATCAACACATCTTGATTGCATGTTTGGTAGATTTCAGACTGCAAAAGTTGGCAAAAATCTTCACTTTCCCACCTGAATTTAGATATCATTTGAACAATAGATTTAACACATTGAACAACTGAAGACCAGGTTACTTGTGGGATGACATCAAGAACATTGTACATGAAGGAAGTGAAAAGGCATTAAAAACATCGAAAAATACAAAATGGATGTGAGAAGAGACTCTGAAACTTGCTCTCGAACAGAGAGACTCTAAAGTGAATGGAAGAAATGATGAAGTAAAATAGGTGACAGAAAATTTCAAAGGGAAGCTTGAGAAGACAAAGTAAATTATTATAATATAACATGCAAAAACCTAGAATTAGAAAACCAGAAGGGAAGAGTACTTTTGCTATTTCTTATGATGAAAGGACTGAAGAAAAAAATCAGTTTCAAGTTGCAATCTTGAAGAATTCTGTGGACATTATATTGAAGGATGCAGACAGCATCAAAATAAGATGGAAGGAATACACAGAGTTACTATACCAAAAAGAATTGGTCAATAGCTGACAATTTAAGAAGGTAGTAAGTATATCACCAAGAACTAATGATACTGAAGGAAGAAGTCCAAGCTTCACTGAAAGAATTAGTAAAAAACAAGGTTCCAGGAATTGATGGAATACCTATTGAGATGTTTCCACAAACAAATACAATGCTAGATGCCCTCATTTGTTTATGACAAGAAATTTAGAATAGAGCTACCTGGCCAACGAACTGGAAAAGATCCTATTTGTGCTTATTCCAAAGAAAGGTGTTGCAGTAGAATGTGGAATTTATCAAATCATATCATTAATATCACACACAAGTAGAATATTGCTGAAAATAATTAAAAGCCAGTTGCAGCAGACATAGACAGAGAACTACCAGAATTGCAAGCCAGATTCAGAAGAGGATGTGGAATGATGACTACCATGCTGACGTCAGAAGGATCTTGGCTGAAAGCATGGAATACCAAAAATAAAAAGTTTACTTCTGTTTTATTGACTATGCAAAGGCATTTGACTGTGTAGATCCTAACAAATTATGGGTAACCCTGGGAAGAATGGGAATTTAATAACACACAATTGTGCTCAGGAGGAACCTGTACGTAGAACAAAAGGCAGTTATTTGAACAGAACTAAGAAATATTGCATGGTTTAAAATGAGGAAAGGTGTGCATCCAGGCTGTATTCTTTCACTATACTTATTCAATCTGTATGCTGAGCAAATAATCTGGGAAGCTGGACTATATTAAAAAAGATAGAGTCTTCTTCTTCAGGATTGGAGGAAGACTCATTAACAATCTGTGATATGCATATCACACAATCTTGCTTGCTGTAAGTAAAGTAGACTTGAAACACTTACTGATGAAGACAAAAGACTACGGCCTCATTATGGATTATATCTCAACATAAAGTAAAGAAAAACCTTTACAAATGGACCAATAATCAGCATCATGATAAATGGAGAAAATATTTATGTTTTCAAAGATTTCATTTCACTTGGATCCACAATAAACACGCAGAGAAGCAGCAGGCAACAAACTGCATGACATATTGCACTGGGCAAGCTTCCTGCCAAAGGCCCCTTTAAAATATTAAAGAGCCAAGATGTCATTTTGAAAACTAAGGTGCACCTGATACTCCCCCCCCCCCAAAAAAAAAAAAAACCTCACTGCCATCGAGTCAATTCCAACTCATAGCGACCCCTCCTTGGATTTCTGAGGCAGTATTTCTGTGGAAGTAGATTACCCAGTCTTCCTTCCGAGGAGTAGCTGGTGGGTTTGAACTGCCAGCCTTCTGGTTAACAGTCAAATGCTCTGGGCACTACACCCCAAAGCACCCACGCCTAAAAAACCATGGTATTTTCAATAGCTTCATATGGCTGTGAAAGCTGGACAATGAATAAGGAAGACTGAAGAAGAATTGATACATTGAATTGTAGTTTTGGCAAAAAATAAATAAATGATATTGACTGCTAGTAGAAGAAATAAAACTATCTTGGAAGAAGTATAGACCGAACATCCCTTAGAAGTGAGAATGGCCAGATTTTGTTTCTTTGTCATGTTATCAAAAGGTATCAGTCTCTGAAGAAGGATATTATGCTTGGCAAAATAGGATGTCAGTGAAAACGGGGAATACCCTCCATAATATGAATTGACACAGTGACTACAATGATGGGCTGAAACAGCAATGATTTTGAGGATGCACAGGACTGGGCAGTGTTTCTGTCTGTTGTACATAGGATTACTGAGTTGGGACTTTTTGACAGCACCTAATAACAACAAAGGTATAGATTAGTCACAGATTAGCAATCAAAACAATTTCTAGGAAGTTTGCAGTGTATCTTTATGGAATCATTGACTACGATGGGAATATTTTCCTCTGTTAAAGTATATTCTCTGTGTGATGTTGTTGTTGTTGTTATTTGCCTTCAAGTCAGGCCCGACTCATAGTGACCCTTCCTTGGGTTTCCAAGGCAGTATCACTACAGAAGTAGATTGCCCAATCTTCTTTCCGGGGAGTAGTTGGGGTTATGTGCCAACTTGGGTAGAACATGACCCTAAGTGGTTTAAACAGTTGTGATGTGGTTTTTCCCATGAGATCTGATATATACGCTTTGAGCAGCCAATCAGTTGAAAGGGAGTTTCCTTAGAGGTGTGAACTGCATCCAATATGTAAATAAACATCCTGGGAAAATTTGGGAACCTTCTGTGGATCTGGATCCTGTTGTCATGCTGCCTACAACTGTCCTGTGAGCCAGCAGTCACCATTTTGCCTGTTGATCTTGGATTCATCATCTGCTGAAATCAGCAGCCCATTATACTGCCTATCAATCTTGAGCTCATCAGCCCCTGCAGCTGCATGAGTTGGGAAAAGCCTCCAGCTTGACATTTGATCTAGGAACTTGGGACTTGCCAGCCTCTATAACTGTTTGAGCCATTTTCCTAAGATAAATATAATACATACACACACACACATATATAAGCTTTACTGGTTTTACTCCTCTAGAGAACCCAGCCTAAGACACTCTGTAAGGTTCAATATATACATTAATTTTAATTTTAATTTCCCAGAATTTAGTTATTTGTTTTCATGTTTAGTTGTTTTCTTTATATGTACACACATACACACACATTTCTTCTGTCACATAGATGAGAAATATTCTCTACAGCCTAAAATTCTCCCTTCAGCAACACACATTTGACCTCCATTTAGGTCAATGAGAAATACATACAGGTACAATGGCCCAGGGAGTAGGAATTTTTAGCTGGTAATTGTTATTAAAACAGAAAGTGTATGGAACACCTCACAGAAAGGTGCACCTGATACTTCCCCCCCCCAAAAAAAAAAAAAAAACTCACTGCCATCGAGTCAATTCCAACTCATAGTGACCCCTCCTTGGATTTCTGAGGCAGTACTTGTATGGAAGTAGATTGCCCAGTCTTCCTTCCGAGGAGTAGCTGGTGGGTTTGAACTGCCAGCCTTCTGGTTAGCAGTCAAATGCTCTGGGCACTGCACCCCAAAGCTCCCACGCCTAAAAAACCATGGTATTTTCAATAGCTTCATATGGCTGTGAAAGCTGGACAATGAATAAGGAAGACTGAAGATCAAAGGTGAATTCACCTTAAAGCTTTGCTTTGAGCCAAGAATAAAGTGTAAACCTTAAAATATCCTATAAAAAAAGAAACAGATTACTTTATAAATAATATTGAGAACTAACAACAAAGAAAGTATCTATGTCTTCTGTTTCTCATTACAACTTTGTATACTCAAGACATTCTAACTATTCTGGCTTAATCAATTAGCCAGAAATTCTCCATTGATCTAAATTAATATTTTTTTCCCTCAACATATATGCTAAAATTTCACTCATAAACAGTAGCATAAAAGTCTATATAATTGGTTCTCACCTAATTTTGCATTAAAGTATATTAACCTGTAAAGCCAAAGAAGAAAGAAAAGACTTATCAAACACTGTCTACAATCAGTAGTTTATAGTTAGCAATTAGCAATAAATCATCTAAGACCTTTGCTAGGTCTTTGATAGGGTATGCCACAAAATAGTAACAAGAATGGTTTTAGGCATTTTATTTATTCATTTTGTTCATTCATTCATTCAACAAACAATTATTGAGTACTTACTGTGTTTGAGGCAATAAAGACGTTGAGCCACGACCAAAAGACAGATTTCTGCCCTCATAGACTATACATTTTAAGAGGATAAACAGATATTATATGTGCAAATATTTGTAAGGAATGATATTTTGAAGTGTTGCCCCATGTCTTACATTCTTACATGTGTGTGTGTGTGTGTGTGTGTGTATGTGTTTTAGGGGCTCTCAGATTTTCCTTATTTAGTCAATTAATACTCCTCTATTTTCATTTCAAGGAAAAATGCCACAATTTAAAAACAATAATAAAACCTAATAAGTCCATTCTTAGCTTGGTCCTCAGGAGGAAGAAGGGAAATGAACCTTAGGTAGTGGAGAAAATATTAGGCAAAGAGATTCAAGATTGTTTACCTCAAGATCATAGATATAATTTTCTAGAAGATTATAAAATACATTTTGAAAGCTATGAGTGGATCCCTAAGAAAGATTTCCAGCCCCTTGCTTCCTTTGTATTTGGTCACTCACCAGGAAAGCAAAGAACAGACAACCCAGATTGGCTTAAGAGTCTGAGTGTGGGTAACTGTACCCTCTTTCCTATATGGATGGACTCTGAGGTACCAGCAGCACAGCAGACTACAAGGATATCAAGACAGGTAGATCTGAGTTGGCTGGGAGAGTTCTACGCACCCTATAACAGTAGAATAATTTCCATGTAGTTAAGTGTGCAAAATGTATGGGAAAAGACCTTTCAAATTTCCCTGTGACCTCAGTGGACCATAGTATTAGCAAGATCATGCTCAGGGATCTAAAATGAAACTTGGAAGTAAGAGAGAGAGAGAAGACCACACAAGTCTTTAACTGACTTGCAGGCAGGACTCACAAGTGCTCTGTGTGTTCTACAATGGAGAGAATAGGAGTGAAAACCACAATGGTGGACATCTCAGAGCTTCTGATCCTGGCCAATGACCTGAAACACAGAAGCCTCAGATCTGCATTAAGCCTCTTAGTATTTTGATATAGTCCAGTTTTGAGTTATTGTCTACATTACCTCCCCATTATGCATCAATCTAGTCACCCACCTAAAGTTAGCTCAAAGGACTGGAACACAGGACCTTTTCCTTTTCTCGGGGATCCACCCATTCTAAATTCTCAATGTTTATTTTGCATATCTCTTTAGGACCTCAGTCGGAGATGGCTTTACGACAGCTTGGCCCTTACACATTAGGTAGTTTTCCAGTTGTGCTTGCCTATGCCCTTAGTTCTTTCTGCCTCCCCCCTAAGAATAAGATTTTAGAAGTCAAAAAACAAATCTTTACTCATTTTTACTTTGTATTTTGATGCATTATACCTTTCCTGACTTTTCAGGGAAGGGTCAAAGGTAAAAGGAAATTAAAAGAAAGCATCAGTTAATATTTCAAAACCTTGACTTGACACATAATTATTTATGTACACCAAATATGAATAAAACTACAGAATATATGAAAGTATAAAAGAGGATGACATAAACTCAGCATATGGAAGATTTTGAAGGAAAAAAGAGAGAACGGGAAAAAAAGAGAAAATACAGAAAAACACATGTATTTGTATTCAAATATGTATGGAGGAAGGAGCTATTTTCTTTTATCTCATATTAAGTAAATAATATAATTGGAAGTATATACAATGAACTTATGTGAGATAGAACTTAATATTTGAGGGATATAAAAAAATCATAGAAGTGTTCTACTGTAACATCAGAATTTGTTTTATTTTAAATTAATATATTTTAAGATGCATTATCAGTTTTTCATATCACCACACAAGGAGATTTTAATTGTAACTAGCAAAATTGCTGAACTCCAGAACAGACAACTTCACTTCAAACAACTTCTAAAAATTCCACAAAGAAAAATACCACTCTTGTCCCAATTTCAATCTTTTCCCAGGGTCTTTTCTCCAAAACTCATTTACAGAGTTGGTCACAGGGTCTAGATGAGGAGCTAATATAAACAGAGTCATTTTCATTTTAATTAAGTTTACCAGTTGTAAAGACAGCAACAGAAACACAATGCCCAACAAGGAAACACCAGATAGTCCTGCTAATTGCTCTTCATAAACATTGAAAATGTGAGTGAATAGATGACATTTTAAAGACAAAATCTTGACTATTCTCAGCTGACAAATTCTTTGGAAATGTTTTTGAAGGAATAAACTGGCGATGAGTTCATATTTCAACTTTAAAATGAAAGGAATCTCTGAACTTTCCCTCTAGCAACAAACTTTCCTAATCCCTCCCCTACCATAAAAAAAAAAAAAAACTATAGATTAAGATTCTTAAGATTTTTAATATATATACACTTCTCTTTGCCTAGAACTTGATGAAACCTACAATCTGAATTTACCCTTCATATCTTATTAGTCCAGTATAATAATCACATCTTTCCTCCTTAGTTTACATTGCATTTTCTTATAATAAAAATGGATAGTTGTGGCTTGGAAATTGGGAACCTGGACCAACTATGAACTAGAGCAAAGTTGAAGACAACAGTATTTCAAGAGTATTTTGGGTAATTCCATGAGCTTTCCTAACAATTGGTCATTCATCCTTCATTGCATCCTGTGGTACATACCCAAAATCCATGATGCAACACAGCACAACTTTAATGGAAAGCATTGCCCCCACCTTTTTTTTTTTTCTTTTAATTAAATGATTTTCCAAGCAAGTCCTTATTAGAATATTGGCTCTAGTGCTGTGAATTCATTAAAGAATTTACTGGTTCTGTGAAGCTTAGCTCTATGTGGCTATTGGATCACAAATCCACTTTCCCTGCCATGAAAGAAGAAAACATCTCGGAATATAACTATTAGTTGGCTTTGTGGTGTTGGGTTAGTGTGCCAGTCTGAGGTTAGAGCAGAGTTGGGATCCCAAGCCCTGGGCTTTGTATTATATAGTATTGTATTTTTGATGTTTTACTTAAGGGTCAATTACTGTTTCCATTATAAACTCTGTTTTTCAAAGGTTTATAGCTTACCAATTTTCATTTTGGTATCCAAACTGCATGAATATACAGGTTTTAAAAATAGCTTAAATTGGGCAGTGCCATTTTTAGATATAAAGCAGTAAAATACACATTTCATTGGCTTTAGTTTGTTTTCGATGTTTCCAATCTAAAAGTTTATTCTATCTTAAAATGCAAAAATGCATTTTTTTTCATGTAGTTCGTAACAACTTTGCATAGGAAAGATGGTAAAAAGGAGCCAGAGGAGATATCAAATGAAACTTCAGAGAGAAAAACAAATGAAAAATATCTCTTGTCTTGTGAAGATTTTTGGGCAAATGTCATTTTAGTCACTGTTCAATAAACTGATCCATCAGTGTTACCCAAGCATGGGCCCTCTTTCATGCCCAATATTGTGCTAGGTGCTGTGAGGCAAAAAGGTCACCTTCTAGTTAAAGAAAAATGCAAAACCAGAAATATTTGCCATAACAACATTAGATACTAAAGCATTAAAATGATAAACTATGTGACTAATACTTTAAGTGGCAAAGGCAATGCCCCTTACAGAGTTGTGTAATGTATTGATGTCCCTCAAAGAGAACAACAGGTTCCAGTATATGGGCAATTGCCCAGATATGAAAATTTACCATCTAGGATTATGCAAGCGTTATAACTCTTAAGCCCAGCCATCAGAATTAGAAAATCTCTGCTTAAGGGCAAAATTCTTTTTCCTACCATTCTGAATGTTTCCAAATCATAAAAGCAAATTTCCTCTTGTATTACTATAAACTAAAGTTTTTTTAAATGGTTGTCTACACTAGCTATTTCCATTCAATAACCCAACTCTCACTCCTCAACCTACTCCAGGAGCTCTGGTAGTGTAGTTCCTAAGGCACTTGACTGCTAACCAGACGGCTGGCTGTTCAAACCCACCAGCCACTCCTCTGAAGGAAGGTTGGGCAATCTTACTTCCGTAGTTCGGAAACCCAAGGAGGGGTCGCTATGAGTCGGGTTTGACTCAAGGGCACATAACAACAAGAACAGCCACTCCTCGGAAAGAATGTTGAGCAATCTACTTCTGTAGTGATACCTCCTGGGAAACCTAAGGAGGGGTTGCTGTGAGTTGAATCCGACTCCACAGTAGTAAGACTTTTTTTTTTTTTTTTTTTTTGAGGTTTTATCTGTTACCCAAATTTATCTGTGGAGCAGATTGCCGTGATTTTTTGGCTTTCTTCTCATAATGGCTCTTTATCATTTTTTTGTTCTATGCAGCATCCACTCCTCTCCCACTTCTTGACATTTCTATTTCCCTTTTAGGAAATACTCCACTAGTTGCAGCCTTCATGGGCAGTAATAGCTGCTTCCATTAAGGAAGCTCAAGGAACAGAACCTTGCTCTCTCTTCCCAAGCACAGCGTGTAGGTAGGGTTTAAGCAAGCTTCAGCTAGTCAAGTACTCTCTTCAGACACTTTAAAACTTGATCAACTCAAGTAGTAGAAGCCATATTCATGAACTGGTCATGACAGAAGATCCTCCCACCAAAAAAAAAAAAAAAAAACTCACTGCCTTAGAGTCAATTCCAACTCACAGCAACCCCTCCTTGGGTTTCCAAGGTGGTATCTCAACAGAAGTAGATCACCCAGTCTTCCTTCCAAGGAGTGGCTGATGAGTTTGAACACCAGCCTTCTAGTTTGCAGTCAAATGCCTTAGGCACTACACCACCAAAACTCCTATTCTGTCAGCTTCTATCTATTCTATCCAGAAGATCTCCACCCCACCCCAATTCCTGCTGTATTGCATTCATTGTATGCTACCCAGTTTGCCATAGCTTACTTTGTTCACACCCAGTTTCCAAATCTGGTTAACTATATTCTCTTCAATTCTGTAATGTCCAGATTATCTATCCTCCAATACATTTAATTTTGCTTAAGATTGACAGTCACCTTCTCTTGTTTATAAAAAGTGCTAATTCATGCACTTTATAATTTTCTGACTCCTTTTTTCTATAATCTTTGTAGATTCCTTTTTTTTTCTGTCTATTCCTTAAAAGTTGTGATTTCTCCAGATACTTCTTAATGCCCGCTTCTCATTTCACTCCACAATATCTACCTGGATTATTCCAACCACTTTCTTTATTTCAACAATTGTCATATACTCAACCATACCCTTACTCATATAGAACCATTCCAAATCTCCCCTCTGACTTTCATAATTCTTTATTCATGCCACTTAATCTTTCATTTACCATATGAGTATTTAGTGAGCATCTACTGTGCATCAGACACTATAATAAGTATTGAAGTAACAATAAGGAACATGAAGGAATGAGGTGTTTCTCTTAGCTTTGTCTATTCCATAATCTAATGAGTTTCATAAATTCCAGAGAAATTCAATCTAGTGGATTTTGTACTCTAGTGGATTCCATAGATACCATGTATTACTGGTTTAAATGTATCTCCCTCAAAAAATGTGTTGATGGTATCAATGAATGTCAAGTTATTTGGAAATAGGATCTTTTCAGATGTGATTCCTTAAACTAACATGAGGTCACAATGAAGTAGAGTGACTCCTAACCCATGTTGATGAGGTACTTATGGAAGAAGAAGGAAAAACACAAACAGAGAGACACAGAGGAAAATAGCCATGTGAAAACAGAGATTAGAATAATGCAGCCACAAGGCAAGGAATACCAAGGATTGCTGACCATCATCAGAAACTAGGAGAGGCTTGGAACACATTTCTCTTATAGCCCACATAAGGAATCAACACTGCTAACACCTGATTATGGGCCTCTAAACTCCAGAACTACGTTGTCGTTAGGTGCTATCGAGTTGGCCCTGCTCATACCGACCCTGTGTACAACAGAACAAAATACTGCCTGGTCCTGTGTCAGCCTCATAATACTTGCTATACCAGAGCCCATGGTAGCAGCCACTGTGTAAATCCATCTCATTGAGGGTCTTCCCCTTTGTTGCTGACCCTCCACTTTATTGAACATGATATCCTTTCCAGAGAATGGTCCCTTCTGACAACATGACCAAAGTAGATCAAATGAAGTCTGGCCATTCTCATCTCCAAGGAGCCTTCCAGCTGCACTTCTTCCAGGACAGAGTGTTAGTTCTTTTGGCAGTCCATGTCCCCCCCACCCCCAGTATTCTTTGGCAACACCACAACTCAAAAGCGTCCACTCGTCTCCGTCTTCCTTACTCATTGTCCAGCTCTCACATGCATATGAGGTGATTGAAAATAACATGGTTTACGTCAGGCACAACTTAGTTTCAAAGAGACATCTTTGCTCTTCAGCACTTGAAAGAGGTCTTTGCAGCAGATTTTCCCAGTGCAATATGACGTCTGATGTCTTGACTGCTGTTTTCATTAGTGTTGATTGTGGAAACAATAATATGAAATCTTTGACAATTTCAATATTTTCCCCATTTATTGTGATGCTGCTTATCGGTCCAGATGTGAGGATTTTCATTTTTTTATGTTAAGATGTAATCCATACTACAGACTATATATAGTCTTTAATCTTCATCAGTAAGTGCTTCAAGTCATCCTCACTTTCAGCAAGCAAAATTGTGTCATATCACAGGTTGTTAATGAATCTTTTGCCAATCCTGATGCCACACTCTTCTTCATATAGTCCAGGTTCTCAGATTATTTGCTCAGCATACAGATTGAATAAGTACATACACATTGAATAAGGCAAAAGGATACAACCCTGATGCATTCTCTTCCTGATTTTAAATCTTTCAGTATCTCTTTGTTCTGTTTGAATGACAGCTGCCTGGTCTTATGTACAGGTTCCTCATGAGCAAAATTAAGTGTTCTGGAATTCCCATTCTCCACAATGCTATCCATTACAATTGATCATACCAATTTGTTATGATCCACACAATTGAATGCTTTTGCATAGTCAACAAAACACAAGCAAACATCTTTCTAGTATCCTTTGTTTTGAGCCAAGATCCATCTGACATCACCAATGATATCTTTCATCCCACGTACTCTTCTGAATCTAGCTTGCCTTTCTGAAAGTTCTCTATCAATATACTGCTGCAACCATTTTTAAAATATCTACAGCAAGATTTTACTTGTGTCTGATATTAATGATATTGTTTGATAATTTCCACATTATGTGGGATCACTTTTCTTTGGAATTGGTACAAATATGGATCTCTTCCAGTCAGTGGGCCAGGTAGCTGTCTTCTAAATTTCTTGGCATAGCTTAGTGAGTGCCTCCAGTGAGGCATCCATTTGTTGAAACACCTCAGTGGGTATTCTGTCAGTTCCTGGAGCTTTGTTCTTTGTCAGTTCCTTCAGTGAAGCTTCAACTTCTTTCAATACCATTGGTTCTTGATCATATGCCACCTACTGAAATGGATGAACATCAACCAATTCTTTTTGGTACAGCGATTCTGTGTGCCTTTCATCTTCTTTTAATGTTTCCGGCATCATTCAATATTTTGCCATAGAATCTTTCAATACTGCAACTTGAGGCTTGAATTTTGTTCTCAGTTCTTTCTGCTTAAGAAGTGCTGAACATGTTCTTCCCTTCTGGTTTTCTAACTCCAGGTCTTTGCATATTTCATTATAATAATTGATTTTGTCTTCTCAAACTGGTCTTTGAAATCTTCTGTTCAGCTCTTTCATCTTATTGATTCCTCCATTTGCTTTAGCTACTCTCCATTCAAGGGCAAGTTTCAGAGTTTCTTCTGTCATCTATCTTGGTCTTTTCTTCCTTTTTTGTCATTTTGATGACCTTTTCTTCATGGATGATGTCATTCCACAATTCTTCTGGTTTTCAGTCACTAGTGTTCAATGCATCAAATCTATTCTTTAGATGGTCTTTAAATTCAGGAGGGATGTAATCAAGGTCATATTTTGGCTCTCGTGGACTTGTTTTAATTGACTTCAGCTTCAACTTGTACATGCAGATAAGCGGTTGATGGTCTGTTCCGCAGTCAGCTCCTGGTCTTGTTTGGCTGAAGATATTGAGCTTCTTCATCACCTTTCTCCACATATGTAGTCGATCTGATTCCTGTGTACTCCATCTGGCAAAGTCCATTTATATAGCCACTGTGTATGTTGTTGAAAAAAGATATTTGCAATGAATAAATTGTTTGTCTTGCAAAATTCTACCATACTATCTCCAGCGTTATTTCTATCACCAAGGCCACAGTTTCCAGCTACTGGTGATTCTTTTTTGTTTCCAACTTCTGCATTCCAGTCACCACTGATAATCAACACATCTTGATTGAATGCTTGGTCAATTTCATACTGCAGAAGTTGGTAAAAATCTTCAATATCCTTCATCTTTGGCTTTGGTAGTTTGTAAATTTGAGTAATTGTAGTATTAACTGGTTTTCCTTATAGGTGTATGGATATTATCCTATCACTGACAGTATAGTACTTCAGGATAGATCTTGAAACATTCTTTGTGATGATGAATGCCAAGCCATTTATCTTCAATTTGTCATTCCCAGAACATAGATCATACGGGTGTCTGATTCAAAATGACCAAAACTGGTCAATTTCCATTCACTAATGCCTAGAATGTCAAGTTTTATGTATTCCATTTCATATTTGACAACTTCTAATTTTCCTAGAATCATACTTCACACATTCCATGTTCTGATTATTAATGGATGTTTGAAGCTCTTTCTTTTCATTTTGAGTCATGCCATGTGATGGTTGGAGCTGTGAGTCAACTTGGCTGGACCACAATTCTGTATGGTTTAAGCAATTGCGGTGTGGATTGTTCCCATGACGGGATCAGATGTATATGTTCTGAGCAGCCAATCCATTGAAAGGGAGTTTCCCTAAGGATGTTGCCTGCTTCCAATATATTGATGGACATCCTGAGAAAAGAGACTCTCTTCTGTGGATTGGGATTCTGTTGTGCTGCCTATAACTGTCCAGGAGCGAACAATCCACCATTCAACCTGTAGATCTTGGATTCGTCATTCCTTGGAGTCAACAGCCAGTATAATGCCTGCCAAGCTTGACCTCCTCAGCCCCTGCAGCTGTGTGAGTCAGGAAAAGCCTCTGGCTTGACGTTTGATTCAAGAACTTGTAACTAACCAGCTTCTATAAGTGTGTGAGCCATTTTCCTAAGAAAATTTCTCTTTCTCTCTATATATAACCTTTACTGGTTTTGTTTTTCTGGAGAACCCAGTCTAACACATTTGGTGCCAGGAGTGGTACCAAATAAGGATGGGCTTCCTAAATTGGTTCTCCAATTTGACTAATGGTAAAGACACTGGTGACCCTGCCTCCATTAGTAAAGATGGCCCTTCTAATCCGTGGTATGAGGTGGCAACATTAATATGCAAAATAGCACCACCAATAGATCCAGTACTTTTGAGAAGTGAGGCTCTGGGTGATCACATGTTTGATATTTTCCTGCAATTTGTCAGCATGAGGAGTATAAGGAAGCTGGTTGGTTGATTCTACTTACACTAGACAAAGTGATGAAAGAGCAAGATGAGTTCAGGGCTGCTGAGTCACAGCTTAAGCACTGCATAAAGGACCTCAATATTTCCAGTTGTGCTCTGAAAGAAAGCCTTATTTCCTCTAGGAACAGGGCTGACATTGCCAAAAACCAAACCCAGAGTCTTATTGTAAGGGTGGCTGAACTATAACACCAACTAAATTGCCAAACCAGAATGGTGTCTGAAGTTAAAGTGAGAGTGTTGATTAGGAAAAAATGGGATCATGAAACCTGGAATGGGGACATATGGGCAGATAGTCAGGAAGATCAGGATGTGGAGCCTGTAAATTCTGTTGAATCCCTCCCACCTGAAAGGATTACTGTAAAACCATTATCCCCTCCACCTCTGTTTGATGGGATTAACCCAACTGTTCCTGCTGGGGCATTGCCTGAGGCAGAGGCCATGGAAGACATTGCTGAATGTTCTCAGGAACTGTCCCAAACACCCAGTGTTTCTGCTAGAACTATAACTAAAGTTTAGTCCAAATGAGCCCCAAAAGGTGAAATATAAAGTGTGACTGAGGAGGTGGTACACTACACCCAAAAAGACCTCCTTGATTTTCCTAACATCTATAGACAGAAACCTGGAGAATATGCATGGGGATGGCTACTGAGGATGTGAGATAATGGTGCAAGGAATGTGACATTGGATCAGTCTGAGTTTATTGATTTAGGTCCACCAAATATGAATTCTTCATTCAGTGTCTCAGCTCAAGAGGTTAGGAAAGGATCTAATTGTTTATTTGCTTGGCTTACTGAAGCATGATGAATGAATCTACTATGAATCTAGGAAAATTGGAAGTTGTCAAAAATGAAATGGAACACATGAAAATTGATATCCTCAGCATTAGTGAGCTGAAATGGACTTGTTTTGGCCATTTTGAATCAGACAATCACATGATCTATTATGCCAAGAATGAAAGTTTGAAGAGGAATGGTATGGCATTCAACATCACAAAGGATATATCAAGATCTGTCCTGAAGTACAATGCTGTCAGTGATAAGATAATATCCATATCCCTACAAGGAAGACCCATTAATACGACTATTATTCAAATTTATGCACCAAACACCAAAGCCAAAGATGAGGAAATTGAAGATTTTTATCAAGTTCTGCAGTCTGAAATTGACCAAACATGCAATCAGGATGTGTTAATTATCACTGGTGACTGGAATGCAAAAGTTGGAAACAAAGAAGAATCACCAGTAGTTGGAAAATTTGGCCTTGGTAACAGAAATAATGCTGGAACTCGCATGGTAGAATTTTGCAAGACCAATGACTTATTCATTGCAAGCACCTTTTTTCAACAACACAAATGGTAGCTCTACATGTGGACTTCACCAGATGGAACACACAAGAATCAAATTGACTACATCTGTGGCAAGAGGTGGTTGAAAATCTCAATATCTTCAGCCAAAACCAGGCCAGGAGCTGATTGTGGAACAGACAATCAACTGCTCATATGCAAGTTCAACTTGAAGTTAAAGACAATAAAAACAAGTCCAAGAGAGCCAAAATATGATCTTGAATATATCCCTCCTGAATTTAGAGATTATCTAAAGAATAGATTTGATGCATTGAACACCAACAACCAAAAACCAGAAGAACTGTGGGAGGATATCAAGAATATTATCCATGAAGAAAGCAAGAGATCACTAAAAAGATGAGAAAAGAAGAGTAGACCAAAATGGATGACAGACAAGACTCTAAAACTTGCTCTTGAGTGGAAAGTAGCTAAAGCAAATGGAAGAAGTGACAAGATAAAAGAGCTGAACAGAAGATTTCAAAGAGCAGCTCAAGCAGACAAAACCAATTACTGTAATGAAATGTGCAAAGACCTGGAGTTAGAAAACCAAAAGGGAAAAACACACTTGGCATTTCTTAAGCTGAGAGAATTGAAGAAAAAATTTAAGCCTCAAGTTGCAATATTGAGAGATTCTAAGGGCAAAATATTGAATGATGGAAGGAACATCAAAAGAAGATGGAAAGAATACACAGAGTCACTGTACCAAAAAGAACTGGTCAATCTTCATCCATTTCAGGAGGTTGCAGATGATCTAGAACCAATGGTATTGAAAAAAGAGAAAGTCGAAGCTGCAATGAAAGAATTGGCAAAGAACAAGCTCCGGGAATTAACGAAATACCCATTGAAATATTTCAACAAATGGGTCTCATTGGAAGCACTCACTCGGTTATGTCAAGAGATTTGGAAGACAGCTACCTGGCCAACTGACTGGAAAAGATCCATATTTTTACCCATTCCAAAGAAATGGGATCACACAGAATGTAGAAATTATAGAACAATATCATTAAAATCGCATACAAGTAAGATCTTACTGAAGATAATTCAAAAACGGTTGCAGCAGTATATTGACAGAGAACTTCCAGAGGTGCAAGCTGGATTCAGGAAAGGATGTGGAACAACAGATATTGTAGCTGTTGTCAGATGGATCTTGGCTCAAGGAAAAAGATACCAGAAAGATGTTTACTTGTGTTTTATTGACTATGTATGGGCATTTGATTGTGTGGATCATGACAAATTATGGATAACATTGAGAAGAATGGGAATTCCTGAACACTTGATTGTACTCATGAGGAACCTGTACCTTGATCAGGAGGTTGTCGTT
>NW_006921610.1:15942838-15943660 GCF_000298275.1 Orycteropus afer afer
GCTACCACTGTCATCCACTTGGAAGGGGATCTGTGTAAGAGACCCTTGATAGAGAGAGAGAACAATGTGGAACAAAACTCAAAATCATTTGGAGGAAAAAAAAAAAAAAGGTTGGGACTAGGTTTGCTGGTCCGATAGAGCCTGGTGGAACAACTGAGACTGGGCGCCTAGCTGCCCTTCAGGTCTGGAAATGAACCCACACCTGTGGTTTTCAGCCAAACAAAATACAGGCATATGAGTTGAACATTTACCTCAAGTGGATACACTCCTTGGAGAGAACAATCATGGGAGAAAGAAGGGCTGTGTATGCACAGGGATACAGCTCAGGGGGCAAGAGTATAAGGAGGGGTGGACACTGGGAAGAGATAACTATGGGGAAGAAGTGGGAGGGGAGCTGTTGCATTGTGGTGAACTGTGGTCAATGACATGAGACAAAGTATATGTAAACTGCTGTGTGGAAAGTGAATTTGCTCTGTAAATCTTCACCCAAATCACAATAAAAAACATAAAAAAAATACCAATCGCCTTTTAGCCTTGAGGACTCCTTGTACTCTTCCCATCTTCTGATGTTTCTTTTATCATTCAGTATTTTGCCATAGAAACTTTTAATATTGTAACTCGAGGTCTGAATGTTTTCTTCAGTTCTTTCAGCTTGAGAAATGCCAACCATGTTCTTTGCTTTTGGTTTTTGCGGTGTAGTAAATTACTTAGTGTGGCTTTTCTACCTATAAGTCTTTGTAAACTCTAAGGTGGGAATTGCTATTAGCTACGGAGGAGATCCTGATTTTAAAGTCACCCACCTGGGTTATTTCTGTTGGGCAT
>NW_006921610.1:15943760-15953439 GCF_000298275.1 Orycteropus afer afer
ACGCAAGCCATGATATTTCCAATCACCTCATATGCATGTGAGAGCTGGACAATGAATAAGGAAGACCAAAGAAGAGTTGATGATTTTGAGTTGTGGTGCTGGCGAAGAATGCTGAAAGCAGCATGGACTGCTAAAAGAGCTAACAGATCTGTCCTGGAGGAAGTGCACTCGAAATGCTCCTTGAAAGTGAGAATGGCCAGACTTCATGTCACCTACTTTGATTATGTTGTCAGAAGGGACCATTCCCTGGAGAAGCATGTCATTCTTGGTAAGGTGGAGGGTTGATGAAAGAGGGGAAGGCCTTCAACGAGATGGATTGACACAGTGGCTGCAATGATGGGCTCAAATATAGCAGGGATCATAGAGCTGGCATGGGATCAGGTGGTGTTTCATTCTGCTGTGCATGGGGTCACTATGAGTCGGAAATGACTCAATGGCACCTAACAACAACAACAACAACTGAAGCATGGATTATGCGGTGGCCTACCTTAAATCAAGTTGAAGGACAAGACTTGCTTTGGTATAATGTAGAAGGTTTCAGAAGCTTAGGGAAATTGGCCTGTTAGAATAAATTTATCAGATTAGACCCCTAGAGCCAGAAAGAGAGAGTCCAGAAGACACGCCTTTCACTAGTACAGTGAGGAATAAATTTGTGAAGGGAGTCTCAGCATCCTTGAAGACTGCCGTGATTGCTATTTTATGTAAGCTAGATTTGACAGTGGGAACTGCCCTAATTGAACTACACTTAACTATGATGGGAATGATTAGACCCCATGGTAGAAGGGGCCAAAAGACAGCAGTTAATCAACAAAGGCAAGGTGGGCATGGTTACCATAATGGACAGACAGCAGAGTCAATACAGTAGTCAGAATACTCTGACTTGCATGAAATTATGGCATTGGCTATTTAGCCATGGTATTCCTAGCAGTGAAATACACAGCAAACCTACTAAATATTTACTTATTCTGTATAGACAGAAGAATTCTAGGTCATGTGAACAGCAGCCTAGATTGAATCATCAGAATACAGAGTCATGGCCTATCAATCAATTCCCAGACTTGAGTCAGTTTACAGACCTACAACCCTTTGAATGAAGGGTAGACCAGGTTCCTTTGAGGAAGGACCCAACTACATTGCCAAAAATATGTAATGTCAGTCTTTCTCCCAGTCTTCCCCAAAGGGACCTGAAGCCTTTTATAAGAGTGACTATTCATTGGGGAAAAGTAAATAATCAGACTTTTCAGGGATTACTGGACTTTGGCTCTGAACTGACACTAATTCCAGGAAACCCAAAGCATCATTATGACCCATCAGTCAGAGTGGGGGCATATGGAGGTCAAGTTATTGATGGAGTCTTAGCTAAGGTGTGTCTCACAGTGGGTCCAGTGGATCCCCGAACCCATCCTGCAGTGATTTTCCCAGTTCCAGAATGCATAATTGGAATAGATATACTTAGCAATTGACAGAATTCCCACACTGGGTCCCTGACATGTGAAGTAAGGCCTATTATGGTAGGAAAAGCCAAGTTGAAGATATTAGAACTGCCTCTACCTGCAAAAATAGTAAACCAAAAGCAATATTGCATCCCTGGAGGGGTTGCAGAGATTACTGCTACCATCAAGGACTTAAAGGATGCAGCAGTAGTGATTCCCACCACATTCCCACTTAATTTGCCTACTTGGCCTATGCAAAAAAGAGACAAATCTTGGAGAATGATAGTAGATTATTGTAAACTTAATAAGGTGGTGGCTCCAATTGCAGCTGCTGTTCCTGATATGGTTTCATTGCTTGAGCAAATTAGTTAGTGCATCTCCTGGTACTTGGTATACAGCTATTGATCCGGCCAATGCCTTTTTCTCAATGCCAATTTCAAAGGACCATCACAAGCAGTTTGCCTTCAGCTGGCAAGGCCAACAGTATACTTACACAGTGCTTCCTCAGGGGTATATCATCTCCCTGGCACTATGTCATAATTTAGTCCATAAGGATCTTGATCGCCTTTCCCATCCACAAGACATCACCCTGGTCTATTGATGACATTATGCTGATTGAACCTAGTAAGGTAGATGTATCAATGACTCTAGACTTATTGGTGAGACGTATGTGTGCTAGAGACTGGGAAATTAACCCAACAAAAATTCAGACACCTTCCACCTCAGTGAAATATCTAGGGGTCTAATGATGTAGGGCATGTCGAGATATTCCTACTAAAGTGAAGGCTAAGCTATTGTATCTGGCTTTCCCCCAACTAAAAGGAGGCACAACGTCTGGTGCGCCTCTTTGGATTTTGGAGGCAACATATCCCTCATTGGAGGCTACTAGTTTTGAGTGAGGCCCAGAACAACAGAAGGCTCTGCAACAGGTTCAGGCTGCCATGCAGGCTGCTCTGACACTTAGGCCATATGATCCAGCTGATCCAATGGTGCTTGAAATGTTTGTTGCAGGTAGAGATGCTGTTTGGAGTGTTTGGCAGGTCCCTATTGGTGAATCACAGCATAAACCCTTGGGATTTTGGAGCAAAGCCCTGCCATCCTCTGCAGATAACTACTCTCCTTTTGAGAAACAGCTTTTGGCTTGTTATTGGGATTTATTAGAGACTGAACTCTTAACCATGGGCCATGAAGTCACCATGAGGCCTGAGCTGCCCATCATAAACTAGGTGTTATCTGACCCAGTCATAAAATTGTACGTGCATAGCAGCACTCCATTATTAAATGGAAGTGGTATATCAGAGATCGGACTTGAGCAAGAACTGAAGGCACAAGTAAGTTGCATGGGAAGTGGCCCAAATACCTATGGTCTCTACCCCAGTCACATTATCTTCCCTCTCCAAGTCTGTACCTATGGTCTCATGAGGAGTTCCTTATGATCAGTTGACTGAGGAAGAGAAAACTCATGCCTGGTTTACAGACAGTTCTGCACGATATGCAGGCACAACTTGAAAGTGGACAGCCACAGCACTGTAGCCCCTTTCTGGGACTTTCTTGAAGGACAGTGATGAAGGGAAATCCTCCCAATGGGCAGAACTTCAAGCCATGCATATGGCTGTTCACTTTGCATGGAATAAGAAATGATCAGATGTATGATTGTATACAGATTCATGGACTGTGGCTAATGGTTTGGCTGGACGGTCTGGAACTTGGAAGGACCATGACTGGAAAATTGGTGACAAGAATGTATGGGTAAGAGGTATGTGGATAGATCTCTCTGAATGGCCAAAAGAGTAAAGATATTTGTGTCTCATGTGAATGCTCACCAAAAGCTAACCTCAGCAGAGGAGAACTTTAACAATCAGGTGCATAGGATGACACGTTCAGTGGAAACCAGCCATCCTTTTTCCTCACCTACTCCTGTCAATGCTCAATGAGATCATGAAAAAAGTGGCCATGATGGCAGAAATGGAGCTTATACATGGGCTCAGCAACATGGACTTCCACTTATCAAGGCTGATTTGGCTACCACCACTGCTGAGTGCCCAATCTGCCAGCAGTAGAGAACAACCCTGAGTCCATGATGTGAAATCATTCTTCAGGGTGATCAGACAGCAACCTGGTGGCAGGTTGATTACATTTGATCACTTCAGTCATGGAAAGGACAGCATTTTGTTCTTACTGGATTACATACTTATTCTGGATATGGATTCGCCTTCTCTGCAAACATTGCTTCTGCCAAAACTGCCTTCCATGGACTTACAGAATGCCATATCTGCCATCATGGTATCCCACACAGCATTGCTTCAGATCAAGGTACTCACTTCACAGCAAATGAAGTGTGCAAGTAGGCCTGCACTCATAGAATTCACTAGTTTTACCATGTTCCCTATCATCCCAAGGCAGATGGCTTGATAGAATGATGGAATGGCCTACTGAAAGCACACTTACATTGCCAGCTAGCTGGCAATACCTTGAAGGGTTGAGGCAATGTTCTCCAGGAGGCTGTATATGCTCTAAACCAGCATACAATATACAGTGCTGTTTCTCCAATAGCCAAGATTCACAGGTCCAGGAACCAGGGGGTGGAAACAGGGGTGATACCACTCACTATTACCACTAGTGACCCACTCAAAACATTTTTGCTTCCTGTCCCTGCTACCCTATGCTCTGAGGGTCTGGAGATCTTAGTTCCAAAGGGAGGAACACTCTCACCTGGAGACACAATAATGATTGCATTGAACTGGAAATTAAGAATGCCACCTGGCCATTTTGGCTTCCTCATGCCTCTGGATCAACAGACAAAGAAGGGCATTACTGTACTATCTGGTGTGACAGATCCTGATTACCAAGGGGAAATTGGATTGACATTACATAACAGAGGTAAAGAAGAATATGTCTGGAATACAGGAGATTGTTTAGGACATCTCTTAGTACTACCATGCCCTGTGATTAAAGTCAGTGACAAATTACCGCAACCTAATTCTGATATGAATACTAATAGCCCAGGCCCTTCAGGAATGAAGGATTGGGTCACCCCACGAGGCAAAGAACCATGACCAGCTGAGGTGCTTGGTGAGAGCAAGGGAAATACAGAATGGGTGATGGAAGAAGGTAGTTCTGAATATCAGCTACAACCACATGACCAATTGCAGAAATGAGGACTGTGATTATTATATTTCTTCATTGTATATGTGAACAAAATATTTTTGTTTCTTTCTGTTATGAACTGTGAAATGTAAATAAGGTTAATGAATTTCAGTAATATGTGTGTTAGTGTATCATGTTAGGTGAAAATATGACTTTATAATTGCCCTTATTTAGAGATTGTATATGGTTTAGAAGATGTGTACAACTGCCAAGTTGACAAAGGGTGGATTGTGATAGTTGGAGCTATGTGTCAACTTGGCTGGACCACAATTTTGTGTGGTTTAAGCAATTATGGTGTGGCTTTTTCCCATGATGGGATCAGATGTATATATTTTGAGCAGCCAATCCATTGAAAGGGAATTTCCTAGGAGTGTGGCCTGCTTGCAGTATATTTATGGACATCCTGGGAAAAGAGACACTCTTCTGTGCATTGAGATTCTATTGTGTTGCCTACAACTGTCCATGAGCGAACAATGCACCATTCAGCCTGGTGATCTTGGATTCACCATTCTTGGTGTCAACAGCCAGTATACTGCCTGCCAAACCTTGAGCTTATCAGACCCTGCAGCTGAGTAAGTCAAGAGAAGCCTTCAGCTTGACGTTTGATCCAAGAACTTGGAACTTGCCAGCTTCTATAAGTGTGTAAACCATTTTTCTAAGATACATTTCTCTTTCTCTCCATACATAAGCTTAACTGGTTTTGTTTTTCTAGAGAACCCAGTCTAACACATGCCATATTACCAAATGGAGGTTCTGAAAGATTTCCTCCATCCACATCATTAAGGTCAGCTCCACTCTGGGGAGGCAGTTTTTTCCCAGTCCTATTTTGAGTGCCTTCTGTTCTGAGGGAACTCTGATGGTATAGTGCCTAAAGCATTTGACAGCTAATGTGAAAGCTGGTGGCTCAAACCCACCAGCCACTCTTTGGAAGGAAAACTTGGCAATCTACTACTATAGAGATACCATCTCGGAAACCCAAGTAGAGGTCACTATAAGTCTGAACTGACTCGATGGCAGTGAGTTTGTTTGTTTGTTTTTCTTTTTTCACAACCTGAAAGGCCCATCTTCTGGCACTGTATTGGACAATGTTTCAGATCTATTTATAAAGTTTTCCAGTAATATATCAGACAGTGTTTCATTGCGCTTCATAAGGTTTTTACCAGCCAATTTTTTGAGAAGTGGATAGTTTCTTCCTTCTTCCAAGTCTGTCCAAGTCTGTCTTTATCTGGAAGCTCTGCTGAAACTTGTCCACCATGGGTGACCCTGCTGGTATTTGAAATACTGAAAGCATAGACTCCAGCCTCACAGCAACAAGCAAGAAACCATAGTATGACCAACTGACAGAGGAGTGGTGGCCAGAACTATAAGGGTATAAATTTATGTTATCTTAACTTACTCTATGGAACTTTCTTCAAGCAACCAAAAGAATAATATAACATTTAACACTCAACATCTCCATTTGGGTACTTCAAAAGTACTGGTTTGTCTTCTTTTCCCTTCTTCTACACCTATGCATTCCTACTACGGGATCTCTATTTCAGTGAAAGTATTTAATTACTAATGTCAGGAATTATGTCAACAGTCATACTAACTGTTCTGCTCCTCCCCCACCCCCATCATTACAGCCTGTTGATTCAGCTTTCTCAACACCTCTAAAATTTGTCCACTTTCCTCATCATTTTTGCTGCATTCCTACTTTCTAGAATCAACACAACAGTCTCTTGATTGTTGGCTTCAGTGCACAAATGCTTCTAGAGTTAACTCTACAAAAATCATGTCTTTTTAAGATTATATTTTAAAGAAAACTCTCTAAGGACTATGTAAAAATATAAAAATAAAATGCAAAGTTTTTTTTTCAAGTCCCTTTCCTTCTTTTCTTCACATTTCTACTCCCTCACTAGTTGTCTTGCACACTTCTCACACTCAGCATCTGAAATTCTCACATCAGCAAATGAATTGTGTTCTCTCTCAATGATCATACTCACAATAATTTCCTAGTCCCATATGCACTCCAACCAGGCCAGCTCCACTCATTCCTAAGGTACTTTCCCTTTCTCTGTTGTAGCTAGTGCCACCAAGTTTCTATGTATAACAGAAAAAACACTGCCCGGTCCTCCGCCAACTCCACAATCCTTGCTATATCTGAGCCTATCTTTACAGTCACTGTCTCAGTCACTCTTACTGAAGGTCTTCCCTTTTTCACTGACCCTCCACTTTACCAAGTGTGGTGGTTATGTTTGTGTGTCAACTTGGCTGGGCCTGGTTGAGTGGCTGGGCAGCTGGTGGTAGTTATTCCCCGTGATGAGACTGGTAATCAACTCCATGGTGGAATCTACCACAAGCAACTGAGTAGCTGCCTTTGGGATGTGGTTGCTTCCTATATTTAAGGAGAAGCTTTGGGAATGGTCTCTAGCATATGGCACACTTGGACCCTGCATGTAGCCATGTCATTGCTCAGCAGTCTGTTATGCTCTGCTGACCTTGGGACTCACAATGGACTTAAGTTAGTGGCCTGCCGTGTGGTTTGGTAACATCAGGACTTGTCAACCTTGGGGCTTTTCAGCCTCAGCAGCCAGCATCTGCCTGAGTGAAGAAACACCTCTAGCTCCAGTGGGCCAGGAGCAGAAGGCAGAGCTGGACTCCAAGGTTGAGGAGCTTTCACCCAGCCCCTAGAGCCTGACACTTTGAACTTGGACTTAAAGCCTCCAAAGTGTAAGAATAAACTCCTGTTTGTTAAGGCCATCCCATTTGTGGTATATTTCTTGAAAGAGCGGCACTAGGTAACCAGAACACCAAGCATATCCTTCACCAAGGAATGGTCCATTCTGACAACAAGATGAAAGTAGATCAGCCAATGTCTGGCCACTCTCGCTTCCAAGGAGCATTCTGGCTGCTCTTCCTCTGGGACAGATTCATTAGTTCTTCTGGCAGTCCACAGTTCTTTTGGTATTCTTCACCAACACCACAACTCAAAAGCACTAACCCTTTTTCAGTCTTCCTTTTTCATTGTTCAACTTTCACATGCATATGAAATGACTGAAAGTACCACAGCTTGGGTTAGGTGCACCTTAGTCTTCAAAGAGACATCTTTGCTCTTCAGCACTTGAAATAGGTCTTTTGCAGCACATTTTCCCAGTGCAATACATCATCTGATTTCTTGACTGCTTCTTCCATGGGTCTTGATTGTGGATCCAAGTAAAATCAAATCTTTGACAATTTCAATCTTCTCTCCATTTATCATGATGCTGCTTATTGGTCCAATTATTAAGATTTTCATTTTCTTTATGCTGAAATGCAATCCATCTTGCCGACTGTAGTCTTTACTCTTCATCAGTAAGTGCTTCAAGTCATCTTCACTTTCAGCAAGCAAGGTTGTATCATCTGCATATCACAGGTTGTTGATGAGTCTTGCTCCAATTTTGATGCCATATTCCTCTTCATAAAGTCCAGCTTCTCAGATTATTTGCTCAGCATACAGATATATATTGTGAAATGATACAACCCTGGCAGATACCCTTCCTGATTTTAAACCATGCAGTATCCCCTTGCTCTGTTCTAAGTACATTCTTCTGATCTATGTATAGGTTCATCATGAACACAATTAAGTGTTCTGGAATTCCTATTCTCCTCAATGATATCCATAATTTGTTAAGATCAGTCAAATGCTTTTGCATAGACAATAAAACACAACTAAGCATCTTTCTGGTATTCTTTGCTTTCAGCCAAGATCCATATGACATCAGCAATGATATTCCTCATTCCATGTCCTCTTCTGAATTCAGCTTGCATTTCTAGCAGTTCCCTCTCAATATATTGCTGCAACCATTTTTTTCATTATCTTCAGCAATATTTTACTTGCATATGATATTGTTGGATAATTTCCACATTTTGTTGGATCACCTTTCTTTGGAAGGAGTGTAAATTTGGATCTCTTCCAGTCAGTTGTTCATCTTCTGAATTTCTTAGCATAAACAAGTAAGTGCTTTCAGCACTGCATCTGTTTGTCGAAACATCTCAGTGGGTAGTCCATCATTTCTTGGAGCTTTCTTTTTCCTCAATTCATTTAGTGCAGCTTCAATTTCTTCAATACAGTTGGTTCTTGATCAACACAATACCAGTAGCCTGAGGAGCCCAGTGAGGAGAGCTAGGGTGAGACCCCGTTAGTCCAAGGCTGGCAAAATAGAGTAATATATACCCAGGCAAGAGAGTATGCAGTGGGAAGATGGCAGACCAGGCAGAAAAACTGCACAGATCCTCTTCAACAAAGAAAAGGAAAACCAACTAACACAGACACAGAAGACAATCCTGGACCCCTGAGCTTTAAAAGGAATGATATAGCAGTGGACTAAACCCCAACTAGCAGAAGAATTTGCGTGAAAATACCAAAAAAGGAGACAGACGGAGCTGCAGTCTGGCAGCAATTCTGAGTGATCCTGACGTCACAGATACTTTGGAGATTCCCGAGTGCTGGTAGGACCTAAGAATTAACCTAAAAATCACCCTGCTAGCCAGGGACTACATGGAGGACTATGCACGGTGGCTGGGAAACAAACGGAGAAGGTGAAGAGAAGGGTGGGATGAGCTGTGGACTTTTGCCGGTCCAGAGGATGCCGCCATTTTGAAGGTTTAAAAAGCAGCTTGACTATTTTGGATACTTAAAAAGACAGTGATCTGGAAGATTCCTGGGGCTTAAGAACATGTTCTGCTTTCCAGCAACCCCAAGGACAATCAGGACCTGCAAGACTGACAAGGTATGACATTCCTCTTGTTACTCTTATACCCCACACCCGCTTGTTGAATGGTGCAGCCATCCCCCACTCCCACCTACCTTCTGGGCCCACAGCAACTCCACCAAAATCTGTGTGCTCAGACGGAGCCTGGGTGCCCTGCCCTGTCCTCCACCATTTTTTTTTCTCTTTTTTTAGTTTTATTTTTTTCTTTTAAACTTTCTTTTTTCTGGTGATCAGCTTGCTTGTATTTGTCTGTTTTAAAACAACTAATATTACTAATACTTTTTTCTGTTTTATTATTATTATTAACCTTCCCCTTCCCAGGTCCTAGTTTTCAGCCTTTTTTTCTTTTCCCTGTGCCTGGTTGAA
>NW_006921610.1:15957029-15986011 GCF_000298275.1 Orycteropus afer afer
TCTTCCTCTTGTGGGATTAGAGGAGGTCGGAACTTGTGGCCTCCTTGCCGTTTTTTGCAGTTTTCTAACTCCAGATCTTTGCACATTTCATTATAATAATAAACTTTGTCTTCTTGGGCTGCTCTGTGAAATCTTGTTCAGTTCTTTTATTTTGTCATTGCTTCCATTCGCTTTAGCTACTCTCCATTCAAGGGCAAATTTCAGAGTCTCTTCTAACATTCATTATGTTCTTTTCTTCCTTTTCTGTCTTTTTAATGACGTTTTGCTTTCTTCATGGATGATGGTCTTGATGTCCTCCCACAATTCATCTGGTTTTTGGTCATTGGTGTTCAATGTGTCAAATATATTCTTCAAATGGTCTCTAAAGTCAGGTGGGATATAATCCAGGTCATATTTTGGCTCTTGTGGACTTATTTTAATTGTCTTCAGCTTCAACTTGAACTTGTATATGAGCAGTTGATGGTCTGTTCCACAGTCAGCTTCTGGCCTTTTTTTGGTGAAAGATATTGAGCTTCTCCGTTGCTTCTTTCCACAGATACAGTCAATCTGATTCCTTTGGACATGTCATCAAGAAACACCAATAAATCATTAAAAAAGTACATCATGTTTGGGAAAATAAAAGGCCAGAGAAAATGAGGGTAACTCTCCATAAGAGGGATTGACACACTGGTTGCAACAATGGGCTCAAGTATAACCCAGGATTATGAGAATGGCTCAGAACTGGAAAATATTATATTCTACTAAACATAAGGTCACCATGAGTCAGGCCAAACAGACAACAACTCACAGTAACAGAATTGGCTACTTAAGAGTTACGGAAACCCAGAATCCCAGCTACATCATTGTGTTCCTCATAGGGATTTCAAGAAACTTTTTTTTTTTTTTTTTTTTTCCATTTTCTTCTCCTTTTCTTCCTCAACCCTCTTCAAAAGTTAAGAGTGACCCTGACAGGAGGTCCAGGGTGAGAAAAGTTCTCCTTGATCATTCAGGTAAGCATAAATTGAGATCTGCAGCTAGCTGAGCTCTAAGGTATAATTCTGAAACATTAAGTTTGAGTTAATAAAAGTTTATGATGATTATAAATGAAAGTGAAATTTTGTTGAGTGTGTACTTTGTGCCAGGTGTTATACTGAACTCCTCATAAGGGGGGATGCATGTAGATATTTAATTCAACATTTTATATATACCCATAAGGTGATACATTAGAATACATGAAGGTTCCTGAGACTTTTTTGGGGATTTTGAAAGATCAAATCTATTTATATAATAATGTTAAGATGTTATTTGCCTTTTTCATTCTTATTTTGTCATGAGTGTACGTACAATGGCACTTTCTAGAAGCTACATCTTTGATATGACAGTAGATTGAATGCAGAAGTAGATATGAGAATACAACGGTTTTTTATTAAGATAGACATTAAAAGGATTTTTTAGAATGTAAAACAATGTCACTCTTCTAACTAAATATTTTTTACTATTAAAAATATAATTTTTAATGAAAAATATTTATTCTAACATATATGCATTACTGTTTTTTAAAGTGAATTAATAAACTAATATTTTAAAATATCAATATTAACTTCTAATATGATAAATAGGAGCTCTGGTAGCATAGTGCCTAAGGCACTTGATGGGGCAATCTACTTCTGTAGTGATACTGCTTCGGAAACCCATGGAGGGATCGCTATGAGTAGGGTCCGACTCGACGGCAAACAACAAAAAATCCAACAATATGGTAAATATTAGTATATATAACACATAATTATTGAATGTCCTCAATAACTTTTAAGAGTGTAACAGAATCCTAAAACTGAAAATGTGTGAACTTCTGACAAAGACAGTGAAATAATAATAATAATCACTGAACACAACTGGAGAGTCAAACAGACCTAGGTGCAGGTGATGACCTGGTTCGCTTTAGTGTTTCATTCCTACACTTCTCAGTCAGTGTTCTAGGACCATGGTGCTCTGCCCAGCACATCTCTATACATATACGCAATAGGCTTTGACTGAGTCATTGAGTATACTCTTGAAAGCTCTAGAACCTCTTTCTTTCTAAGAGCCTCAATTCAAAGAGCATCATTGTTTAATTCTTACATATAAGTCTTCATGACTGCTTTAGTGCAGTAAATGTTGGTGGATATGAATGAAATAGGAAGAACATTTGAGCGCCTCTCTTTCTCCTTTCTGTCTGCAGATGTTCTGCTTCAGCTTACTCTCAGCCATTGTGTAGTATCATAACACGGAGTGAAATCTGTGTTTGTCAAGTAACTGACTGATTGACAGATTCTTGCCTAAAGTCCAGCAGAAAGTATTATTTTATTCTTGGGCGGGGGAAGCCTATTAACCATATAGCAAACTACTTTTATGTACAAAAAAAATTCAACTACTCCCTTATTCAGCGTAAGTGTCTCATATTCTGAAGGAATAAATACAAGGTCAGTACAAGTGTCCTCAGTGCCTAGGGAGGTGACTTTTAAAGTATTTCTTTTTAATAGACTTTTGCTAAGAGTAACAAAGGCACTATAAACAAGAACATTTAAGAGAAATTTGTTTTCTTCATTACCAAACTTAATATAAATACTTCCACATGAATGTTCCTCTTTTTCTTTCTTTCTTTCTTTCTTTTTTTAATTCTTCCTGAAGTCTTTTCTGGTGTTAGGTTTGGGATATATAGGAATAACCTCAGAACTGATTGCAATAAGAGAAGACTAATATAATAATAATTTTTTTAAAAACCCAGCTAATATAAGGAATGATTCCTTATCAAATAAGATAAAATAAAATGAGGAATGCAGGCTGATCCTTAATTTGACCTACATTAAATAATTACCATATAGAAATCATAGATAATTTTAAGGTTTCCAGAAGGCCTCAGGTTAAGTAAGTGAGATTCCAGGTTCTACTCACTGTCAGCCTTACTTTTATTTTTTCCTTCAGACAGACACTTGCATCAGGACACCTTTCCTGTGCAATTAACAGAGTAGCAGCCTTACCAAGCTGGCATTGCCCCTTTTCATTTTGGGCTCTGTAAGCATTTGCCACTTACACTGAGATCATGTTTTTGTGAGAGGCTACAGTGCAATTTTCTTTAAAGCTATCAAAACCTTCCTCATTATCCTTTACGGGCTGTGCAGAAAACATCGCAACTATGAGACATTTAACTGGAGTGCAGAATGGGTTTGTTGGCCCCTCTAGTTCCTTGAGTAAAAGCCCTGTTCATATTTAGTTTCTGTTTTGTTTTTTTTTAATGGCCCTCAAGAGGTTTCTTCCGGTCCACTTCAATTCTCTTTTTAGTGTCCCATTGATTTTCCAGACTTTAGGAACGTGTCCTTAACCATCTGCTTTCCCATTGGCTCCCTCCAATGAATGCTAGGGGAACACTCTGTTACTTCATACATTGAGACAGGAGTGTCTTGAGAACTAACACACCATTTATTACAGTATAGTTTAAAATAGCATTTCCTGAAGAAAGAAGGTGTCTCTCTCAGAAAGAGAAGAACCATTTCTGTACCCCATTTACTTTCAAAACTACAAGCAACACCCTTGTTTTTTTGTCAATAAAAAAGAAGATAAAATAAGTAGCTATCACAATACATAAATGATATTATTCGTCCCCAGAGCATATACCAAACAGTAATTCACTCAAAGAGCTTGCATGAATAATGAAAGGCAAGAAGGCAAGAGAGGTCACTTCAGTATAGACCTACCATATGTAGTCCTATTACCATGAACATTTTAAAGTCTGAGAAACTACACAAACTTTGTGATTAGATACCAAAGCTGTATAATTTACTTTGATTCCTCCCCTCCTGTAACTCTCATTGTAAATAATATGAGGGAACAAAGAAATTTGTGAATCTGAAAATATAATATTGATTGATATCGAATGTGTTAATTGATAATTCAAAGAACTGCATGGCAATACTGGGATTTTCAAAGAAAGGACCCTTTGCTCCCATTCACCCCCAAAATAACAACAAAAACAAAAAAGCAAAGGAAGAGCAACAGAAAAACTTAGATCCTACACTATGCATAGAAGTAGAAGACAGAAATAGAAGCTTGTAGAAAACTTGGGCATTTATGTAGCATTTGGTAAAGTAATGGTGTTCACTAAAGGCCTCTGCCCTGACCTAAAACTCAGGGGCAAAGTCATTATTGTTTCTGTTGCTGAGTAAAGGGGTATTCATGTTGTAATATAACATAATGTTACATTGCTCAGTTCTTTTTTAGAATCTGTAATAAAAAAATTGTAGTCATTCTCCAAAGAAAATTTATGGAATGATCAGATCATAAGCTCTATAAATAAAAATATGCCAGAGATCTTCAGTCTTATCTCAGAGTATAGTATTCATGTGTTTTATTTTCTTATTTCCTCCAGCATTTTCCTTGAGGTCCTTTTGAGCTAAATAGTCAGAGGGAGTTGGGAGTGTAAGAGGAAGAAAGAAATCTTTCTCTCCAGCAGAAAAAAAAAAAAAAAATTGCAGAGAAGAGTTTCTTACATGCATGCATACACACACACATCTACACACACAACATCCCCCCCCACACACACACATCCCAAAAGGCAGTGGTTGAAACTGAATCATTATCAGGAAGTGTGTAAGGGTGGAAGAAGGGGAAACGTTAAGGCAAAGACTCATCTGAATGACTCTAGTTAAGGGCCTGACCAAGGAGACAGCTTAAGTTATCTTTGAAAACTGGTAAGTCTCCCTGCTTGGCTGAGTTTGAATTGAATGTTCCCAAAGTAACATTTCACAAATAGGGATACCCTTCCATTTCACATTGCTCCTTCTCAAAATAGCAACACCATTTAGCAATATTTCATATCAAGACAATTACATTGTAGAATTATTGTAGTCTCAGTGCTTCATTAAAATTAAAAAAAAAATGCTAAATCCCTGTTTTGTTGAACACAAGAAATGAATAGTAAATATTGATTTAGAATGAATGCAAACATTTCCCTAGGAGTGGATAATTACTGCCTTTCTATGCAAAACACTTATATTTGAAGAAGCACTTCACTTACTTTGCCATGCGGTATACATTCTCTAGTACATTTTAAATTATACGTTGTCCTGGACAGTGTCTGCTCTATAATTTCTTGTGTCTCTACACCAGAGTCAGTATGTAATTTTAAACTACAAAGTTTCTGCCAACTAGGAGAATAGGCTTAACTCTTTCCCTTTGCTGGGTTCACAAATCCTTATAGGCAGAGATCTTGAAAACCATAGGACAGATGATTTCAGACCTTGAACACTTCAGCCTCTCTCTTTTTCTCAGGCAAGCAAAAATGCCTCTGGCCACAGATACATAAAGCCGAGGCTAAATAGACTATAGAGTACATGTGCCCAAGTTAGAAAATGGCATATCTGAAAGAAACAAATTCAGTCATTAACATAAAAAATTTTGAATGAATCATGAGTTGTGTGAGTACTTATTGTAGAAATACCTAGTTATAAATAAGGAACTATCACAGTTTAGGAAATACCTTTAGTGAAAACCTTGGATTTTCTAATTTTCTTCTTTTGTCAAGATATTGCAAAAATGTTGTTGTTGTTGTTAGGTGCTATCAAGTTGGTTGTGACTCATAGCTACCCTATGTAAAACAGTGCCTCATCCTGCACCATCCTCATAATCATCGTTGTGTTTGAGCCTACTGTTGCAAAATATTATGAAATAGCATAATATGTTTTGACTATGTTCTATATCAGCTATGAAGATGGTGATTTAATTCAGAAGCTGATGTCAGAATAGTTTTAGATGATTTCATAAAATTAGAAAAATTAAATAGGGTAAAGTTATTAAGGAGCATATATACCATGATAGTCATTGTTTTCATAAGTTATAAAACTGTCCATTATTGAAATAACACAAATTCTTGATGGCCTCATGATAAAAAGATTAAAGTAAAGGAAGAAATAAAAGCAAAGAAAAGTTAAATGTGAAGTAAAACTAGTATGCAGGACATAAACAAGACCAAGGGATTGTTCATGTGTATGGAGTCAATAGCGTGTTTGTCTTCCATAGAATCTTCGTATTTGTAGTTCATGGGATTTAATTTCACTTTCTCTCTCCAGTTGCAAAGTACATACAGCTTTCTACCCCTTAGATATATTAAAATCCACAAGTAAAGATACTTTAAGAGAAGCAGTATTATTTTAGTGATTATACCAATTACTTATATATTTAGAAAGAACCAACAAACCAAACCCATTGCCACTGAGTCCATTTTGAGTCATAGCAACACCGTAGGACAGAGCAGAATTGCCCCACAGAGTTTCTAACACTGTAAATCTTTACAGAAGCAGACAGTCTCATCTTTCTTCCATGGGGTGGCTGGTGGGCTAGAGCCAGCAACCTTTTAGTTAGCCATTCAATACTTTAACCACTATACCACTAAAATTACTTGGAAAGAGATCAATTAAATCCTTGTAAAGTTGTGATTTACATTTGTGAGCATCCAGGTAGAGAGCATGGCTTATGCTAGCCAATAGACAGACAGCCTTCTCTGGTTTTATAGGTGTTTATCAAAGAAATTTAAAGCCTAGAATATAAGGCTTGGAAATGATCCATCCCTGAGGAAGTCCCCAGAACACTGGCACCACGTGTTGTAAAGAGAAATGCTAAGGCGACTTTGTCACTAGTAGGAGTACCTTTGTCCCTCTCAGATGAGATAGTGAATAAGGTGTATCTCAGAACAGCCAGACTTATGGACTATGGAATTCTCTCTGCTGTCAGGGGACAAACCCTGCTATTCTCTTCCAATAGAATATGGTAGATGCCAAGGACTGTTGATCCCTGTATGTTGTTTCCCCTTCTCTCCTTTTCTAAATGATAGTTTTAATTAACTTATCCCTTCTTTTCTCCTCCACTGAATATGGTGTGTTAGGTGAGTGTGCCATGAAATATCTCATTTGGATCAGACTCAACAGAAATACATATTTTTCAAAAAGATCCTGAACTTGGACCTGTGATGTAATAACAGGGTGAGATTTGGATGTGTATCATCTCTTTTGGAAGCAGAGAATGTGTTTGTCATATTCAAGATAACATGCATTATTTTAGACAAGGGCATTTAACATTTGGTGTAGGAAGAAGGAGGTCATGAATGCTACCTTGTTAGTATACATCTGTTAAGAGTATTTGGGGTAAGCTCTACTCTTCACTTTGGGAATTATCTCTATTCCATTTCACTGTGGTATGTATCCTCTAGGATGGTTAGCTCTAAGGACTTATGTGCTGGAGGGCATATTTGCCATCATTTTGGAAACAGTTTGGCTAAAATGAATCCATTATTGAGAAAAATCAATCCTGGAGAAGGAGGAGAGGAGAAACGTGTGTGTGTGTGTGTGTGTGTGTGTGTGTGTGTGTGTATGTGTGTTGGGGGGCAGGAAGTGGGGAGGAAAGGGGAAAGGGGAGGAGAAAAAGAGTGAGGAGGGTGGAAAAAAGAGGGAGAAGCGAAAGGAGCCCACAGGTTTGATTTTCTAGAAACATGAGAAAATATTAAAAAGAGTTTTGTTGGTTTTCTGTCACTACCAATTAATGGAAAACTCATTAATATGGAACGAATTGGCTTTTGACTTAGATTTCACAATAGCTTTGTTAAGGAGGACTCAAATAAAAAAGTTATCATTGATTCGCTATCATAAAAATAAGTGAGTGTGGAAAAAGAAAACAGATTTCTTAGCTTACCTTCATAGAGAAACTGAATCTACATTTAGAGTGATACACAACCAGGAAAGATCTTGCTCAAAAGAACAATACCAAACAGGTAATATAGGCAATACTTACTGAATTCTATTATGAGCCAACCTTTGTGCACCATTTTTATGTATCTATGCTAACTCTTTTAATCCCCGTAAGAACTTCATTATATAATTAGTTTTACTTATTCCATTGTATGGATGAGAAAACAGAGGCTTAGAGAACATAAACAACTTGCCCAAGAAGACACAGCAAACCGGGATTGGGTCCCAGGCTCTTTGCCCTTACCCATCCGCATTCTTAACCATCATGCTCAAATTGGGAAAAATATAGCCTTTCCCAAATACCAATGGAATGTTTGTATTTATCTTTACCTCCTGTCCAAATGTAGAATGAGACAGCAACACACATACACATAAAGTGTTTTTTTTAATCCTTTGCCAACAATATCACTAACATTGCTACATAGACATTATTCAGCAAACTGCTTTCACTTAGTAAGCATGATGAGAATTCTCTGCCTAAATACTAGAGAAAGTTTTCCAACCAGCACCAATTCAACTAGAAATAGACCAAAAAATTCAAAAGTAGTAGAAAAGGGGGAATTTATTATTATTAAGTCCCCTTCAAAATTTATTTCAAGTCCTAACTGAGTGCATTCCATTCTTGGGCTCTAGAATAGACTCTAACTTGCCTGGCTCTTACTCTAGCATCGATAGTCAAACTTATCTTCTGCGGTCCTTGTGGTGGGCACCATTTCAGAAAGCTGAGTACTCAAAGGAATGTTACTTGTACAAACCACATCTTAATGTCAAAGGATAAAGCATCACGGTGGTAGGGAAACTGTGCATCTATCAGGAAAATATTCATCAGTTTATCCACTTGATCATTCACTTCCCCTCTGGCTATTTGGACATACTTTTATATGTATTAAAATACCCATGAGATCTCCAATCTTAATTATAAAGCCTGAGAAAAAAAATGTCCAGTGAAAGTTATTTTCAGGTATAAAATTAGAACCTCTTTTTAACTCCTTTGCTTCAAGATTTACATAACTGTGAGAGCAAAGAAATCACATGATAAAAATACCAGATACTACAGATTAGAAATGAAAAGTAAACCAGCTGCATGCCAGTTTCTTTCAACGAGTTCCAGTGGAGACCAAAATCAACGTAACTGAGAGAAGATGTGGTGTGGAGAAAAAAATCTCCCAGGATAATCAAGGGATAGATTTCCAGCTCTCCTTCCCCCCACAGCACTGTTTTGTTTTCTCACATCAATGAGCTAGAATAAAATGTGGATCCCATGATCAAGCTGGCAGAAGCCATGCTCCCTACCTGGATGCTCGCAAATTGTAAATCACAACTTTACAAGGATTTAACTTTTCCCTTTCCAAAATAATCAAATGTTGTGGTAAGGGGGACACTAATCATGACAAAAAATATACTGCAAATTCTTTCTTTTGGTGCCAAGTCCAATAAGTTCTCTGAGTGAAATTAAATGCATGATCTTAGTCCAAACCACAGCTTCCCTTGGGGATGTACAAATCTCAAGTGGGGGCTGAAAGGCCAGTTGTATCAAAGCCCAGGGTTACACCCATTTTTTTAAGGTTTTTTTTTTTTTTTTTCCTTTTCCTTTTTTAACTACTGCCTGTAGTTTAAACGGCTTCAGGCCCCTCTGCTTTCCAAGCCACTACAATCAAATCAACGTCTTCATACTTTCCACATTCTGCCTCTCAAAAGTGGGCCAGTCCCTGTCTTCTTTTAGTTTCTCACAGTTTTTGTTTGTTTTAAGAGATTCTTTACTGAGCTCCAGGGAAGAGGAAAAAAAGTTGAGAGATAGAGAAATATCTGTTATGTTGTAAGCAATTACTGGCTCCATCTCTTAGATCTGCGATATCACAGGAATTAGAGATGGAAAAGACCCATTAGGTCATCCTGCGTACCCTGTGCCAACACAGCACTAGTCCCTACAGTAGATGATCTCTTCTGAGAGTTTTTAATATGTTTAAAGGGTAGCCAATGATAACATACTTTCATTTCACTTCTTTTTTGCAGCTTTTTCCATTTAGTCTGCAACACGCCATTTCTAAGGATGCTTGAGAGTGACTCCACAAAGGACATTTTTGACTGTCCATGAAGAAAGAGAACAATGTTTGTGCTATCCAACAACTGAGTCCCATAAGTTCAACATGGAAGCATTCATAAAAACAAATCGTAAAGAGGCAGCATTTAGTCCTAGGGATGAAAATTATAGGGATAAAATAATTTTACATAGACACATTCTATGTACCTTGTACATTATCCCACATATATAGCTGTGTGTGTGTGCATATATGTGAGTGTGAACATATAAAATGTATAAAAATACTCATCATTACCCCAGAGTGTTTCTATTTCCTAAAAGTTGTGCCAAATGCTACATAATTCATGAAAATGTGATCCAAAATATTTAAGGTTATGTTTCTCACAATAATCTGTTTACCTCTCTTAAGTCAGACATTTAAAATGTCAACTTGCATAGGGAAATATTTCATTTCAAGGACTCCTCCATCAGGAAGTTCTTTAACTCTTCCTTCAGTAGCTTTGTATTTTCCTCTTTGTTCTTATCCTAAGATAATGGGGTGTTTCTGTTTATTTTTTACATGCCACATATAGGTATACCTACTTATTGGTCCACATTTTCAGCCCTCAGGAAAATAAATACAATCATAAGGGAACCTAGAAGATAGAATAACCACATAGTTTTGTTCTTGAATGGCTACAATCTTAATTCATTGTCTTTGAACACTAACTGTAGGAGAGCAAGTAAATGTTACTGTATGAAACCATTCCATCTTGTGCTATGATCACAATCAGCTCTGATAGAATATGTATTTTCTATTACATCATATTCTAAGTTTTAGTATCTGACTAGGTACGATGCTGACTACACTTTCCTTATCAACACTATTAAAAAATTGGCTGATCCTTCAGAGGCATGGGAGTTCTGGTGGTGTAGTGCCTAAGGCATCTGACTGCTAACAAGAAGGTTGGCAGTTCAAACCCACCAGCCACTCCTCAGAAGGAAAGTTGGGCGATCTACTTCCGTAGAGATATTGTCTCGGAAACCCAAGGAGGGGTGCTTATGAGTCAAATGGACTCGACAGCAGTGAGTTTGGTTTGGTTTTTGTATTTCATAGCTCTGGTAGAGTAGTGCCTAAGACACTTGACTGCTAAACAGAAGATTGGAGATTCAAACCCACCAGCCACTCCTTGGAAGGAAAGTTGGGCAATCTACTTCCCTAGTGATACTGATTCATAAACCCAAGGCAGGGTCGTTATGAGTCAAGTCCTACTCAACGGCAAGTAACAAGATTAAAGAAAATAATTTCTCATTGTTCTGTTAAAAGTCATGATACTTTAATAAGCAAGAGTTTGGATTTAGATCATCTGGATTTAAAACCTTGACTCTGCCTTTCACAAGTTGTGTGATTGTGGGCACTTCCTGTTACCTTAGATAAGAATTTATTCAAGCTGCTCATGATATTTCAGAGAACTGAAGAAGTCATGGATTTTAGCATTGAGAATTATTTTATGTTCTATTAAGAAAGTAAAAGCAATGCCAACTAAATGATGACAGGATGCTTGTGTGTCAACTTAGATTTTTTTTCCACATAACAGCATTCTCTGGGCCAATAAGAATGTTCATGCTGTTTTATTGCTTTAAGAATGGTACACTATTGTGTGTAAGGATATTTTCCCCAAATGTTATCCAAAATCATTTCAAACTATTCTGTAAGCTTTTATTTTTTTAATACATAATGATATGATAACCACAAGATGTCAACAGAAAGTTTTGAGACATGAATGAAGAAACATTTTAAAAGGCAATTATTAAAAAAGAAAAATTTAAAGTCAATTATATGCAACATAAGTATTTCCAACAATGCGTGTGAAACAACATGATCATCTACAACCAAATACATGCATATATAGGCAATGACAACTCTGCCATGGCCAATATTATAAGACACTATCAATTCGAAGATACATCATGACATCAGAGGTGTTATAATGCGAAAAAAAACAAAGGAAGTCTCCATAAAATCAACCAGCTCCTACATACTTTCATTTCATCTGTAAATTGGAGGAAACAAGAACATTTACCATGGAGCTATTGAATGAATTATATATATCTAGAATACTGCACCAATCCCACAGTAGGACCTCAATAAATGTTAGCAGCAATTCTTGCTAATGATGTTGTAAATGTTTAAGTACTGAATTTTATAAGGTACTCTGTAACCGCGTTCAGTGATTCTCAGTCACTGAAATAGAGGGACACAGATTTTGACAGGGAGAAGGATTTAGATTACTACTCCCAATTTTGTCATGCAGCTCCCTCGAGAAAGAAACCTGCCTCTTCCCCAGACCCTCTACTTCAGTAAGGTTTCCTATACTGTACCGTTTTCATAACTGAAACTCTACCTATGTTTAATGTGAGTTGTGAGTGTTGTTTTGTTATCCCTCATTCCACATCCTCCTCTGAATTCAGCTTGCATTTCTGGAAGTTCCCTGCAAATACACTGCTACAATTGCTTTTGAACTGTCTTTAGCAAAATGTTCCTTGTGTGTGATGTTAATGATATTGTTCAATAATTTCCACATTCTGTTGTTAAGTGTCCTCAAGTCAGCTCTTACTCACAGCGACCCTATGTACAACAGAATGGAACACTGCCTGGCCCTGTGCCAGCATCACAATGAGCTATGTCTGAGCTTATTATTGCAGCCTCTGTGTCAATCCGTCTTGTCAAGGTCCTTCTCCTTTTTCTCTGACCCTCCACTTTGTTGCTGTTGTTGTTGTTATTTGCCAAGCATGAAATCCTTCTCCAGGGAATGATCCCTCATGACAAAAGTAGGTGAGATGAAGTCTGGCCATTTTCACTTCAAAGCAGCATTCTGGCTTTACTTCTTCCAGGACAGGTTTGTTTGTCCTTCTGGCAGTCCATGGTATTTTCAGTATTCTTAGCCAACACCACAATTTAAAAACATCAACACTTTTTCAGTTTTCCTTCTTCATTGTCCAGTTTTCACAATTATATGAGGCTACTGAAAATATCATGGCTGAGGTTAAGCACACCTTAGTCTTCAAAGTGACATCTTTGCTCTTCAGCAGTTTAAAGAAGTCTTTTGCAGCAGATTTTCCCAGTGCAATAAGACATCTCGTTTCTGGATTACTGCTTCCACAGGTGTTGATTGTGGATCCAAGTAATAGGAAGTTTTTGACAGCTTCAATCTTTTCTACATTTATCTTGATGCTGATTATTGGTCCAGTTGTGAGGATTACATTTTCTTTATGCTGAGGTGTAATCCATAATGCAGACTGTACAAGCAAGGTTGTCATCTGCATAGTGCAGATTGTTAATGAGTCTTCCTCCAAACTCCATGCTGCATTCTTCATAAAGTCCAACTTCTCGGATTATTTGCTCAGCATACAGATTGAATAAGCATGGTGAAAGGAGACAACCATGACACACACCCTTCCTAATCATAAACCATACAATATCCCATTGTTCTGTTTGAACTACAGCCTCTGGTCTATGTACATGTTCTTCATGAGCACAATTAAGTGTTCTGAAATTTCTATTTTTCTCAATGTTATCCATAATTTCTTATGATCCACACAGTCAAATGCTTTTACATAGTCAATAAAGCACAACTAAACATCTTTCTGGTATTTTTTTGCTTTCAGCCAAGATCTATCTGACATCAGCAACTATGTCCCTCATTCCACGTCCTTTTCTGAATTCAGCTTGTATTTCAGGCAGTGCCCTATCAATATATGGCTGCAACCATTTTTAAATTATTTTCAGCAAGATTTTACTTTCATATGATATTAATGATGTTTATGTATTCCAGTCTGTCTTTCCAGTCTGGAAGTTCTGCTGAAACCATGAGTAACCCTACTGGCATTAGTAATTCTGATGGCATAGCCTCTAGTCTCACAGCAACAGACTTATAAGTAGAAAATAATAATTTCTTAAATCAAGCAGACATATCTTTCAAATCAAGTGTATACTACTACTTAGTTGTATGACCTTGGAAAAATTTATTAATCTCCCTGGGTCTCACTGTTGCCAAGTGTAAAATGTTTAATGATATATCTTATAATATTTAAATGAGATGAAGTATATAATGTACTTTCCATGATGTTTGATATATATATACATATGGTTGTTGTTATCGTTGTTGTTGTTATGTGCCGTTGAGTTGGACCTGACTCATAGCGACCCCTCCTTGGGTTTCCGAGGCAGTATCACTATGGAAGTAGATTGCCCCATCTTCCTTCCAAAGAGTGGTTGGTGGGTTTGAACCGCCAGCCTTCTGGTTAGCAGTCAAGTGCCTTAGGCACTATGCTACCAGAGCTCCTATATGTACATATGGTAGGCACTGAATATAAATATTAATATTAATATTAATATTAATATACACACACACACACACATACATACACAGACAGACACATGTTTATATATTCCAAATGGAATAGTCTATAGTCTGACATTGATCTAACATAATGTTCTAACCAGTTCTTCTATTTGGATCTTAGTTTTCTGAGATAAAGTGTTTGTCTAGATAATATTTAGGGTCCATCCAGCTCTAAAGGAGCTCTGGTGGCATAGTGCCTAAGGCATTTGACTCCTAACCAGAAGGTTGGCAGTTCAAATCCACCAGCCACTCTACAGAAGGAAAACTGGGTAACCTACTTCTGTAAAGATTTACTGCCTAGGATACCCAATGGAGGTTTCTATGAGTTGGAATCGACATGAAGGCAGTGAGTTTATTTGTCTGTTTTGGTTTATCCAGCTCTAAATGTCTATGATTCTAAATGTGAGCCAGTCTAATCTAATATTTTCTCTACAAAAATTCTCAAAGGAGAAGAGGTTTTCATTTGGCTCCTCAAGTAACTTGGTACACACAGTACCTGGGCAGTTATTTTTTCCCATGGTCAGGGAGCTTGACCATTTTAACTGTTCTGTAGACACCAATACTTGATGACAGGAACATAAACAGTCAGTTTCCCATGTCTCCTCATTCCACTACTCTACTTTCCTTCATTTCCCACCTTCCTCAGAGATTCAGCTTTGCCTTGTGTAACGCCAAAGCAGAGACATTTCACCCACTCAGCACTGCAGAAAGCAGAGCCAGAAAACTCCTGTTAGGTCATGTAAGCCACATCTCTTCCAGGCCAGGAATGTCCACTTCAACGGACATTTCAGTTCCTCTTCTGGCTTCAAAATGTCACAGCACTTCAGTGGTTCCTGCATATGGCTTGAATAAGTTTATAAATATTCTGGGAGTCTATGAAAATAAAGGTTCCATATAAAATTATATTACTATTTTGTTTATTATAAAGTTTAAAAAAAAAATCTTCCTGGGAACAGTCACAAGTAAATCTCTCAAAGAAGAAATTGTACCAGCAAGCCTTTTCAACTGATTTTTTATCAAAACTGATAGTCAGCTATTCAGAACCTGGCTGATTAATTTTCTAATTGTCCTGCTACAAATGTGCAACTGAAAAATTGATTTTGTAAACAATTAAAATACTATTTAAAGTATTATGTGTTAATTATTGTTAATATATTTGCTCACATTTCTCACAAGTTAAAGTATATATTTATTTATTGTCATTGTAAATTCTGTTTATTTTTAATTGTATAACAATGCTTCACTGCCTTTGGATATGAAGCCTGTTAATTTGCTAAACTTTCAACATTTTAAAAATCTGTTTGCTTGTTTCATTGTGCTGAACAATACAAATCAAAGTTAATGTTACTCCAGGTGACTAGAAACCCAAGTGATAAACACAAATGTCAAACACCACTGGGGATTCAACCCGAATCCTTGGCTACTATCCATCCACTCCTCTGGCTTAAAGACAATTCCATTTCTTTGTTAGTAAGGGAACCTGGGGGCAAGAAATAGAAGCCCTAGATAATTTAGTAAGTAGCAATTTATATGCTACTTATTGTTTACTTAGGAGCTCCGGTAGCATAGTGCTTAAGGCACTTGACTGCTAACTAGAAGGCTGGCGGTTCAAACCCACCAGCCACTCCTGGGAAGGAAGGATGGGCAATCTACTTCAGTAATAGTACTGCCTCGGAAACCCAAGGAGGTCGCTATGAGTCGGGTCCAACGCTATGGCACATAACAACAACAACATCGTTTACTTCTCTTACAGAGTTTAAGGCAAATAGCCTAGGATATTTATGTTCACCACACATACGAAGAAAATGAGCACTATTGCACCCATTATACAGAGGTGAAATCTTGTCTGTGGAGAGACAGGACAACTGGTCATTGTTACCCAAGTCATAGTGATAGAGTAGAGGAAGAGCCAGTGTCTGTCTCTTAAGTCATAGCCCATAATTATATTCAGGAGACAATATTTTGTTAATGAATCACTACTAACAAGAACTGAAAGGCACTCTACAAAAAACAGTAAAGTTATTCAGTAATCAATTTGTGAACTGAGCTCTTTGGTTTTTTTTTTTTTTTTTTTTCCATCTGCCACTATATTAAAAATAATGATTTCAAGAAGTAGTGTTAAATTTAATATATCTTAAGGATTTTGCTGGATTCTTATGCTTAAGAATTGACATTATTTTTTATAATTTAAAAGGCTGGTTACTTGCTGTGAAGTTTCATAAACTAAGCATTATTTCCTGATTTTAAAAGTCTGCTATTTATATTGTAAAAGAGTAGCTGCTGTATATTCTGACACAAAACTGAAAATGCATAGAAATCCAATTCTGTCCCATGGTTGGAAATAAATCTCAACTTCCAAAAATTTCCACTGAAAGGAGCAGGGCCTGGAGAAGCATATAGAGAGATGTGAGTTGATTCGACAATTCTGATTTCAAGTGTTTAGCAACACGACATCAAATCTTCAAAACAGCAAACAAAAAAAGGGTCTCAAGGTATAAATAGCTATGAAGAGAACATGGGGAACACAATATTTGGATCAGTTGAGAAAAACACAGACTAGACATAAAGTAGCAGGAAAGTGTCAATAAGGAGCCAAGTAAACAGCACAAAGAAAACAGTAGGATCAGTAGTTTTAAACTGTAATGGTAAAACACAAGTGTGGAAGAATGTCAAAATTTCCTTAAAAGGAAGCATTTCTCAAAGGAATGCAGTCCATTGAAGGCAATATAAAAGCACCAGTACTTGTCATACTCACCAAAATCTGAATTCTTTATCTATTACTCCACTGTTTATCATGTCTGCCCAGTTAAATCTAGACACAACCTCAAAATGAGGACAGTTATTAATCTAGAACATTTGGATTTTAGAGAACATCTAGGAGCTAGTCAGGATAGCCAACAAGTTTTATTTAGTTCACTTTCAGCATTGGGGGCCGCATAAAGCCTGCCTAAGTCTCTACGTTGGGAAATGATCGGTGTCACACTGGCTCAGTGTTGCAATCAATTATTGCTGCCTGGCATGGGATTAGAAGCATAGCTGACATTTATTTCATTGTCTGATCCAGTCCAATCTTCTCAAGTTAGAAGTGAGGAATGTTAGGCATAAGGAGCTCATATTGAGGAATAAAAAGCAGTAATTATTGGCCTACGTTTGTGCCTCTTTGAAGAACACAGGTCTTTTGATATCTACTTCCTAGTTCCACCATTACGTTGCAAATGCTAATTATGTGAAATTCTACAGTAGATGTTACTAATATATTAATATCAGAATGTTCTTTAGAAGTGAGAATGGCAAGACTTCAAGTTGCTTACTTTGGACATGTCATCAGTAAAGTCCAGTTACTAGAAAAGGAAATCATGTTTGGTAGAGAACCACCAAAACTGAGGGAAACTCTCAATGAATGCAAACATATCAACAATCACGAAGATGGCGCAGGACTGAGAAATGTTTTGTTTTGTTATTCATAAGGTCACTGTGAGTTGGAGCTTCCAGGATGGCAACTAACAATTAAAAAATAGATATTTACATGTCAACAAGTCTAATAATGTGTTTAGTGCTTCTGGTCTACCTCCCACTTCACTGCATAGTACTTGGGGTTTTGAAAGCTTAACAGCCATCCAAGTCATAATGATTAAACTGTATTCTCCTGAAGCAACAGAGGTAGAAGGAAAGTGAGGAATAGGATGATATGGAATGTGTGCCTAATTGCCTCCATGAACAACTGCCATATAAATGTAGTATTTGATGGAATAAACTTGAACATCCTACAAAAAAAAATTAATGTTTGAACATATTTTTAAATAGATTCAAGCTCCTAATATCTCTTTCTGAATAAAATATCATTTCTTCCTAATTTCTCTTCATCAGACATTTTATCCAGTACTGTTATTTCTATGCACCTTTCTTAGTCTTCTTTCTTTCCATTTTGAGAATTTTATATATCTAAACCAACTTAACCCTATTCAGTGTGATACTGAAACTAATAATGAAATATAGAGGAATATCAATGTGCCAACTTCCTATAAAACTGCACAGCGAGGTAACCTAGTATAATCTCAAATGACTGCTCATATTCCCTTGAAGCTTATAGCAAAAAATATGGAATATACACTGGGCCAGCATTTACCCACTATAAACGTGCCCAAGACAGAATTACATTTCAAAAATCCGAGTGAAATATTCTTGGTAACCAAATAGTTGTTGCAGCTGTAATAATTGGATATCTAATGTTATGTTGTTGTTGTTAGGTGCTGTTGAATAAATTTCAACACATAGCAACCCTGTGTACAACAGCACAAAACACTGCCCGGTTGCAAAAACGACAAGGAGGCCACATGTTCTGACCTCCTCTAACCCTACAAGGGGAAGGCAGGATTACCAGCAGTAACCCAAGGCCTATTACTGCAAGGCCAGACATGCTGCCTCCCTCCAGCCCTTTCACCAACCGTTCCCCCAAGGCACCCACCACCTCTCTCCTGGGTTCGATAATTCACTGCAGTGGCCACACAGAACTCCCAGATTATGGGATTTATTAGGGAAGCACCAGGCTACAACTCAAGTCCAGGAAGAATGCTCAGTCTCTCTCCCAGCCCATCATCCCTCAGCCAACAGTCTCTCACAGTCTCTTTTCCAGCAGTGCTGGTCCCTCGGTGTCTCACTCAGTGATGCGTGTCTCTTGCGGCTCTTTCCCAGCAGCACGTGTCTCTTTCGGGGTGCGTGTCTCTTTCGGCAGCACATCTTCCTCCACCAGCAGTCAGAGAGAGTTCTGCCTCCAGGAGGCCTCCTTTTGAGCATGGAAGGGTGGTCAAACTAGCCAATCACAGCATCAGAACTCTAAGCATGTGAGAGAGAGTGGGAACTTCCCAGAACATTGTATTGTGCCACGCCCAACAGAAATAACCCAGGTGGGCGACTTTAAAATCAGGATCTCCTCCGTAGCTAATAGCAATTCCCACCTTAGAGTTTACAAAGACTTATGGGTAGAAAAGCCACACTAAGTAATTTACTACACCGCACCGGTCATGTGCCATCCTCACAATCCTTTCTGTGCTTGATCCATCATTGCAGCCACTGTGTCAAACCATCTAATTGAGGGTTTTCCACTTTTGCTCTGATCCTCCACTTTACTTAGCATGATCTCCTTCTCCAGGGACTGGTCCCTTCTAACAACATTGACAAAGTAGGTGAGATGAAGTCTGGCCATTCTCACTTCCAAGGAGCATTCCAGCTGCACTTCTTCTAGGACAGATGTGTTCATTCTTCTGGCAATCCAAGGTATTTTCAGTATTCTTCACAAACACCGCAATTCAAAGGCTTCAACTCTCCTTCAGTCTTCCTTATTCGTTGTCCAGCTTTCACATACATATGAGGCAATTGAAAATATCATGGCCTGGGGTAAGCATACATTAGTCTTCAAAGTGAAATACTTGCTCTTCAACACTTGAAAGAGATCTTTTGCAGATTTTCCCAATGCAATACAAAGTCTGATTTCTTGAATGCTGCTTCCATGGGTGTTGATTGTAGATCTAACAGCTATACTAACATAAAATAATGCAGTCCTAATAGTTGCTGTTCTTCACTTAAATATTTCCTTTCAGTTAGTTAGTTTTTTTTTTTTTAATCTCACTTTCAGGTGTATTTATTTTAAAACTTACTTGAGTGCATTTGCAAAGCCAAGAAATCAATCAATGATTGGGGTTTTAATGGAACAATAAAAATGGGTTATAAGGAGGTGCTCATGTACATTTGAATTCTTACATCATTTTTTTCAGACTCATAGCGACCCCTCCTTGGGTTTCCGAGGCGGTGTCACTACGGAAGTATATCACCCAATCTTTCTTCTGAGGAGTGGCTGGTGAGTTTGAACCACCAGTCTTCTGGTTAGCAGTCAAATGCCTTAGGCCCTACACCACCAAGCTCACAATATATACTAAGTGTGCATTGGGAAATCAATGACAAGTCTCTCTTATATGACCCTTCTCCCGAAAATCCTTTAGCACAGACTAGCTTTAGAAAAAAATAGCATTTGATAAGGTTGCTGTTGTTGTTGTTGTTGTTGTTGTGTGCCGTCGAGTAGGCCCAGACTCATAGTGACTCCCCTTGGGTTTCCAAGGCAGTATCACTATGGAAGTAGATTGCCCAACCTTTCTTCTGAGGAGTGGCTGGTGGGTTTGAACTGCCAGCCTTCTGGTTAGCAGTCAAGTGCCTTAGGCACTATGCTACCAGAGCTCGCATTAGATAAGGCAGTCATATTTTATGCATATATTTAGGCATATTTATGACTCTTACTGCTTCTCTTCTCCTGCTGCCCATTGAGGATGTTAGTTGGCTTAGGTATACCTGTCATGGCAGCATGAGACCACAGAGACCCATGGAAGGCCATAGTAGGGGATTCCATTAACGAGGTTTATTATTTCAGAAGACCTAATGTTTTTTAACCAAACTCTGGTAGTGTAGTACCTAAGGCACTTGACTGCTAACCAGAAGGCTGGAGGTTCAAACCCCTTGGAAGAAAGGTTGAGCAATCTACTTCGGTAGTGATGCTGCTTCAGAAACCCAAAGAGAGCACTATGAGTCAGGTCCTACTCAATGGCACATAACAACAACAATGTTTTTTTAAGGAGCTCTGGTGGTTCAGTGGTTAAAGCATTGGCTACTAACTGAAAGGTCAGTGGTTTGAACCCACCAGCTGCTCCACAGAGGACAGATAAGGCAGTCTGCTTCTATAAAGATTTACAGCCTTAGAAACCCAATGGGGATCTCCATGAGATGGAATTGACTCGATGGCAGTGAGTTTGATTTTTTTTGTGAGATTGTCTTTTATATAAATAAAAAAGGCTCATAAAACTAGAGACTCAAATTCCATTGCTCTGAGGAAAAATCTTATGAATTTCATATGAAAATTTGTACTGTATGCTGATCATAGTCTGTGATTGGCAACCATCTATGTGTTTTATTAATAAACTGTGAAATAAAAACAAATGAATTGTTTTGCTTTGTTTTGTTGGTAACATTTTTGAAAACACAGAGTCCCAGAAGTAGGAGATGATGAGATACTAATTTACAATCAAGAATTTAAGTTATTTTACAAAATCTTTAATAATGATGGTGATGATGATATAATAGCTAAATTTCACATGGCGCTTACTGAGTGCTAGGTACTATTCAATGCATTGCACATATCCTAATTTAGTTAATCATCACAACTATCATATTAGGTAGATGGAATTATTACTCCAAAATAGGGTTATAAAATAATAAGTGACAAAATAACAACAGAAGTTGTCAAATAACCTGTCTACAGTCATACAGATACTAAGTTCTGAAGTTGGAACTTGATTCAGACAGTATGGCACCAGAATCCATGCCTTGACTCTTTCAGGAAATGTTTTGGTTAAAGTCTTTTTTTTTTTAATTAAGACAAAAATAGCTAAGCATAGTGGCTTCCTCATCTGTAAAATGGAGATAATAGTTTCTTCAAGGATTGTTAAAATTAAATGAATAAATTTTTAAAAAAATTTTTAGAACAATACAACATAACACATTACAATAATTTTTTGTAGGTTTCATTAGTTGTTTTCCAGTATTAGTAATGATAATATTTTCTAAACTACAAAGCATTTTTCTCCCTTTACGACAAATCAGCATCCCTGGGTAATGCAGTTAATGTGCTCTGCTACTAACGGAAAGGTTATAGGTTTGAATTTACCCAGAAAACCCTCGGAAGAAAGGCTTGTACTTCTGTAAAATCAGACACTGGAAACTTTGTGGAACACAGTTCTTCTCTGATACACCTAGGGTCACCATGAGTCAGACTTCACTGTGTGGCAACTATTTTTTTTTTTTTAAGGGCAAATCAAAATCCTTAAGCCAACCTTCTCACGTGTGTGTAATATGGATAAAAAAATAAAATTGACTTCGCTTTTGTCTAACTACCAATATGCAAAGAATTCAGTTGGCTGCCTTAAAAAACAAACAAACAAACAAACAAGAACATTAGTTCTTCAAACTAGTAAAAGCTCAGCATGAACCTTGCCTTCTAAAGTGGGGAGGGGGAGAGGGGATAGCTCTTGCAACCAGGGACCTGAGCTCTGCCAGGGACCCTTGCTGAGTTTTTTGTTCTTTTCTACCTCTTCAGAAACACTCCTGTGAGACTGGTAATTTAGCACTAAAGCTATGTGCAAAGAAGCAAACTTTTAAACTATAACACCCCCATGATGTATACACTCCTAAGAAAATCATATCATTGCCTAATAATGCTCAGTTTTAATAAAACGCCACCCTTTGAAGCTCTGTTGTGGAGGAGAGTAATTCCACAGCAGCTTTGAAGTACACTCCCCTAAATAGAGTAAGAAGAAAAGCCATTGTTTATTTCACTACTATTTAAGAGTTAATGAGAGATTTGCACCTGTACAGCTGTTGTGGACTGAAACTAGCTCTTGGAGTGAATGTGTTTTCTGCTTGAGACAGTTGTAAATGCCTTGAGTAAAAACACTGAGGACTGCTAATGGATAGGTTTATTTTAAAGCATGCCATCTGCTATCAATCATAGAGAAGTATAGGAAGCAAGTTTGGCTGGGCTCCCTCCTTGTGAGCCTGATAAAGACAGGGCTCCAGGACTCGGGAACATTGAGTCCTCAAGAGAATAAAACATCAAACCTACTCAGCAGCTCCACTAACAATAATAAAAATGCCTCTGCCTAAAGGTGACATTCTGAATTTACGATTATTTGTGTCTATAAAGTGTATTCTTTGGCTCCTGACTCATTCTGACTGTCTCACTCCGAGAACAATACATTAAGCCTGCCTGGAGTAAATGGAAATCCTATCCTTTTATTAAACCAGCAGCCAGTACCTGAGACCATCTAATGCCCGGTAGGATCGCAGGAAGATTTTCAACTCTATTCTGTTCCTTGCTTAAGACTATTAGTAAGAAAATTACAAATAAAATCTGTTTTAATTCACTCAGATATATAAGTGACGTAGGCAAGTTTATGTTTCCTAAAAGATAAAATTAAATAAAATGAAATGAAATAAGATTGAATTAGAAGTAATCCTACTATTCTTGTATCACTCTTTTGGGCAATTATGTATATAAGAGATGTGTTATGGTAAAATTTAGAACCAGTTGCTCAGAATTGTTTATGTTCCTCATGCTGTACGGACCAAGCATTCTTTCAAGAGGACAAACATTATTTCCTCGGAAATATTCCAGCTGTGGAATCATAACCAATATTGCTTTCAAAAATGGATCCCAAAGTATTCCTTGAAAAATGCCAAGCCTGGCTTATTAAAAGTACTGCCTGCTAAAATCCTCAGTGGATGAAATGAGTTGTGGTGGCAGTGGAACCTTCCACAGCTTATAATGTTAGATTTTGCCTCAAATCTGCAGCTTAACTTAATTCTACAGCTAGCCTGGAAAACGGAGTTGTTAGTGTTTTGGGAAAACCCACCTGGCCAGTAAACTCATGAGCCTAATTAAAGTTAATAGAGAAATTAAAAGAGGAAAACACTGGCTCAGTAGTGGTAAGAAGACATGTATAAAGCAATACTAACTCAAGGGAAGAATTTGTATTTTTGAATTATGGATTTGTTAGAGATACTTCTTGCTATGGAAATGAAAAGGAATTAGCATTATTTGACTTACTATTTATTATGGAAAATATGTTACAGTTCAATAAATAATTTTGGTATAAAAGAAAAGTAATGTTTTGGGTTAAATAAAGATAACAAAATACTTCCTCAACTAATGAGTGCTCTTGCAGACCTACTTTATGCTCAGCATTCTGCTATTGTTGTGTGCCATCGAGTCAGACCTGATTCATAGCGACCCCTCCTTGGGTTTCCGAGGCGGTATCACTAGGGAAGTAGATTGCCTCATCTTCCTTCTGAGGAGTGGCTGGTGCGTTTGAACCGCCAGCCTTCTGGTTAGTAGTCAAGTGCCTTAGCTGCTATGCTATCAGTGCTCCCCAGCATTCTGCTAGGCTCTGTGATATTAGGGAAGAAAAGGCATTCTCCCTGCCCTTGATGAACAGCAAAGGCTAATACACTCAAAGGATTCTAGAGTAATCCACTTAAGAGCTAAATTCTTCCATAGATAATAAATGCTACGATAGGAAAGAAAACAGGGAGATCAGAAAACACTGATGTACCCAGGAAAGACATTTCGGGGATTCTGGCACTATTTGCTTAAAAACAGAAAGAAGATAAAATAAATGTACAGAGACCATAATAATTCACACTTAAAGACATATGAAAACAATTTACTTACTGAAGTTTTAACGTACTTCCTTATGCAACGTGAGATTGAACATTGTGTCAACCTGCAAGACATACCCACGATAGAAGGAAGCATCAGAAAAAATTTTGTACTTTGTTGTTGTTAGTTGATGTCAAATTGGCTCCAACTCATAGTGTATATTAGAACAAAACTTTGCCCAGTCACAGTCCCATAAAGATCATATCTTTATGATCATTGGTATGTTTGAATCCATTCCTTTGGTTATTGTATCAATCCATCTCATTTCCATTGTTTTCACTGATTGTCTAGTTTAGCAAACATTACGTCCTTTCTTAAGGATTGGTCTTTTCTGGTGATGTGACCAGAGTAAGCAGACGAAGCCTCTCCACCCCCACTTCTAAGGACCATTCTGGTTGTATCAGTGCTCTAACAGGGAATAAAAACTTAAACATCTACCTTGCTCAACAAGAGTGAAGCTCACTAGAAGTAGGAAGTGTCAAATTGAAAGGCACTGGCTTCATCTAAAGAGATAGCCACTACCCAATACAAGAGATTAGTGCCATGAGAGAAAGAGAACCCAATGTTGCCAGATCCTCCAATTTATCAACAGACACTTGGCTATTAAGTAATAGTTCCCATTTTTTTAAGACGACTCTAAGGTCAAACTAAAAACCTATACCTCTGAGGGCCAGATCCACTAGTATAGTTTTAGGGTTTTCACTGGTTCACACCATAAACCAAAAAACCAAACTAATTGCTGTGGAGTAGAATCCGACTCATAGCAACCCCTCCTTGGGTTTCTGAGGTGGTATCACTACAGAAGTAGATTGCCCAACCTTCCTTCTGAGGAGTGGCTGGTGGGTTTGAACTGCCAGTCTTCTGATTAGTAGTCAAATGCCTTACGCACTATGCCAGAGAACTTTTAATCTTTAATTCTAAGAATCCTAACAGTCTATGAATGCTGCCAAAATCTCCTTCTTGACATCCTTCTACATGGAGGCTTCATCTAGCTTTTCATTAGGCAAATTCTGTAAATTATTTTAGAAGATCCTGTTTATTTCTGAAAGCTTTGTACAAATGCTGAAGTTTAGTGTGCTTCTTACACCAGACCTCAAATATCTGACAAATAATTCAATGGAGCATTAATTTTAAAAACTACTGTAATGGGTGGGGCCTGTGCTGCTTTGATTAGACTTCAGTGGTCATATCCAGAAGATAAACACCTAAAGATTAGCACAGTAATTTGTTTCTCTAAACTTGAATCATTTAATCTTTTTCTAAAGGAAGTAGTGGTCTATGGATAAGGTAAAAGAGTTAAAGTTGTATTTTATAAAGTGATTTCTAAAAGATTTTGATGTTTTCAATAAAAGGGATGAATCATGAAAATATAGCTAATAGATATTATTCAGAAATAATTACCTTAAATAAATCAATTCCCTGCTTAGAAATTGAAAAGGTTTACTGACCGAATTGAGAAGGTGGTAATACCAGGCAGGTATTATGTGATGTTTCCACAATTAATATCTGCAACATAAGATCTACACGATGAGAAAGGGGAGAGTTGAAACAAAAATAAATCCTATTTTATGTTTCAACAAATCCCATTTTGTTATACCGTTTAAGGAAGGACTCATGTTAATTATTTAAATGGAGCTGCAATTCTAACTATATATAATTCCATACCATCAGAAAACTGTTTTCTGAAACACTACACATTTATTCTTTTAATAAACAAGTATTTATAGAATTCCTACAAGATTCTGTATTTTGAGCAGAAACAAAAAGCCTTAGTAAAGAACCTTGTGTTACAAGATTACAAATGATTTGTTTATTTTCCTTGCATTTTTGATTGTTGTTGTGGTTAGGTGCTGTTCAGTTGCTTCTGACTCAGCGACCCTATGTACAACAGAACACTGCACTGCCTGGTCCTGCACTGTCTTCACAATCCTTGCTAGGCTTGAGCCTTTCATTGCAGCCACTGGGAAAATCCATCTTGTTGAGGGTCTTCCCTTTTTTTCCCTGATCCTCCACTTTACCAAGCGTGATATCCTTCTCCATGGACGGGTCCCTTCTGACAACATGAACAAAGCAGATGAGATGAAGTCTGGCCATTCTCACTTGCAAGGAGCACTCGGCTGCACTTCTGGGACAGATTTGTTGGTTTTTGCCGCTGTTGATGGTACTTTCAGTATTCTTTTCCAACACCACAATTTAAAGGCATCAGTTCTTCAGTCTTCCTTATTCATTGCCCTTCACATGCATATGAGGCAATTGAAAATATTCTGGCTTGGGTTTGGCACATCTTAGTCTCCAAAGCAACATCTTTACTTTTTAACACTTTAAAGAGATCCCTTGCAGCAGATTTGCCTAGTGCAATAGATGACATCTGATTTCTTGACTGCTGCTTCCGTGGGTGTTGATGTGGATCCAAGAAATATAAAATCTCTGACAATTTCAATCTTTTCTCCATTTATCAAGATATTGTTATTAGTCTAGTTGTGAGGATTTTTGTTTTCTTTATATTGAGATGTAATCCATACTGAAGAGTGTAGTCTTTGATGTTCATCAGTAAGTGCTTCAAGTCATCTTCACTTTCAACAAGTAAGGTCATGTCATCCACATATCACAGGTGTTTATGAGTCTTCCTCCAATCCTGATGCCATGTCCTTCTTCATACAGTTCAGCTTCTTGGATTATTTGCTCAGCATACAGATTAAATAAGTATGGTGAAAGCATACAACTCTGACACATACCCTTACTGATTTTAAACCACGCAGTAGCCCTTCTTCTGGTCGAATGACAGCCTCTTGGGCTATGTACAGGTTTCTCATGAGTGCAATTAAGTGTTCTGAAACTCCCATTTTTTGCAATGCTATCTATAATTTGTTACGATCCACACAGTTGAAAGCCTTTGCATAGTCAATAAAACAAAAGTAAACATCTTTCTGGTATTCTTTGCTTTCAACCAAAATTCATCCGACATCATGAGTGATATCCCTTGTTTCAATCTCTTCCTCTTCTGAAACTAGCTTGAAATTCTGGCAATTTCCTGTCAATATACTGCTGCAACTGTGTTTTTGGTTAGACAGTCTTTAATTCAAAATCAACTGTCTTAAAATTCAGGAGCTTAAGTAGGGACAAGTTCAAAGACAGAAACTGCTGCCACATCCCAACACTTGTCAGATATTTTCTGCAAAAGTTTTAAGTTTTTTGATGTTGTGGCAAGCTTTTTTTTTTTTTTAATTCAGAAAATTAAACCACCTACAAGATCAAGAGACAGATCACTATTTTTGGTAAATATGCCATCCCAATTATCCAAACTCAAATCAAAATCAATGACCTTTGTAAACAAAGAACAACAACAACAATAACATCACAATGCAATATGTTGTATACAATGAGATTTGGAACAGGACTTGGTCTGGTTTTATCATAAACTAATTGAAACCTCAATAAAAGATGTTACCTCTCTACCATTCTCATTTCTCACCTTTGAAAGTTGGGAGTGGAATGAGCTCCCTGTCGTCTCTAGAATTTCTTAACTACTTTTAAGTTACTTCTATTTTGTGGCAGATAAACTATGAAACAAAAATTATGTTGGTAGTGTAGTGCCTAAGGAATTTGACTGCTAACAAGAAGGCTGGTGGTTCATACCTACCAGCCATGCCTTGGAAATAAAGTTGGGCAATCTACTTCCATAGTGATATTGCCTCAGAAAACCAAGGAGGTATCACTATGAGTTGGATCCAACTTGTCGGCAGTGAGTTTGGGTTTTGTTTTGGAAATGTGTATCAATTATGAATATGTTCATAATTTAAAACATTTATAGACAGGTTTCTTTTTATGTTTAATAAAATGCATCTTTCCCTCTTACAAAAAAGGTTTTATCTCTGTCTAATTATGTATCTACCTGTCTATCTCAGGCTGGGCTCTCTACAGAAGTAAAACCAGTGAAGCTTATGTATGTATGTATATACATATACATGTATATGTATATATCTGCTGCAAAAGAACTCTTTAAAGTGCTGAAGAGCAAAGATGTTTCTTTCAAGACTAAGGTGTGTGTAACCCAAGCCATGGTATTTTCAATTGTCTCATATGCATGTGAAAGCTGGACAATGAATAAGGAAGACTGAAGAAAAGTTGATGCTTTTGAGCTCTGGTGTTGGAAAAGAATACTGAAAATACTGTGGACTACCAGAAAAACTAACAAATTGGTCCTGGAACAAGTGCACCTGGAATGTTCCTTGGAAGTAAGAGTGGCCATACTGTGTCTCACCTACTTTGTCATGTCATCAGAAGGAATCATTCCCTGGAGAAGGATATCATGTTTGGTAAAGTGGAGGGTCAGCAAAAAATGGGAAGACCCTCAAGGAGATGGATTGACACAGTGGCTGCAACAGTGGGCTCAGGCATAACAAGTATCATGAGGCTGGCTCCAGACCAGGTAGTGTTTCATTCTGTAGTACATAGGGTCATTATGGGTCAGCGCTGACTCAATGGCATCTAACAACAACAACATATATGTGTGTGTGTATATATATATATATATATATATATATATG
>NW_006921610.1:15986111-15989984 GCF_000298275.1 Orycteropus afer afer
TGGCTCACAAGGTTGTAGAGGCTGGCAATTCCAAATATGTGTGGTCAGACATCAGGCTGGAGGCTTCTGTAAGTCACAGAACTGCAGGGGTTGATAGATAGGTTGGTAGATAAGATTGCAGGCTGCCTATGCTAATAAATCTCAAGATCAGCAGGCAATATGGTAGGCTGCGGCTCAAGTTCAAAGAACTGGAGGTCAGATGATGAGGAGCAAGATGCAGGATCCAGATTGAGCGAAAAATAGAGACCTTTGCCAGAACGTTCACATATATTGAACACAGGCCACAACCCCTTCTAATTGATTGGCTGCCCAGAGCAGATCTCATCATGAAGGTGATTACATTAAATCAGATCCCTTCATGGTAAATGACAACATTGTAACTGCCAAACCACCAGGAATCATGGCCTACTCAAGTTGACACACAACCTTAACCATCAATCTGTCTATCTACCTACCAACCTACCTGTCTATTTAACTATCTTTCCATTTTTTCTGGAATGCCAATGCATAGATATAACTACTGTTACAATTTTGGTGTATTTCCTGTTAGCCATTTGCCCTATGCAATTATGCATACATATTTATGCAAAGTTGTTATTGGAGTGTACTAGTGTGTTATTTAAGGAGCTCTGGTAGTGTAATGCCTAAGGTATCTGGCTGCTAACCAGAAGGTTGGTGGTTCAAACTCACCAAGTACTCCACAGAAGGAAGACTACCAATCTACTTCTGTAAAAATTTGCTGCCTCAGAAACCCCAAAGGGGTCACTATGAGTTGGAATTAACTCAATGGCAGTGAGTTTGGTTTGAATTTGAGTGTCTTATTTATCTTTTCTTTCCACTCTATATTGTACAAAAACCTTACCTGATATCATTGAGTACTCTTTGAAAGCACATATACATAATATTACATTAGATGAGCATAACCATTGATTAGATGATCAAAGATGATCATTCTTCCAATGCTGGACATTTAAATTATTTCCACGTTTCTGTTCCAATGAAAATCCTTGCTAATAAATCTTTCTATACAGCTTTAAACAATTCCTTAATATCAAATCCTAAGGGTGAATAAGCAATCTCAGGCTCCTGATTCATAGCATGACATTGTCATCCAGAAATGCATCAATTTTTGCTGCAATTTATTCTGCCACCAGTGTAAAATATTGTCTGTTTCTGATTAACACAATGATGTATATTGCATCAATATGGTAGGTGGCCCATCAAAAGAGATTTTCTGTTGCTTCCTAAGAAGTAAAGGAAAACAAGTGTCACCATAATCTAATTTTCTCAGTCAGAATCTTTGAGTATGTGTGAAAGTTTAAAACTAGGCATTTAGCCCATCCCCCTCCCATACACACACAGACACACACACACACAGCCCCTATGGTCATACATGTAAGATGAACCTTCTGATGACAGCAAACAGACTCCCACTGACATACACAATCAGAGAAGGGAGGACTTTTCTGAGACCATTTGGTAATAAGCCAGCTGTCAAGAGGCCATGGAGAGTGAGAGTGAGTCTACAGGGGATCCTGCCTGGTTGAAAAATACTTTCTAAGATGATAGAAGTGTTGTATGGTGTAGATGGAAGCGATCTTTCCCTTTATCTACTAGAAAAAGAAAACTGTTGCCAGGAAATGAGGTATTTTCAAAACTTAACAACAATTTTTTTAAAAAAGTGCTAATTTTGCCAGCTAGCACAAGCAGCTCGGCCACCAGTCAAAAGGCTCTGTGTCCAACTCAGAGCTGGATTCACTTTAACAAAAATTTCCCTCTTCAGCCACCTAAGTGCCTGTTGAATTAGGCCAGAAGCCAAGCTGTGGTAGAAGCACTCACTCACATGAAATATTCGTTTGCATTTGGATCTCAGTCGCCCTTTCCCATGTCATGGTGAAAAAATGTTTCCTCTGCTTGGATGTTTTCAGGATGCCTTGATTTGAGGAGGAAGTCAGATCTACTGTTCAGACGGCATCCATAACAGGGGAAGCCACAGCTTTGCACAGTCAGAACCTGGCTGTCCATGCCTTTAAAAAAATGCATAACTACTCCTCGCCCACTCTTACCCATAGTTTTGATGTTGAAAGAAACCTGTTGTGGTTTAAATGACTTGGTCAGTTCTTTTGGGATTTTCCAAAGTTTCCTATAAAAAGAAATCTGTGGGAAATGAATGATTGCATAATCACTAACATATGCCAATTTTCTGTAAATCTGTTATCTTTTTAGTGTTTTGAATTTCATTGTTTCAAATAGTGAATGACTATCTTTTAATAGCTTTGTCTTTTAAGTGGTGCAGATTGTATAGCGTCTGTTTTTTTTTTTTTTTTTTTTGAAACCTTTGAAGGGTATCTAGTCAAAGAAAAAGCAGATACCACAAAAGGTAAGGTCAGGTCCTTTATGAAACAACATCAGAAGGATAGGGTGATGAAGAGTGGGAAAATAAGGCCATTATTTAGATAAATAGTGGGTGAAGAGAAAATGTGATTTCCTTGATCACTGTGGTGGTTACGTTTGTGTGTCAACTTGGCTAGGCCTGGTTGAGTGGCTGGGCAGCTGAATGTAGTGTTGCCCATGATGAGACTGGTAATCAACTCCAAGGTAGACTCCACTGTGAGTTGCGTGCTTCTTTTGAGTATGTGGTCTGCTTCCCATATATAAGAAACAGCTTAGGAAATGGTCTCTAGCTTATGACACGCTTGTACCCTGAATGCAGGCTTGTTGTCGTTCAGCAGCCTGCCATGCTTTCCTGACCTTGGGACTTTCATTAAACTTGAATTAATGGTCTGCCATGTGGTTTGGTAAGATAGGGACTGTGCCATTTTATTTGTTGACCTTGAGCTTGTTAGCCTCAGCAGCCAGTAGCTGCCTTAGTGAAGAGATGCCTCTAGCTTCAGTGGGCTGGGAGCAAGAGGCAGAGCAGAAGCCCGAGGTCAAAGGGCTTTCACATAGCACCTAGACCCTGACATTTTGAACTCAGATTTTTAGCCTCCTGAACCGTAAAAGAATAAACTCCTGTTTGTTAAAGCCATCCCATTTGTGATATATTCTTGTCAGAGTGGCACTAGGTCACCAGAACAATCACCTGTATACCTTAAACAAAATTACTTTGGGCATGACTTAAGGGAAGAAATATCTCCATTTGGTAGTGCAGGCATGGACTGCTAAACGGATTAACAAAGATGTCCTGGAAGAAGTGCAGCTGGAATGCTTCTTGGAAGCGAGAATAGCTAGACTTTGTCTCACCTACTTTGGTCATGTTGTCAGAAGGAACCATTCCCTGGAGAAGGATATCATGCTTGGTGAAGTGGAGGGTCAATGAAAAAGGGGAAGACCCTCAATGAGATGGATTGACACAGTGGCTGCAACGATGGGCTCAGGTGTGAGGCTGGCACAGGACGAGGCAGTGTTTCCTTTTGCTCTGCACAGGGTTGCTAAGAGTCAGATACAACTTGATGGCACCTAACAACAACAACAACAGACATGGCTAGTTAATAAGATTATATGTCTTTTTTCTATCCATAGTACATATAGAATTTGTTCAACTTTTGCTTAAAATAAATAAAGTTCCTTGAACCATAAAACAATTTTTAATGTTAGAAAAAAATGGAAGACAGATCTTTATTTTTTTTTTTTTAATTGTGATTTGGGTGAAGATTTGCAGAGCAAATTCACTTTCCATACAGCAGTTCATATATACTTTGTCTCATGGTATTGACCACAGTTTACCACAATGCAACAGCTCCCCTTCCACTTCCTCTCCATAGTTACCTCTTCCTAGTGTCCATCCCTCCATACACTCCTGCCCCCTGAGCTGTCTCCCTGTGCATACACAGCCCTTCTTTCTCCCATGTGTTCTCTCCAAGGAGTGTATTT
>NW_006921610.1:15996059-16004971 GCF_000298275.1 Orycteropus afer afer
AAGATTAAGAATAATAATAAAAAGGACAAAAGTATTAATAATATTAGTTGTTTAAAACAAGACAAATACCAGCAAACTAATCACCAGAAAAAAGAAAGCGAAAAAGAAAAAAAAAAAAAAAAAAGACAGAAAAAAGAAAAAAAATCAGTGGCAGACAGGGCAGGGCACCCAGGTCCGTCTGAGCACACAGACTGTGATGGAGTTCCTGTAGGCCCAGAAGGTAAGTGGGAGTGGGGGATGGCCACACCTCCCTTCACCAAGTGGGTGTCTTGTATAAGAGTAACGAGAGGAATCTCGTACCTTTTCAGTCTTGCAGGTCCTGAGTGTCCCTGGGGTTGCTGGAAAGCAGAACATGTTCTTAAGCCCCAGGAATCTGTGAGAGTGCTGTCTCTTTAAATATCCAAAATAGTCAACTGCTTTTTAAACTTTGAAAATGGCGGCATCCTCTGGACCGGCAAAAGTCCACAGTTCAGCCCACCTTTCTCTTCACCTTCTCTGTTTGTTCCCCAGCCAGTGTGCATAGTCCTCAGTGCAGTCCCTGGATAGCAGGGTGATTTTTAGGCTAATTCTTAGGTCCTCCCATCACTCGGGAATCTCCAAGCTGTCTGTGCCGTGAGGATCGCTCAAGATCGCTGCCAGACCTCAGCTCCCTATATCTCCTTTTTTTGGTATTTTCATGCAAATTCTTCTGCTAATTGGGGTTTAGTCCACTTCTATACCCTTCCCTTCAGGGCTCAGGGGTCCAAGATTATCTTCTGTGTCTGTGTTAATTGGTTTCCCTTTTCTTTGTTGAAGAGAATCTGTGCAGTTTTTCTGCCTAGTCTGCCATTTTGCCGGAACTCTGAAAGACAGATCTTAATGGCCAAGGTATCACATAGAAAAGGGCTGGTGATGGAAATAAAGTAGTTTCTATTCATTGTCTATGAGGATGAAGATATATGATGCCTGATCTTCCATTTATTCACTGAGTTATAGATAAGGATTTCTATAAATTGCTATGAGTGGCAGACAACCCAAAAGTTTGCACTTACTTAGTGGTAGCATCAAAGATCCCACACGAAAATGACTGTTGAAAAACAAATTCATTTAAAAACAACACAAAAACTTCTTTAACTATTACCACTGTTGGTTAGAAATGGATGAGTTCAATAAGATATTAATGGTTGGTGAAAGGGCACATGTCAGTATTCAGTAAGATATAGTTCCACACCTGGCATTCAGCTAGATTGAGAACAAGTAATTCTCAAACTGTACATTAAGAATCACTGCAGGAGTTCTAAAATACTCATGCCTTGGGGCTATTCTGCTTCATGTAAATCAGACCATGGGCACGACACAAGATATATATATATATATATATATATATATATATATATATACACATACAGGCTCTGGTAGCATAGTGTCTAAGGCACTTGACTGGTAACCAGAAGGCTGGCAGTTCAAACCCACCAGCCACTCCTTGGAAGGAAGGTTGGGCAACCCTATATTTGTAATGATACTGCCTCAGAAACCCAAGGAGGGGTCGCTGTGAGTCGAGGCCGACTAGACGGCACATAACAATAACAACATATATACATATATAAAGTGATTCCAATCTAGTACTTCTCTATCTTACACTATACCCTACTACATTGTAGATACAATTAAAAAGAACTGTCTTTGCAACTGAGCTACAAAGTTATAGTATAAGGCATTTCTATTCAAAAGAAACATTATGAAAATGCTGAATCTTTTCCTGGACCTTGAAGAATGTATGGAATTTGGTTTATGGAGAAGAGAAACTATGAGCAAGGATAGAGAAGTCAGTTGCTAAGCATTTTGCAAGATGCAAGAACTAAAATTCCATTTAAGAAGTATTTAGTACTGCTTCCTGAAGAATTCACACCAGAATAACTGAATCTGTGAGAAAAAACCTACCCTACTTATAAATGAATTCTAGAAAATATTGAAAGCCAAATTGGTTAGAAAGCATAATTTGCGATCACAACTAGAAGGAAAGGATAACTAGGAGCTTGAAAATACCCACAAGTATTAAAGATCATTTCATTAACCTCATTGTATTGTAATAATTCTACTGTGGAAGATTAGGGAAAAACAAAATAATATATTTTGATTTCCATCAAAATTTATACATCATATCATCCTTGGTAAGATCTAGAGTGTGGGTTAAATCATGGTACAGTAAATAATAATCATTTCTAATTGGAGCTTTCACATCTGATTATTGTTGTTAAGTGCCATCCAGTCAGCTCCAACTCATCAAGACCCTGTGTACAACAGAATGAAACATTGCCTGGTCCCATGCCAGCCTCACAATCCCTGCTACATTTGAGCCCATCATTGCAGTCACTGTGTCAATCCATCTTGTTGAGAGTCTTCCTTTTTTTCATTGACCCTCTACTTTACCAAGCATGATATTCTTCTCCTGGGAATGGTTCCTTCTAACAACATGACCAAATTAAGTGAGACAACATCTAGCCATTCTAGCCTCCAAGGAGCATTTCAGCTGCACTTCCTCCAGGACAGATTTGTTAGTTCTTCTGGCAGCCCATGGCACTTTCAGTATTCTTCACCAACACCACAACGCAAAAGCATCAACTGTTCTTCCGTCTTCCTTATTCATTGTCCAGCTCTCAGATACATACAAGGCAATTGAAAATACCATGGTTGGGTTGCACACACCCTAGTCTTCAAAGAGACATCTTTGCCTTCATCTTCATAATCTTCAATTATTCAGGTAATAACTATGTGTGGTCAAAATTGTCCTTGAATCTTTAAGTGTGTCTTAGTAAGAATAGCACCACTGTTTTTTCCTCCAGCTATGAAACTAATCATTTTTTCTGTGACTGAGTATTACATAAAGTAGTTGGCTCATGTTTAGGAATCAAATTTTGGATACAAAAAATACCTTTAAAAACTGGACTCACAATCATCCTGACAAAATGATAAAACTAAGAAATGCATGAAAACAGGGCACTGCTAAGAAATGAAACCACAAAGCATACACTAATTGAATAGAATGAGGAGAAGCATAACCTCCACTTTTTACAGTGCTCCTTTTTTTTCTCTTTTGTGGTGTAGGTTAAGGAGGCATTTGGGTGCTGAACAAAAGGTGAGTAGCTCAAACCCACCAACCACTGCAAAAGAAAAAGAGGAGAGAGTCTGCTTCTGTAAAGATTTACAGCCTTGGAAATCCTATGAAGCAGTTCTACTCTGTGCTGTAGGGTTGCTATGAGTTGATACTGACTCAATGACAAGAGGTTGGTTTTTTTGTTTGTTTGTTTTAATTTCTCTCTAATTATCACCCCTTTTATTTCTGTTGTGCAGAGAATATAGTGAAAGTCATGTAAAATAAACTCATCTCTGATGAGATGCAAGTACAGCCATTGGATCAATATCAAGGTGAAAAATAAACTAAATATATGACATGGGCTTCTGTTCTTTTAATTCTGCTCAAAGTTCTTGTGAATGGAATGAAGTAAGAGACAAGGAAGGAAGAATTTTATTTGTTTTTTGTTTGTGTTGCTTTACAATAACAGTTTTCTAATATGGAGTCAATATACAAACAGATTCTGACAATCTAGAATTGTGGTTTCAAATGACACCACATTTACCAGAGCTAAATATAAAGCTCTGAATGTAGGTTCCAAATATTAGTTAATTTCAGGGTGACAAATATCTAAATACATACAAAAAAGACAACATGGTGAAAATAAGCCATAAAGGAAGAGCTGAAGTGGTAAGGAAGGAGCCCGCATGGTACAATAGTTAAGAACTCAGCTGCTAACCTAAAGGTTGGAACTTGAATCCAGCCAGTGGCTCTTAGGGAGAAAAACCTGGCTTGCTATGAGTTGCAATTGACTTGTGGGTATCAAACAACAACATCAACATGTTGATGTACTGCTGCAACTGTTTTTGAATTATGATAAGCAAGTATCAAACAATAACAACATAGTGGTACGAATCCTATGTTACAATAATTATCTAAAAGCAATAATAATAATAAATTTTTAAAACTACAAAATAGGAAAATAGTTTTCAGATTTTGTTTCTAATGACACATTTAGAAGATGGTGATTAGGTAGTAATAAAAGGTGGTGATAAATATATATATGTCCTCCTGTTTCAATCTCAAATTCTATATCTCTCTCCCAAAGTCTCTGAAAATTTTTTTAACAAAATACAATTTTACCAAAGTGAATTTTATCACTGGCTGCCTCAATGATATCAAATAGCTGCACCATGGTAAGTGAATGATTCTGAGAACAGATTGAGACTCCTTGAAAGGAGTTTAAGAGATAGTAGACTTCATAATTAAGATACTCTGACAGTGTACTGGTTAAGGCATTTGCCTGCAAACAAAGAGGTTGTTGGTATGAACCCACCAGGTGGTCCATGGAAAAAAACTGGGGCAGTCTGCTTTTGGAAAGATTTATAGCCTTGGAAACCTAGTGGGGATTGTTATGGGTCGAAATCGACATGACGGTCGTGAGTTTGGAGTTTGAGTTTAAGTTTCATTATTTCATGTAAGTTGGTTGAAACACAACGCACAATTTTTTTTTTTTTTTAATCATGGAGAAATGAAATAGTTCCCCTAAAAAAGACAGATTAACCTTACAATGGTTGTTGTTGTTAGCTGCTGCCAAGTTGAAACATTGCCCACTCTTGCACCATCCTCACAATCCTTGCTATGTTTGAGCACATTGTTGCAGTCACTGTGTCAATCGGTCCCATTGAGGGTCTTCTTCTTTTTCAGTGGCCATCTCCTTTTCCAAGCATGATGTCCTTCTCCAGAAACTGGTCCCTCCTGATAACATGTGCAAAGTAAGTGAAATGAAGTCTTGCCATCCTCAATTCTAAGGAACATCTAGCTGTGTTTCTTCCAGGATGAGTTTGTTCATTCTTCTGGCAGTCCATGGTGTGTTCAATATTCTTCACCAACACCATAATTAAAATGCTTTAATTAATCTTCAGTCTTCAGCATGCATATGAGGTGATTGAAAATACCATGACTTGGTTCAGGTACTCCTTAATCCTCAAAGTGACATCTTTGCTTTCTATCACTTTTAAAAAAGGTCTTTTACAGCAGATTTGGCCAATTCAATGCATCAATGATTTTTAACTGCTGCTTCCATGGGCATTCAGTGTAGATTCAAGCATAATGAAATTCTTAACAACCTCAAGCTTTTCTCCATTTATCATAATGTAGCTTATTAGTCCACTTGTGACAATTTTTGTTCCCTTTATGTTGAAATGTAATCCATACTGGAGGTTGCAGTTTTTGATCTTCATCAGTAAGTGCTTCAAGTCCTCTGTACTTTCAACAAGCAAAGTTGTGTCATCTGCATATCAGAAGTTGTTAATCAGTCTTTCTCTAAATCTGGTGGCTTGTATTCCTTCATATATTCCTTGTGTCCTCATATTCCTTGTATTCCTTCAAGCTTCCCAGATATTTTGTGCACCACACAAATTGAATAAGTATGGTGAAAGAATATAACCTTGACATGTACCTTTCCTCATCTAAAATCATGTAATATTCCCTTGTTGTGCTCAAACAACTGCCTCTTCATATATGGACAAGTTCCACATGAGCACAACTAAGTTTTCCAGTATTCCCATTCTTTGCAATGTTATCCATAACAAAAGTGAAATGTCTTTGCATAGTAGTAAAGCACAGGTAAATGTCTTTCTTGTGTTCTCAGCTTTCAGCCAGGATCCATCTGACATCAGCAATGATTCCCCTCATTCCCCATCCTCTTCTGAACCTGGCTTGAATTTCTGAAAGTTCTCTGTTGATGTACTGCTGCAACTGTTTTTGAATTATGATAAGCAAAATTTTACTTGCATGTTGTATTAATGATATTGTTCAATAATTTCCACATTCTGTTGTATCACCTTTCTTTGGCATGGGTATAAATATGGATCTGTTCCAGTCAGTTGGCCAGATAGTTGGCTTACACATTTCTTGGCATAGATGAATAAGTAAGTGCCTCCAACATGGTATCCATTTGTTGAAATATCTCAATGGGTGTTCCTAAATTTCTGGAATCTTGTTTTTTGCCAATTCCTTCAGTGTAGTTTGACTTCTTCCTTCAACACCATTTTTTTTTTTTTTATCATAAGCCACATCCTGAAATAGATGAACATCAACCAATTCTTTTTTATACAGTGTATTCCTTCCATCTTCTTTTGATGCTTCCTGCATCATTCAATATTTTGCACATAGACTCTTTCAATATTGCAACTCAAGGCTTGAGTATTTATTTCAGTTCTCTCAGCTTAAGAAATGCTAAGAGTATTCTTCCAGTTTGGTTTTCTAACTCCAGGTCTTTGCACATTTCATTATAATTGACTTTCTCTTCTTGGGCTGCTCTTTGAAATCTGTTCAGCTCTTTTATCTTGTCATTTTTCCCATTTGCTTTAGTTACTTTCCACTCAAGTCAAGTTTCAGAGTCTCTTCTGGCATCCATTTTGGTCTTTTCTTCCTTTCTTGTCTTTTTAATGACAGGAATCCTATATTGCAACCCAAGGTTTGAATTTTTTATTCAGTTCTTTCGGCTTGAGAAATGCTGGGAGTGTTCTTTTCTTTTGGTTTTCTAATTCAGGTCTTTGCACATTTCATTATAATATTTTACTTTGTCTTCAGCCACTCTGAAATCTTTTATTTCATCATTTCTTCCACTTATTTTAGCTACTCTACCTTCAAGAGCAAGTTTCAGAGTCTCTTCTGACATCCATTTTGATCTTCTCTTTCTTATCTTTTTAACAACCTTTTGCCTTATTCATGAATAATGCCCTGATGTCATTAGTGTGCAATGAAATGTGTCAATTCTATTGTTAAGATGCTCTCTAAATTCATGTGGGATATGCTTACAGTTGTTCTTTGGCTCTTATGGGCTGGTTTTAATTTTCTTCAGCTTCAATTTGAATTTACATGTGAGCAACTGAAGGTCTGCTCTGCTGTCAGCCCTTGGCTTTTTTTTGACTGATGATATTGTGCTTCTCCCTCATCTCTTTCTACAGATGTAGTGGATTTGATTCCTGTGTATTCCTTTCAGTGAAGTCTCCATGTATAGTCACCATTTACGTTGTTGAAAAAAGTTGTTTGCAGTGAATTAGGTCACTGGTCTTGCAAAATTCTATCATGTGATCTCCAGCATCATTTCTATCACTGTGTTGTTGTTGTTGTTATGTGCCGTCGAGTTGTCTCTGACTCATAGCAACCCCTCCTTGAGTTTCTGAGACAGTATCACTATGGAAGTAGATTGCCCAACCTTCCTTCCAAGGAGTGGCTGGAGGATTCGAACCTCCAGCCTTCTGGTTAACAGTCAAGTGCTTTAGGCACTACACTATCACTAAGGTCCTATTTTTCAGCTACTTGTCCTTCATTGTTTCCAACTTTCTCATTTCAATCTCCAGTAATTATCAGTATGTCTTGGTTGCATATTCGATCAATTTTAGGCTGCAGAAGTTGGTAAAAAATCTTCAGTTTCTTCATCTTTTGCATCAGTAGTGGGTACATAAATTTGAATAATAGTTTTATTAACTAGAGTTTCTTGTAGGCATATAGATATTATCCTATCACTGACAGTGCTGTACTTCGGAATAGATCTTGAAATGTTCTGTTTTCTGATTAATGTTATTCCATTCTTCTTCAATTTGCCATTCCTAGAATATTAGACCATATGATTGTCTGATTCCAAATGGCCAGTACCATACATTTCAGCTCACTAATGTCTAAGATATTAATCTTTATATGTCCCATTTCATTTTTGATGACTTCCAATAGAACCATAGATTTCCAAAGGAGTGTAGAAACCTCTGGTCAAAATCCATCACATCTGGAGATTGTGACTTATTTCATTCAGAGCTAGCTACTCTGTATACACAGCTCTGAGGTCAGAAAAGGGTGTTTTCTCACATGCATCTCTTCTTTCTACCACTATTTGTCAAATTGCCCAAGTAATTCTGGGAGCTTGACAATTTCTTTAAAATTTCAGTTAAGTTGCTGAAATTAAGTTGCTGAGTCGTTTCCTACTCATGGAGACCCGTATGTCAGAGTGGATCTGTGTTCTTTAGACTTTTCAGTGGCTGATTTTTCAGAAGTAGATCACCAGGCCTTTCTTACAGGGCAACTCTGAGTGGGCTCGAACCTCCAACTTTTCCTTATCAGTTGAGCATGTTAACTTGCTTGCCACCTGAGGGCCCCTGCTTGATTATTTGCTTTCTCAGAATTGCTAATAGCCTAACCTGTTTTAAAATAGAATTCATACACAGTAAAACTTGTGCTGCTATGGAAAGAACAGCTGAGTAAAGGCCTCTATTTCCAAAGAAGTCACATATATCTCACTGTTTATCATTTTGTCTACCAGATTGATCAGTGTTCTTCAATAGAAACATAATGCAAGTCAAATGTGTAAGCCATTTTAAATTTTCCAATAGCCATATTTAACAAAATGCAAGGGAAATTAAGTATAATAACGTATATGATTTAATCTATTGTATCTAAAATATTATGAGTCTAACACATAGTCATATATAACATAATGGTCACAAAGGTCAGTCCCAGGGTTACAGGTGAGGAGAGACAACTCAGGCACACCCAAAGTAGCAGGCAGGAAGAGCAGGAGAAAGGGGATTAAAAGCCAGGAAGCCAGAGAGAAGAGCAATCAGCCAAAGGGTTTAGGTGAGGAGAAGAAACTCAGGCCCGCCCAAAGCAGCAGGATGAGAAAACAGAAGAAAGGGGATAAAAGCCAGGAACCCGGACAGAAGAGCAGTAAGCCCCAGGGATACAGGTGAGGAGAGACAACTCAGGGACGCCCAAAGCAGCAGGCCAGAAGAGCAGGAGAAAGGGGATTAAAAGCCAGGAAGCCAGACAGAGGAACAGTCAGCCACAGGGACCCAGGTGG
>NW_006921610.1:16007701-16025500 GCF_000298275.1 Orycteropus afer afer
AAAAGAACTAACAGATCTGTCCTGGAGGAAGTGCAGCCAGAATGCTCCTTGGAAGCAAGAATGGCCAGACTTCGTCTCACCTATTTTGGTCATGTTGTAATAAGGGACCATTCCCTGGAGAAGGATTTCACGCTTGGAAGGGTAGAGGGTCAACGAAAGACAGGTAGGCCTTCAACGAGATGGATTGACACGGTGGCTGCGATGATGGGCTAAAGTATAGCAGGGATTTTGGGGCTGGCGCGGGATCGGGCGGTGTTTCATTCTGCTGTGCATTGGGTCGCTATGAGTTGGAAATGACTCGATGGCACTTAACAACAACAAACACCACATAATCAGCATGAAAATGTTAGTGGGAAATTTTATTTCTTTCCTACCAAATTGTAAATCTGGGATGTAATTTACACTTAAAACACGTTTAAATTTGGGCTGTGTAGTAACATTTGAGATGTTTAATGAGCATGTGTGGCTAGTGGCTAGGGCAGGAGTACACTGTCACATCAACTATGCTTTTTTCTTTCTTCTCATCTGGGCCTCAATGACTGATCTTCCTATGACTGAAATGCCCATCATAAGTCCTTTTCCAGAGCACATTTCAGCATTACTACCATGTTCCCTTTCATTTGTGTTATTCTTCCCTACCAGGCAAAGAGCAAGGAACGTGGCTTGTACTTATCTCCTATATGTACCACAAAGTCTGTCACAGCATGATTGCATTTTAAAGGCTATTTTGAATCAACATTCTCCTGCTCTTATTGCAATACAAAAGTTCCTTCTTTCTCAAGTCCATCAGTGACTCCAAGAAAAAACAATACAATCCTTAAAATCAACTTTGTATGAAGACTCTTTAGTCTCCACTAAAGAAAAAATGGCACAAATTTGAGTTACTCAATATCAACTTTCTTCTCTATGTTCATTTATGAAATACAAGGGAGGTGGTATAACAAGCTGATTATATTATACATCTTTCAGGATGCCGAAATGACCACTGAGCAGTGGTCACTCCCAGATAGAAGTCTGAAGAACTGTGAAGGAGATAAAACAAAAAAGGAAACAAAACAAATCCAATGGCAGAGTCAGTTCCAACTCACAGCAACCCTACAGGGCAGACTACAATGTCCCCATAGGGTTTTCAAGGCTATAAATCTTTAACAAATGAGAATGTCTTGTCTTTCTCTCATGGAGTGGCTCGTGGGTTTGAACTAAGGCCTTTTTCGTTAGGAGCCCAATGCTTTAACCACAATGCCACCAGAGGATAGGTCAAGGGAATAAAGGATAGAAATCAGAATCACCTAAGAGAGTTTTAAAAATGTTCATGTAGGGAAGAAGAGAATGTGCAATCTGAAAAAAATCTCAAGGCAATTTAGAAGCCACTCTATTCTTCTTCTCAATTTGCAAGCTATCGTGAAAAAGACAATTCTTCCAAGGAGAATGGGTAATTAAGATTTTTCCATTTCCAACACTCTAAGATTTCATGACGTAGAAGTTGGCATCCTTCCAATACTCCCCCAAATCATCCAACATCATGTAATACTCATTTTTCCAAATAAAGGTGAAAGAATACATCCTTAATGTCCATTTTAGCTAAAGACATCCCTTTAGGCCTTGTGTGTAAAACATATCTAGATTAATGATCAAAGGCTGCTAACTATGAAACAAATCACTGCTTCTATTCTTCACCACCCTTTCTCGTCTGGTTTTCCTTGAGTACAGGATTTTTCACAGGATGACACCTGGTATTCATGTCCCTTTGACTCAGACATTTAACCTTCTTTGGTTGAATTGGATGAGGTGACATGTTAGAACAAAAAGTTATTGAGAAAGCCAGAATTAAATATCAGAGAGTAGGCATGCCTTTGTAAGACAATTTGTTTTTGTTTCTCATGTCATTTTATGTCCTGCCATAGATGCTGTCTTGTGTAGGGAAATTTTCCAGTAAATGGACCAATGGTCCGTGATTTCATGTATTGGTATCATCTTAATTCTGCTCTGTGACTTTAATCCTTTGTTCAAGATTTGCTTTATATCACAGTGATCTAGACATTCCAGGATTTTTCTTCACAGATACAATGAAATTTCATAAATAAATAATATTTTCAAAACATCTTGAAAAAAATCATCTAAAGCCATCAAAATGTTTAGTTTTTAATTGTCAGATGATTTCCTTTTCTTTTCAGGTGGCAGACACAATGACAGAAATTCAAAGCTCCTGAGATTTTTAAAAAATATATAAATATTACATAATTAAAAAATGAAAAGTTTAATGACTCACAATAGCCTATGTAGGTAAAATGCCTTAATTATTTTAAATATAAATTCAGAATTCAGAAACCTAGTGTTATTAAATGCACCCAGGTTTTTGTGGTTTAATAATAACATCTGTTTTGGTTTTTCAAGCACAAAAGTGCGTTTAATCTGTTCTTCCTTTAGTTGAACTTTTCACATCTGCTTCGGCTCGGTTCCCATAAGCTAAAGACCAGATTTTTTCCAAAAGTAGGAAGTCTACCTGTACCACTGTTGTTCCAGCTCAAAAGATCTGTTTTTAATACCAGCTGAAGATTTCAAAAGAATAACAAAAATAAACTCCTTACCCATAATGCACTTTGTATGATTTTTGGCTTTCATATCATCATGTGGTTAATTTACGAACGCAACACTCTCCGGAAACTTTAAATTAAAACGGTGAATTGTCAGATCACACATACACAGGTACTCCTCCTGTATTTTTAGTCAAGGTAAATGAGTGTAATCTATTAAGTTAATTTTTCATGAAAGAAATTAGACCAAGAGTGGACTATAGCTTAAAAACCTCAGTGGTTTGTTTTGGACATGTACCTAATGCGTGTCTGAATCCCCCGAGTCCTGAAAAGTAGGGCGGAAAATGTTGTAAGGACAACATTACTTCATAAATTTTCCACAATTGTTTGCTGCCTCTGAGGCTCCAGCTCCACTCCTGCTCCTGTTTATAAGTAACCCTGAAAGCCATACCGAAAATCAGATTCTGAAGCCAGACTCTTAGAAGCATCTTAGAAAAACAACCAAGGTGCTGAGAAGAAACAAAATTTTCTTCACTTATGAATTTGGTTGAGAAAGTTATTGAATAAATGAGTGTCTAGGTTAGCTATGTGTTAATTGTTTTTCTCAAGTAGAAGGATTAACTCTCTTTATCAGCATTTATAGGAGATTGAACAAAGCTGAATATTTAGCCTTTACTTGGAGATTTAATTGATATAAAGTTAGTCCAATTATTTTATTTTAGAAATTTATTTTGAATATGTAAGATGCGCATAATTAAATATTTTTCCTGACACAAGATTGTGTAATTATATCTATCCTGTTTACAGGACAGGGTAACCAGTACACTGCGATTAGTAGGTGTTCAATCCATGTGTGGTGAATGAGGCCTGATGAGGCAAGATAATGGGGAGAGCCTGGTACAGTACCTTTGTCTATGCAAACAAGATGATTCCGTGATTTGAATAATTTTCTGATGCCTTACATAGACAGGCACTCTCAGTGGGGATGATTCAACTTGATTCAAAAAATACTTATTTATTGGATGATATGTACAAGTCATAATAGTCACAATGAGAAATACAAGGATGAGTAAAATCTTAATAAAATTGAAGTAAAAATATGCAAGTTATTTTTTAAATTTTGTAAAGAAAAATAATAAATCACTACTATGGCAGTGGTAGATCAGTGGCAGGATTCTTGCCTTTCATGTGCGAGACATCCTGGCCCACTCCTGGCCAATCCACCTAACGTGCAGCCACCACCAATCTGTCTGTAGAGGCTTAAAGTGTTGCTAAAATGCTGAACATGTTTCAAAGGTACTTGCAGATGAACAAAGAAAGACCTGGCATTCTACTTATGATAATTAGCTGATGAAAACCCTATGGATCACAATAGCCGGATCTACAACAGGTCATGAAGATGGCATAGAGTTATCAGGAGTTGGGGGCCCATTGGACAGCAGCTAAGAACAACAATATCATGGAGCTACTATTTGAGACAAACTTTGAAAGAAAAGTAATCAAATTTTGAGTGTTTTGAATAGAGAATGTGCAAGAAATGAAAAGTGAGTGTGGAAGTAATCTGGTAAGAGTGTAAAAGATTTCAGGTCTAGAGAACAGCAGTAGGAGAAGTACCAATGGCAAGCAGTCTAGTTTTTCTCACCCACAGGCTTATGGAGAGAAGATTAAGTGAGGATAAAGATAGAAAAGTAGCACTGTGGCAACTGTGGAATGCTTTAAATGCTACACCAAAGAGCATGTACATAATTCAGTAGAAAATGAGAATCTGGATCTTCAGATCATGTTTTAAAAATGTATTTTTCAAATACTTATCACAAATAATCAATCATTTTCCCACATAGACAGAACTATAAGGAAAACACCTTTGGGAAACAGCATAAAATTCTAGACAATGTGCAGAAATACTGTGCTTGGACCTCTCCTTGTATTACAACACTCAAAATTAAGTGTTTATCATCATTGATTAGACTAATGCCAATTGTATCAATATATTGGTCATTATTCAAATGACAATAAATCAGTTTAAAAAGTTACAAGAAGCAAAGCAAATAAGACACAAAATAAGACAGAGACTCCCCTCAAGTGATTTATAGATCTAAACATTTACAGCAGCTTCTAACACATTGTTTAGACTCATGATTAAATGTCTCCATGGCTTAAAATATGTATGATGAGATGTTGAGTAAGGTAGATTTTTGTTTTATTTCCCATCATGGTGTCATATCTATTGACCTATCTATCTATCGATTGATCAATTGACCTATGATATATGTATATTTATATATCTAATCTATATTTATATCTATCTATATCTAGAGAGACAGAGAGAGAATCTACTCAAATTGCTTGTCACTTTGAGATAAAATAAGAGGATTTGGGTCACATCCTTTTTGATTGATTCATTCATTCATTTGCTCATTTATTTAACTTTTACTGAGCCTTGACCATGTGAATGGAGTTTGGAATATAAAGGTGAAAAAGATTCAATATGTCTCAAACAAAATTGCTATTACTATCCTTATATTCTCCACCCCAGCCTGGTCCTCTTCTAATATTCTTTCCTGTCCATTCTGTAGTACAGCACTACTCTTGGCCCCATCCTCCATTCCTCCCTCAAATCCAACTCAACTTAATGTCTTACCAATTTTACTCATGAAGTATTTCTTAGGCCAATCTATCACCAGTTCTACCATGCTGCTCCAAGAATTGAGGCATTTGAGTTATGGTGTTGACAATGAATATTAAATATAACATGAACAGACAGAAGAAAGAATAAATCTGTCTTGGATGAAGTACAGCTGGAATGATGTGCTTTGAGTATGTTATCAGGAAAGACCAGCGCCTGAAGAAAAATATCATGTTTGGTAAAGCAGAGAATCACTGAAAAAGAGGAAGACCCTCAATGAGATTGATTAACACAGTGGCTGCCACAATGGGCTCAACATAGTAACAATTGTGAAGATGGTACAAGACCAGGTAGCATTTCATTCTGTTAAACACAGTGTCGTTATAAGGGAGAACTGTGGTACCTCAGAAAAACAACTCCAAACCATCATCATGCCATATGTAGATGACTGCAATAACCTAATATCTGGCCTACTTGTCCCTCTGTTGTTCTTTCCCAATTTATTCTTCATATAACCAGGGAATTGACATGACTGTATCAACATCCACTCTATCTCTTTCTTCTCATTGATTTTAAGATTTTGCTCACTGTTATACCTCCAGCATTTAGCTAAGAGCTGAATTTAATTTAATTTAATCAACGACATGGTCATTCTACTCAATGGGATGAAAGATTAATAAATAAATAATAAGGTAAGTGAAGTCATTGGAAACATGGAGATATTGGTCTTTTTTTTTTTTTTTTTTAAATCCCAGAATCAATTGAGTTTCATGTGAAAAATAAATAATTCTTCTTTACCAAGGAAACATCTTCACTTCTTTATAGGAGTTCAATGATTATTCATTGATTTGGGATTCCAGAGTTGGTGGATTTGATTCAGAATAGGAGAAATCAAATCTTTAGAAATCAGAAGCAAGTTCTGAGGACTTAAATTATAAAGAAAATGATTTTCCAAATATTTCTAGCTTCCCTTAAAAATATCCCCCATTTCACCAGTCACAAAACTTGCAGAACTCTGTGTTATTACTTAAGATTTGGAGTAGGGCTACTTACAGTAAGGAGGTTACTGAGACCCAATTCTCAGTTTGTTTGTTTTTTTGTCAGAATTCCACAATATGTTTTTCCTTCTCATAGAAGATTAAAACCACATCACGACAGAATAATCTGTGAGAATCATAAGGCTTTTAAAAAGTAAGAAATGGATTAAACAGCACTTTATGCCTTGTTAAAGAAATCCCCCTGTTCCTCTGAAGCACTTTTTAGCATCTTGTTAGTGGCATTTGATCTCACTGACATATTGACCAGTAATTTGAACAGTGGTTGGATCTTTTTCACATAGATCACAAAGGGAATATAAATTCTTGACAGTAAATTCAAGAAGGACAATTTCCAAAGTATTTTTTTTAGAATAATCCCTCATATGCTAAAGCATCTTCTAAAGCACTAATTTCCTCCTCCTCCAGATCCTTTAATAAATCAGTGGTCAAACTATAGCCAATATTAATCTATTGTTTTAATTCGTATTTGCAAATAAACCAGAGAAGAATTTATTTTTAAGTGAAAAGTGTTTTAAAATGCCCAATATCCACACATATCAATAGGATATACTGTATTAGTAGCCAAAATATTACTAATGAGTTTTTGTTGTTGTGATTTTTTTGTCTGCTTTAACTACTTATACATTAAAACTTACCAGTTTGGGTTACCATATTCAGAGTGATTGACTGCTCCTTCAGTTGGGTACAATGAAGTTATTACATTTTTTTCTAAAATTCTTTAAATAAAAAGCAAAATAAGCTTAAATTTAACACAATAGCAAGTACTTCACCATTATGTGAAACAGTAAGTTCTATATCAGCCATCCATCTACAGAACATACTCAAGTATTTCCTTTTTTAACTATATTATTAGACTTTCTCAATTTCTAGATCACTGCTAACATTAATTAACAAATTGCATGATAGGTTTTTTTAATGCTTTAAAAAAATAAGGGAAAGAATTAAATGTTGTATATAAAGAATATATATATACAGGCATTTTAATTTTTTTTTTAATAATAATAATAAAAAAAACACTGCATCCAAGAGAAATCACACATCAGACCATGAGTGTTGTATCAGTACTTTGAGGGATTCAACTTGATTTTCTGGAAACATAATAAAAGTCATTTCTTTATGGCACTATGGATTTATCACCTAAATATATAAGCACATACATTTCCAGTGATATTGATCTTTATTTTGCAAATGTTTCAGCAGCATTTACTATCACTGAAGTAGTGGCAACATGTTCTACTTAAGATCAAACAATCTCCCGAAATCTGGCAAGATTTAGCAGAAATTTAAAACAATACTTAACAGGGAAAACACTAACCATCTGCAACTGTTACTAACACTATTCTTTTCTCTTCTTTCTTCCTATATTATTTACACTTCCTGTTGCTCTCAAAGTTTTCAATCTATCATTAGCAATTAATCATAAACAAATGGTAGAAGAGGATGTTTGTATTTATGATTTTTTTCCTAAACTGAACAAATAAAGTATCTTGTTTTAATCACACAAATTTCTTTCTTCAGTTATGCTGTCTTTGCATAGGTCCGCTTAAGCTCTACTAAGAAAAATCCAATGACAGAATACAAAAATGACTGAGAAGAAAAAACTCAAGTCTTAAAGAATACCTTTGGTGTCTTTGGAGTACTTAGAGAGATTTAATTTAAAAGGAAAATTAAAAATATGAAAGTGAAACATGTTATAAGAGTTAGTTTGAATTAATAGTTTAAGCTACTGTTTTTTAAAGTAGGAAATACACGTTTAGATATATTTCTACATAAGTGAAATTATAAACATAAAAACCTACCCCAGTTGTTTCGTGTTATTTTGACCTGAACACATAAGCCTGGGTACACTAGAGGAAGCTGTCTTAACTAAATTATGGCTTCATTTCTTAGTTCTTGTCATAATCATCAGGATCCATCACCCAATGCCACCCACTTGTATCTCTGCCAGAGCGAGTGCTTAGTTGCTTGTTCAGTTCAGCAGTAGAGTTGCCTCTTTGATGTTGTTCAGCCACCATTTCCTTCCCATTCACTTTTATCTCTGTCCTGGCACTCATTCCTGCAGCATCCTCTGCTCCAGATGGTCTCCATCTCCCCTTCAGAAGTGCCCAAAATACTCCAGCTTCCTCTTCTTGATCTTTCCCCATCGACAGCCACATTATCCCTCAGGATTTTAGTACCAAGCTATTCTCTATTTTATTTTTTTCTTCACAGATTGTTTTTATGGAGAGAAAAGTCTACTAAGAAAGATCACAAAATCTGCAGGAAATATTGTTGCATTATTAACCATTTTTCTCAACTATTTTCTGGGATGCTCATTTGGTGAACTAATTCCCCAACATTTATTGAGTAACTACTTCTTGCCAGGGACATTGTCAAATACTGCAGATTCAGATCTAAATAAAACATGGTTAATGAGAGAAAATAGTATGATAAAGGAGGAATGAGAAAATGACACTGGGAATTCAAGGAAAGAACACCCAACTGTCTTTACCAGGAGAATCACAAAAATTTTTCACATGTTGGATCTTGAAGGATGAAGAAAAATTCATCAGGTTAGAAATTCATCAGGCTCATTATGGGTACAGGGCACCCCAGGTGAAGGAAAGGGTACAGAGGTCAATATAATACACATGGCATGCTTGGAGAATTTTAAGTACTGTATGTTCCTGTAATGTAACTTCTAAAAGTAGACTGATGAAGTCCAATAGAGAACTAGGTAAAGAAAGGCTTTGCATGACCTGTGTACGGAGTTGTTTGGAAGGCCACAGGAGATATGGAAAGGTTTTAAAATTGGAGAAATGCATGATTGGATCTGAACTTTTAAATACTTTCTCTGACTTTACTGTGGTGAATGAATATATGAAAGGGGAAAAAACTGGACAAAGAAACGTGCTAAACACCGATATAATAGTTCCGATGAGAATGATGAAACCCTAAATTATGCAATAGCAATGAGTTATTAGAGAAGAGAGGGAAGACTATAAGACTTAGAATAGATTATAATGGCACAAATAGCTAACAGATTCAGCTACTAACTGAAAGGTTAATGATTCAAGTCCATCCAGAGATACCTCGGAAGAAAGGCTTGTTGGTCCACTTCTGGAAAATTAGCCATTGAAAAGATTAGAGAACACAGTTGTACACCGACACTCATAGGGTCCACATGAGTTGAAATCAACTGGACAGCAACTGGTAACTGGTAGTAATGGGGTGAGAAGGGTGATGTGAAGATAATATGGATGTTTTATGGTTATCTGACTTGGGAAGTTTGGGGAGACCCTTGTTTCCACTCTTAACTTGTTAAGGCCAAAGATAACAGCAAGGTGCCTGAGTAGAGATGACCAAAAGGCAGGTGTCATTTAGGAGGAATTCTATGATAATGTTTCACACAACATTAGTTACTTGATGGTTATGTAGAAGGAGTCATGGTGGCATAGTGGTTAAATGCTTGGGTGAGAAATGAAAGGCTGGCTGTTCAAACCCACCAGGTACTCTGTGGGATAAAGATGTGGCAGTCTGCTTCTGTAAATATTTATAGTCTTGGAAACCCTGTGGGGTAGTTCTACTCCATCCTACTGTGTTGCTATAAGTCAAAATTAACTCAATGGCAGTGAACTTGTTTTGTTTTTTGGATGGTTATGTAACTCAAGTGTATGAAAGAGGAACCTTGGAAAAGGCATAAAGAGAAGAGACCAATCTTCAAATCCTAGGGGGAGCAAAAATATCTCATGTTCCATGAAGGATGGGAAGCCTGCAAAAAAAAATATATGTGTGTGTGTGTGTGTGCGTGCACGTGTGTGTGTATGCACATATATACATTTACATTTACATATACATATATATATAGAGAGAGAGAGAGAGACAGAGACAGAGAGAGAGAGAGAATAATGGGGGTCCAAATTTCAAGAAGGTAGGCATTAATTACTGTGGTAGTTAAAACTGCTTGTCAACTTTGCTGAGCCATGATTTTAAATGGCTTGGCAGCTGGATAGAGTTATTCCCCATGATGACATTGGATGTGGTATAATCAACTCCATGGTGGAATATGATGTGAACAGTAATCAGCTGACTTTGAGATGTGGCCTGCTTCCAGTATATAGGAGAAACTTAGGGAAAGGTCTCTAGCTTTTTGGCACATTTTGGATCTGCTTTTAGCCTAGTCTTCATCTCCAGTTTGCTTTTGTCGGCCTGGCACAGGAGGCAGAGCTGAACCCCAAGGTCAAGGGGCTTCCTCCTAACCCCTAGAGCTGGCCCTCTGAACTCAGACTTCTAACATCCTAAACTCTAAGAATAAATTCCTGTTTGTTGAAGCCATCCACTTGTGGTATTTCTGTTATAGCAACACTAGAGAACTAAGAATTTTGTACTAGAAGAGAGGGGTGCTGCTCTAGCAGATACCAAAAATGTAGAAGCAAGAGTGTAGTGGGTCCTTGGACCTACGATCCCTGTGTTGAGGCCATGGCAAAGGGACTGGCATCACAGAAAGAGACAGGCAGGAGACAGAGCAACAAGACTACCTGCCCACAGAGTGAGAAAGCTTAGTGCCTTTGGGCAGGAGGCTTGCTGATGGAGTGGGTTGCTTTCAGGTCTTAATTGGCAGAAGCTGAAGAGAAAAGGAAGATGGGAAGCAGAGCTGCCTCAGCACTTTAAAGTGGAACTGCTACTGCCTCCTCGGTTTCAAAGAGTCAGATCTTCACCAACTCAGTCCTGGAGTGTTGGGCTATCATAAATGAGTGCCAGTGGGATGGGACCATATCTGCTTCCCAAAAATGAAGGGTAGGGGCCACCATACCCAAGGGGCAGAAGAATGGGACCTGCCAAGCCAATTATTGGATAATGTTACAAATCAGATAGACTGGAAGTTTTGGGCTACCCAGTAAAGGAGCTATGTACAAGTACAAAGTTGACAAGAGGAGGAATGTGGTAACTTGGGTGTCAACTTGGCTGGGTGTGATTTTTGTGGCTTGGCAGCTAGATGTAGTCATTCCCCATGTGGAGACTGGATCCTGTATTTGGTCAAGTTGTCATCTCCAGTTCCTGGACTTGAACCAATAACCTGCCATGTTGCCTGCTGGTCTTGGGATTGTTGCCTTCATAGCCTGTGAGCCAACAATCCGCCATTTTACCTGCCGATCTTGGATTCCTCAACTGCTGAAGTCAGCAGCCTACTATACTGCCCGCCTATATTGGAGTCATCAGCCCCTGCAGCTGTGTGAGTCAGGAAAAGCCTCCAGCTTGATGTCTGGTGCACAAACTTGGGACTTGTCAGCTTCTACAACTGTGTGAGCCATTTCCCTGAGACAAATTTTTCTCTCTCTCTCCTTCTCTCTCTCTCTCTCTCTCTCTCTGGTTTTGCTTCTCTAGAGAACCTAGCCTAAGACAATTACCAAGGTCAAATGCCATGGAGAAGTCTTTTCATAAATATAATTGAGAAGTGACTGTTGACTGGTCATTAGAAAAATAAGCAAGATAAGTGAAGAAGCAATCTGAAATATTACTCTTGGAATTGAAATGATTATGGATGATTTTTTTCTCTATCATGGGAGAGACTTCAATATATCACAAATGGAAGGAAATGACAGAGTTAATGGATGACAAAGGAATATAAAATAATTACCAAATAACATCAGTGCTATGATAGAAAGAAAAACACAGAATTGTGAAAGCATTGCTTGGAGAGTTGCTTTGTCTACTCTTCATGAACACAAAGGGAAATAACATTTTAACTTTAAATATACTTAATAATAACTTTCTGGTTATATTCTATTTTACACAAAACCTGAATAGCAAGATTAATTGACATATTACTAAAGGACCCACCACAATGTTTAAAGTACCTGTTTTCTGAGACAAAGTGATCCATGGCATGTTAGAACAGGAAACTTTATTAGAAATCCTGCAGCAGTTAAGTTCCCACTTTCTCTTAGATGAAGAAGTTAATACTCAACAGAGGTTCACTGGCAAGACAAAGTCAACCAGTACACTGGGGGCAGAGTTAGAGCCAATTTTTACTACAATAGGTTTATCACCTTGCCTTGTTTCCTTACCCTTTCAGAGTCTAAGTTTTAAGTAAGAATTTCATCTGTGACGAAGAAATTTGCTAAGATTTGGAATTATCTCAATAACCCTCATCACTGACACTGTTCTCCACAGGTATGTATCACTTTATTCTGTTTAAATGGACACTTTTCAGAAGGTCTAGTTGTATCTATATTGGGCTATAATTCATAATGTGTATTAAATAAATATGTATTGCTTAATATATGGAGTTGTGACCATTTTCTTATTTCCTCCAAGAAATGTAAAAATACATTTGGAATCACAGTAATAGTAGTGAAAGGATGACACTAGCTGGTTTTGCTGCTGTTTTTTTTCCAGTGGGTGGTTGCAGGACTTAGACAAAAATTTTAAATTTAACTTTCTTTCCTAACTAAGCAAAAACAAAGCTTTAGTTTTCAGCCTCAGTTCACTTCAAATCTTCTACTCTGGTCCTACTGGCATTGTAATTTCAAAATCACAGCATTATGCAGTACACTGTTTTCTAATGTCAGGAAAACAAAAGCTTTATTGAATAAATATGTGTGAAAATGCTGCAAACAAAAACATCTCCACAGGCAGCACCTGACTGGTGCACAGCAATGCTCTCCATTGTCATCTCAGAGCTCAGCAAGTAACTTCCTAGCATATAAAGCTAATGTTTCTTTCAAAGTCGTTTGTCTTTTAAAAGAAGGATTCAAACAAAGAGAATTAAGGAAAATATTTTCCTAGCCAAATCTTGAAGTAAACTGTTCTTCTCAATTTTAAGAAGAAAACAGTACAAGTGACTAGGAAGTATATATATTTAGATGACACCTCTCCTTTCACCCTGAGAATTTTTTAAATATTTTTTTTCAATGTGACTTGCCCTCTTTGTAAAATACCCAGGTACCAATGCTGTAGATTTACTTAGCTATAGATTTACTTTTAACTAAGGAACAAACACAGTTGCATCTGCTTTTCTTCACATTTTACAAACATTTACTCTCTACCAAACAGAGAATTATACACTTCTCTCCTTTGTTCCTCTCCCTTGTATCCTATAGCTAAAATATGACTGCAGTATTACGAAACTCAGCACCACTGTGGTAGCAAAGTCAGAGCCTACAATAACTGTGCTAAGGTGTCTATAATTCCCAATTCTTCTAATTTTTCCCTCTGCCTATAGGGCAGCTACACTCATAAGTTTTTAGGGTACTAAAATGTGAAGTCTCACTAATTACAATTAATTTTGCTTTTTTTCACTGTTAGTAGCTGTGTCTGCAGCCAAGTTTCTGGCTCATACATACAGTTAAGAGTTGCCTCTAACTGCCTGTACAGTGATGCCTCCAGCAAAACCATTCATTGAGTTCATCATGAGCCCAGTTTGGATTTCTGTCTTTCAGGGATCTGTGACTCATCACATTACTATAACCCCATATTTTAAATTACTTGATAAGTAACCTCAAAAATCATACAAGATACAAATTGTATCATATAACTGTACACACTTTTCTCCATTGAGTTATCGAACAATAATTCTGAATTACAAAATATAACTTTGTAAAGATTACACTAAAGTGCTTCATGCATGGTTCTTTTCAATTCATTCAATGTCTTCAGAAAATGCACAAATATTTTCAAAGCTTAAGACTTACAATAACCCAACCAAGCTTTTGAGGTAAGAGTAGATGTGTATGCTATTACATTAAGTGGGAAAAGCTAAGTGCTATTAACAGTGATCAGGTCTTTAATCTACCGTAGACGATAACTCACTTTCAAAAATGTAGATTTATCTACAAATGTTATATAAAGTTCATTAAATTTATACTTTCATCTATTCATTCTTTCAGCCAGTCATTTATTTATTTAATAATTATTTTAAACATCTATAATGTTCCAGACATTAAACACAGAGCTGGGAACATGACAAGTGATGCCTCTGCTTTTATGGAGTTTATATTCTAGTGAGAAATACAAATAATAATAACTATATATATGTATATATATATATGTTTGTGTGTGTGTGTGTGTAATTTTTATATAGTTGATACATATTTATCATTTTTACATAATCCATACAAGTAGCATTAAGTACAATGAAGAAAAATAAAATAGACTTATTGCACTAGTCTAGAGAGAGACAGTAGAGTCTATTTTAAAAGATGATCAGGGAAGTTCTCTTGGAGAAGGTAGAAACCTGGATAAAGAGAGAGTATGAGTCATGCAAATATCATGATGGAAAGTCTTATATAGAGGAGCAGGAAAGACACAGCCAGTGAGTAGGAAATGGGATTGGAATGTTTGTGAAACACCAACGATGTGAGAGTGGAGAGATATGAGGAGAAAATAAGTTTGACAGAAAGGAAAGGGCCTTGAAGGCCAGAGGAAGGACTTCGGATTTTATGCTAAGTGGCTTGGAAAGCCCCTGGAGGATTTTGAGCAGGGGAAGGACATGAGCTATTAACATATACACAAGCATAAAAACACAAACTCTCAGGACATCCCTGTTTCCAACACACAAAGATTTGCTGGCAACCCTATGCTCACCATAAGCTACCACTGTAACCATCCATTGCTGCTGATTTCTGCCTTCCAATCTATCAAGTGTTTGTTTCCCCCAACAGAGTAAGTAGAAAAAAAGGGAGGGTCAAAAGAAATGCCATCAAAACAACTTACATTTTATACCAGTTTCTCACACATGCTCTCTCTTGGATCCTAAAAAATTCCTGTGAAGTTGCAAGGCAAACTGCTTTTCTCATTTTATAGATGAGGAAACTGAGAGTTGAATTTCCTCAAAAAAAGCCACAGGAACGGGGAGTGAAAGAGCTAAAGCTAAAACTCAAATTTCCAGCTGTCAAGTCCAAAGCTTGTTACCAAACACAATGTATCTCAAAATCTGTTGCAAAGTCACTGTCACCCAAACAGCCTGGGACTGGTACAATGAGAGACACATAGACCAGTAGAACAGAATTGAAAACCCAGAGGTAAATCCATCCAACTGTGGGAAGGAGAGTAGGAATATCACCACAATTATATACATAGCTTTGACAGAGGATATGTATGTATTTACATATGCTGCCAATATATTCAAGAAAATAGTAGCACATATAGGATGCTGCCAATATATTCAAGAAAATAGTAGAGCATATAGGGGACAATGTTATGAAATCATCTTGGCCATAACCAAAAACCTTGAGGGAATGAGTTGCTGGGCCTGAGGGCTCTGGATCATAGTTTCAGGGTACCACGAGATCAATTGGCACAGCATAGTCCACAAAGAAAATGTTCTAAAGCCTACTAAGTTGAGTAGTAACCAAGGTCTTAAAAGCTTGTGAGTGGCCATTTAGAGTGTAACTTTTGGTCTCTCAGTGTCTGGAGCAAAGAAGAGTAAAGAAAATCAACCACACAAGGAAACAATTAAGACAAAAGACTAAAAGACCACGTGAACCTCATCTTCTATGACCCTCAGACCAAAAGAACTAGATGGTGCCCAGCTACCTCTACCAATGGCTCTGAAAAGGATCACATTAGGTGATCCTGGATAAGATGGGAGAAAAATCTGGAACTAAAATCATGAAAAAGTCAAGGCTTACTAGCTGGATGAGACTGGAGGAATCCTTGAGACTATCTTGGTCACCCTTGGGACCTAGAATGGAACTAACCACTATGGCTCAATTTTCCGCCAAACAATAGACAGGTCTATACAGTGAACAATAACACTAGAGAAGTACACACTCCTTACCACACCCAATCATTTAAGATCCAGAGGGAAGCATTTGCCCAAGGACAATGTTCAGAAGGCAAGAAGGGTTAGGAAAGGAGGAATGGTCATGGCAAACACTGGGAAGAAGTAGGAAGAGTGATTTTATTTTGAGGGATAGCAATCAATGACCTGAAATAAAAATATATATGCATTGCTGAATGGAAAACTGATTTGCTCTGTAAACTTTCACCCACATCACAATAAAAAGTTGACACCTCTCTTAAGACTAGATAACTGTCATTTTAGTTCAACACTTATTGGGATCTAATTACATGATCAATATGCCCTGTTAGACACAAGAAGTAAAAAGATCAGACACTAGTTTTCTACAGATTGTAATTCTAATGTTTAATATTTTCAGTAGACTATGTTATTTTTCAAAATTAAGTATATCAGGGAAGAATAGTGGAAATGATATTGTTTTGCATGTAAATCTGTAACTGTGTTCACCATTCCCCTTTCTCTGTCTTTCTCCAACTCTCCATCCCTGAAACTCTCATCTAAATCCCACTAGCTTCTTTTTCCTATTCTGCTCTCACAGTTTTTCCACCCACACTTTCAAATCTCTAACTCCATTTCACACTCTCCCTGGAGCTTCCAGGAAAAAAAAAATAATAATAATAATGGCAAACTGGTCAGAGAAATCCTGTGAAGCAAGTAGTAGTCTCTGCCTAAACAGGTCAATCATCTCCGATCAACTAAAAAAAAAAAAAAAAAAATTGGTCAGCACAGCTTCTGGCCTAAGGAGAGGAGCAGCCCAGAGTTAATGGCCTTGAAAGCATATTTGGAGGAGTAAAACATACCAGAAAGATATGGAAGACTCACAGGACCATCTACATCAAAGGCTGCAGAAAGAAGGTCAGCCATGGAGGACACTCTGTTCCAAGGAAGCAGCTATGCTAGTAGAGGCCATAAAGACTAGACCAGGGATATTCCAAAAAACTCTCCAATATGATATATTCAAATTTCTGAAATCAGAATAATTGATGTCTTGAGATCAAAATCAATGTCTTACTTTCTCAATTTGAGGAAATAACTTACTTGGTGAACATCATCTCTACCCAGAGAGTTACATACAACATTAAAATTGTGAATTAAATAAAGTTACCCTCAGTTAGAAAGCATTCTTCTAGAACTTCATAATACTCCAGAGAAGGCAGAAAATGAGAGTTGACAAAGCAAATAGGCCATTGCAAAAATAATTCTTACTCTACCATAAACAATTTCTGGATAAATTAAACTTGAATATGCCAGTACTGATATTGATGGAAGTAACTGCATTGAAATTGCCATCTATGTGTGATGAAAAGAAAGATGAAATATAAATATTTCTTTTAAACAAAGTAATATATGCTACTTATGAAAGAATTTGATGAAATTCCAAAAAAAAAAAAGTTCATAATTATCTCCTTAATTTAGCAAACAAAAAAAAAAGGATTATTTAAAGATGAAGTAGTCAGAAGAATATATTCTGTTTTATGTTATGTCTAACATCTAGACACTTCTCCAACTGGTGTAGATTCAAAAAGAATTTTTCAGTAGCTGAAAAAATTGTCAAAAACATATATTTGCAACCCAACTTGTCCTTCAAAATTAAATATTTTTAAATAACAAAATGATTTTTTCATAACTTCATCAAATTTTGTTATTTTTAAGTAAGACATTTTTGTATCAATTTAGTTTGCTATGTTAGAGTAAGAATGTATGTTCATCACTTACAGTTTATGAACTTAAATTATATTTAATGCTGTCTCATATGTTTTGGGGGCTCTGGTGGTGTAGTGCCTAAGGCATTTGACT
>NW_006921610.1:16025630-16032209 GCF_000298275.1 Orycteropus afer afer
TAGCTTGACCGATTTTTATGTTAAATTTTCAATGCTGAACACTTTGTTTTATAAAAAGCTAATGAACAAAGTAAATTTTATGTGGTCCTTTTGCTTCAAAAATTATAATTTTGGAGAAAGTGAAAAAGACCGATAAAGAGATTATTTCAATATAAAGTCTGAGTACTCTGAAGTTATTTGTTTATAGACATATGGTAACACAGAAGAGGCAGGGAGATTCTAACATATTAGTAGGTTCAAGGCACTGCTACTTTTGAGAGATCATAACCCATGACACAGCAAACATATTAAAATGCTGCCACATCTCACAATTGAATGTAATTTTTATATAATTATGTAACAGTTAAATTGATTTGCAGTTGCAGTTGACTGATTGAAATAGGACTTGTCATGTTCTTTATGTATTTACTTAAATATTTATTTTTTTTAATTTTGCAGTCCTTTTTTTTTCCTCCTTCTTGTTGCTGCCATTCATGTTAAGCCAAAAACCCAAACTCACTGCACTAGAGTCAATTCCAACTCATAACAACCCCCACTGGGTTTACAAGGCTATAAATCTTCATGGAAGCAAACTACCTCATCTTTCTTCCTTGGAGGTACTGGTGGGTTCGAACTACCTACCTTTTGGTTAGTAGCCAAATGCCTTAACTACACCAGTTAATCCCATATATCCTTCCCTTGCCCCTGTGTCCTTTCCTTGGGTTATTATATTTAGTGTTTTAAATAGCCCTAGGCACTTGACTGCTAACCAGAAGGCTGGTGGTTCAAACGCACCAGCCACTCCTCAGGAGGAAGGTTGGGCAATCTACTTCCATTGTGATACTGCCTCAGAAACCAAAGGAGGGGTCTCTATGAGTCGGGGGCCAACTCAATGACACATAACAACAACAACAGGAAATATTCTTAGAGAAGGGAATGCCAGAGATGACTCTTGAAGGATGAATCACTGAATGGTGAGTCAAGATTAAGAAGTTTATTCCAGGCAAAAGAAACAGAATGAGCAAAGGCACTGAGTAACAGAAAAGCAAGATGTACACAGTTAAGTCCAAGCTATTTCGTGTTACTAAAGTGAGGACTATGAGGCCAGAAATAGAGAGAATTTGAGGTGGGGAAGGCAGTTAGGGAAAACTTTGTATGAGAGGACTTGGATCTCATCTTGAGAAAGGCAGACCCAGAGTCATGTAATGCAGTGGAGAAGCAAGGCTAAGTGCACATTTCATGTGGATCACCTTGGCAACTAAGTGGAAAGGAATTTAAAAGAACAAATTAAAAGGCAAGAACATGAGTTAAAGTACTATTGCCATATGTTAGGACAAAGAGTGGTGCATAAGATGTATTCCTCCCAAGGAGAATACAAGACATTTGAAATTCTATTTCTAATTACTTTTATATCATCCTTCAGCAACTCTCTACTATTGGCATGTATTTTATAATGTACTTAATAAATTAATATAGTAATTTATTTATAAATGACGTAAACTGAAGGTGAATGCTCAAAAATGTTTGTCATGGGCCTGTTGGAAAACAAAAGCTCAGTGTCCCCATTGTTCTGAGTAACTATTGCAAAGGTATATTCTAAGACAATAGTTTTGATGATGGAGAAATACAAACAGATTTTTCAAATATTTAGGAGACAAAATCATCAGAGTTTGATGGTTTTTGGGTATAAAATTAAAGATATAAAGTATATGCATACGAACATTCGTATATGCTAGTCAGAAAGCAACCCAATCCAACCCATTGCCATTGAGTTGATTCTGACTCATAATAACCCCCATAGTGTTTCCAAGGCTATAAATCTTTACTGAAACAGGCTGCCTCATCTTTCTCTCACATAGAAGTTGAGGGGTTTGAACCTCCAACTTTTTGGTTAAGCACCCATAACCACAGTGCCACCAGAGCTCCTTAGAAAGCAAAGCTAGAAGTTAATCTAGGATTAGCAGGTGAAACCAAGTAAAACAACTCCACAAAGAGGGAATTAGATCAGTGGATGACAGAGACATTTTAGTAGCCAATTAAAAGCAGATGGGGAAAGACATGTGAAAATGCTGTCTGCTGCAAATCAAAGGTACTTTGAAAAATACAAAAGCAAGAAAAATGTTCTTGAAGTGCACATAACGCATTTGGGTTAGCTAACAGAAAGGACTTTGTCAGTAGTCATTGTTAAAAGCTATGTATTAATAGAGGTCATAATTTCTGTTTGCTATGGTTTCAATGGTCATTTGTGTGTCTTTGCAGGGAAGACACTGAAACATCTTCTCTTGGTACAGTGTTAAATTAGCTATAGGAAAGTTTACATAGTGAATTTAATAAATCAATTTATATTAAATCAGACTCTTCCTTACCATAACTCTACCTATCATGGGCATCTTACTTAATTCTCTGATAATTCAGCTTTACATACCATAAGAAGTAAAAGATTATAGATACTGAAGGAAAAATATGAATTGACTTAATGGCAATAGGTTACAGTAGGGTAAAAATACATATATATGTTTTCACTATTGTAGAATAAACCCAAAATCAAACCCAGTGCCATTAAGTCAATTTTGACACAGTGTAGAACTGCTCCGTAGAACTGCTCCATAGATGACTAACCATATGCCGTATGCCAGAGATTGTATGTTCACTAAATCTGTAAACCTTTATGGATACAGTAGACTGCTTCATTTTTCTCCTGCAAAGAGGCTGGTGGGTTCAAACTGCCAACATCTGGATTAGCAGCCAAATGCTTTAAACATTGCACCATGAGAGCTCCTATTGAATATAGAGGACTGAATATTTTGCAGAAAACACACATAGTTTTTGATCTAGTTATCAAACTTTATTGGTTTCCAAGCAATATTAAATGCTCTGATATCATTAGGATAAAAACTTGAGGCTCATCTTGATGTCATTAGTAGAGGTGGCTGCTTCCTCTAAGATTCAGGGCTAACAAAATAGTCACACACTCAGAATACATTACCCAATGGCTTACTCTTTCACAACTGAAAATTTGCATTACCTAGGATAATTTATGGAGCTCTGGTAGTGTAGTGGTTAAAGCATTTGCCTGCTAACCAAAAGTTTTTGGTTCAAACCCACCACCAACTCCTCTCCAGAAGAAAGATGAGATCATCTGCTTCCATAAAGATTTACAGCCTTGGAAACCCCAAATGGGGGTCACTATAAGTCAGAATCATTTCAATGGCAGTGAGTTTGAGGATACTTTGGATAGAAAACAAAAGCGAGGTCCTCTTCTTCTTGAGGTTATTGTTAAACTGTATGTTACCATAAAAGAGAAGAAAATCCTTAGGAACCACCTTTAGTCTTATCCCTGAACATATCAACAAGGATAACATTCAGATCGGCCTATTGTAAACTTGGAAGGCATAGAAGCCTAGCCTTGTAAAGACAAGATATGAAACACAGTAAGTTAAAGAAAATCTGTTCCCTCCTGTTTCACAACAGAACAAGCCTTGGGCCAATTCCTGTGAGCTCCTCACTCAGAATATCCTGAGCTTACACAGACTGTAAGATAAGACTATATAAAAATGTGTATTTATGTAGTAGAAACTCAGCAGAGAACACACTTCCTTATACCTTTCTTGAAATAATTCAAGGCCACTCTAATTTCCTTCATTATTATTTTAGTAGAACTATTAACTAAGCACCTAGAGACTAGGGTACAGAATGAAGGCTAATTTAATTTCCCTCAAAGTTATGATGCCAAAAAGTTGTTTATAAATAAACTTTTCGTTGGTTAAGTGTGTGTTTATTAAATATACTTATGGGGTAACTTGCAACATACAGACATAGTTAACATTAATTTTCTATGAAGTTTATTAACTAGAGGTGCCAGATAGATGACTAACCATATGCCATATGCCAGAGATTGTATGTTCACTAAACTTTCTAATTTCATTCTCATAAAAATCATTATGCAGGTGAGAAAATTGAGGCTCATTGAGACAAATGTAACAGGACCAGGGTTACACAAATAGAAAGCAGCGCAACTGGGATTTGAACCCAGGTCTGAATGTTCAAAGATCATTCTGGGATACTCTGTGGAATTACTAATTGTGTAGATATTGTCAGATACCAAAGGTATTTAATGTCAGACAAATGTACCAATTGATATAGATGGGAGGTTGCTGACTTCAAGGAAATTAAGGCTTAACGGGAGAATGAATGTATACAAATACGTAATCATATTAAATAAATATGCATATACAAATTACAAGTCTGAGTTAAGGGAATGAAAGGAGTCTATGATTGTCCTAATGAATTTGAGAACTTTGTTTTCCTTCTATGAGTTTATAGGTTTTCCATGGCAGAGACTACAGGCATATTCTGTGTAGTGCAGAGGCATAAATTCATGGACAAGGAAGCATGGCAAAGAGTAGTTCCATCAGAGCCAGTTTGACAGACATTTCTACTGAATGGTTGAGTATTTCGATATGGTAAAATATTACCAACTGTGTCAATGTCCCTTAGGGAAGCATATGCCAAGCCAGGATTTGACATGCCAAGGAGTTATGAGGTAAAATTCTTCTCAGGGCTAAAATGGTAGAAAACAGGAATAGGCAGGAAGAGTTTTCCAGACCATGAGGCTGGCGTGACACCTGTGAAAAAATAGAGGAAAGGAAGGGCTGGGTAGGAAGAACCACTAACTGAAGCACGGGTCTGAGAAATTTTCAACATGGTTGAGAGGAGAAGTCCTGAGTCTCATAGGAACAGGCCAGACTGTTCAGTCACTAGTGGGAGCAGTGGGGGAGGCATGGCCTCAGAGTTCCCAGGGAGGGCAGCTGGGGCTATCAGTCAACCTCGTTCCAGACCACAGGTTCTCTTGGAGGAGATCTGAGCTGTTTATCTCCATGTTGTTATACCTATAGACAACATGCAATAGGGATCTGTTGGAATATGTCTTTACAGACTCAGCTTTCTTCACAGTCCCTCTAATGGAAATGTGTAGGCCCAGAGCATCATCCTCTCATTCATCTGAGGCTAGTTGCTGTGACCTGCTATAACATCCAGTGTGCACTTTAACCATGAAAAGAATCCTGTGTTTGTTTGTCCTTTGGAAAAGATTCAAACTTTGCTCAGAATCAAAAGATCTTCAGTCACAAAATAGGATGTTATTGGCATAAAGAGAGCCCATAAAGGAATAAACAAAGGAAAGCAAACGCTATGGGATGCAAGTGCTCCCTGGCTAAAAAGGTAATTGAGCACTTTATTGGCTGACCTATACCTTGGGGAATCAGCTTGTTCAGTGCTAAATGAAATCTGCCTGGTGTCTTATCAACACATTATCATATGCAACAGCAACCTTTATTGACTGGCTATTTATTATGCAGCTTTTCCCTTAGACGTATGAATTCAATGAGGTGTCAGAGATAGTTAGTGCCCATCTCTGATATTATTAAAAACTACCACTCACATTTGTAAGTTTTGCAGTTAAGAGTGCACTTTCAAATTCATTATTTTGAAAATTTGATACTTGTGATACAAGATACATACACATCAATACTTAAATGATAGCTAAATTTTATTGGACACCCTATGCCAGACAATGTACCAAAAATGGTATAGTGATTGTCACATTTAATCAACACAGCAGCCCTATAACCAAAAAACAAACAGAAAAAAAAGCTTACTGCTTTCAAGTCGTATCCATCTCATAGCAACCCCTCCTTGGGTTTCCAAGGCAATATCACTATGGAAGCAGATTGTCCAATCTTTCTTCCAAGGAGTGGCTGGTGGGTTTGAACAACCAACCTTCTTGTTAGCAGTCAATTACCTTAGGTACTATGCTACCAGAGCTCCCCATGAATTACCAGAGTAGCCCTACCAGAGCAGTCCTATAAAGTACAATTACACTCCCCACTTTACAGATGAGGAAACTAAAAATTAACCAAGAAGGCAACCCACTCAAGGTCACACAGCTAGCATGAAAAGGAGTAGGAAATTGAACCAAGGGTGGGTAACTACAAAATAAACTTCCATAGCTAGTCTTTCTCTATATATCATGTAATTGCTCCAAATATTCAAATGTCTCAGGAATCCAGAAAAGTTATAGTACTCAGATCCTCCTTTTTTTTTTAACAGATGAAATAACTTGATAGAGATGCCGTACTTGTCAATTGAATTACCAAATGAAAAATCAAACCAGATACATTCCTGTCAAGTCAATTCTGACTGATAATGACCTTATAGGACAGAGAAGAACTGCAGTATATGGTTTCCAAGGCTGTAAATGTGACACAGAAGCAGACTGACACATCTTTCTCCCACAGAGTCTGCTGGTGGGTTCAAATCACCAACTTTTTGGTTAGCAGCTAGGAGCTTGCAGTGAATTGCTTGATGTGGCCCTTCTAGCCATTGTCCTCCATTCTGTGGTGTTTTGTAAATCCCATTATCCATGCCTGTTTGGGGTGGTGTGGTAGTTAAGGTCAGGTATCAAATTGGCTGGGCAGCTGGTAGTAGTCATTCCCTACAATGACTGGCAATCGACTCTGTGATGGGATTTAGGTTAATTCTGTTGGGACAACACAAGTGGAATGTATCTTGAGTCCTGCCTTGCTGGAGGGTATAAAAAAA
>NW_006921610.1:16054739-16075205 GCF_000298275.1 Orycteropus afer afer
AAATCATTTTCAGTTTTGTTCCACATTGTTCTCCCTCTCTATCCAGGATCTCCTACATAGATCTCCCTCTGAGTGGTTGACAGTGGTAGCCAAACACTATCTAGTTCTTCTGGTCTCATAGTCACATAAGCTGAGGATCGCATGGTGTACCAGTTGCTTGGACTAATTGTTTCCATGTGTATTTGGTTTTCTTCATTCTTCTTTGCTCTGGATGAGGAGACACCCATCATTGCATCTAGATGGCAGCTTGCAAGCTTTTAAGTTCCCAGTCACTACTCGCCAAAGTAGGAGGTGGAACGATGTTCTGTAGTATGTTATACCAATTGAGCTTGACGTCCCCTGCAACTATGGTCCCAAGCCCACAGGTCCAACTACTCGGTCCCTCTGGGTAGCTGGCTGTGACCAAGAAGTGACCACAACATTGTCCCTTGTCAGCTCTACTATACACTTGGGAATTCTTACAGAACATACAAATACACGTGTAGAACCATTGTCTATAAGGCACATTTCTTTCTCACAGCTAGCATATGATCTTCCTTTGAAATGCTGTCAGGTAATACTATTCTTTGGTAAAGTAGATGAGATAATAAGGATACTTACTCATACATGAAGGTTTTTCCTCATGGGTAATCATCTTAACTTTTTTCAACATTAGCTAATTTACATTCTGTTAAAACATTGTGATTCTAGCTTACTCTCCTCACCTCAAGTAAAAACAGGTCCCCATTAGAGAAAATCTTAAAAGGCAAACACACACACACACAAAAATCCAGATAAAATCCTCACATATTCTAAAGTGGTGTAAAAGTGCTAGTATACATTTGGTCCTCACAACATACCAACATTGGAGCTCTCTTTGGTAGCACTCTTGCCTTCCATGCAGGAGAACCAAGAGGCCCAGTTAAATTCACAGCCAATGCATCTCATGCGCAGTCAGCACCTGTCTGTCAGTAATGCTTCCAGTCTAAGGCAGACTAAGAAAGGTCTAGAGATGGACTTCTGAATATTAGTCAATGTAAACCCTATCAATCACAATGGTCTGTTGTGCATGGGGTCACAATGAGTCAGGGACTGACTCACCAGCAACAACAATATAATATATATGAACCTAAGATTGTGATTCAAGTAATCTGCCATTTCTAATATAGACAATCACTTCAATTTTTTTTTTTAAGAGAAAGGATATTTAATGAAGCTTCCTTGAAAGGCTCCCCAATTGGAAGAGTGTCTGATAGAGATGGATTATTTTTAATCACATGACAACTGGTAGTTGAGAGCCCATATTTATACTTAACATTCATCAGGTCACAGGTAAGTGTTCTCTCTCCTCAAAGATGTATTCTATAGGAATTAATAAATCTTAATCGTGTTTTACCAAAAGTTTAATTTTACATTTTAAGCTAGTTTTGCATGAAATAAAGACTAAATCAGCACGCTTATACATGCAGGAATAGCATCCCTGAAAACCAGCACAGACAGCCAATCTTATTTACATAGAACACATTTTAATAATTTTTAATTTTTTTTTTTTTCTTTTCCACTGAAATAACACGTAACTTATACATTGGCCAATATATACTGAGGACCATCGTTTTTCAGGTCCTTTAGATATATTATCACTAATCCCCACAGTGTATTATTACTGTCCCTAATTTTATAGATGAGTAAGTTGAGGCTTAGGAAGTTCACTGAGTCAGTGCTGGGATTCAAATCCACCTCTGTGTAATCAGAAAGCTTTCTTTGATTCCGTTCTGCCTGCATGAAAACCACTTTAAAAAAAACTCAGTTGGGCTTTAAAAAGGATAATAGGATGATGCCAATGATTATATTTCCCCATGCTTATGTGAAGTGAACTTCAGAGTTAGCCTAAGTTTTTTGTTTGTTTGTTTTGTTTTGTTTATTTTTCATATCTTTGGTCCATTTAAGCTCTAATGAATTCTGTACAATAGGTTAGAACATGAGCACACACATACCTACATACACACATACATGCTCACACACACATGCACACACATTATAAACACTGAACCTATAAATAAATTTTCGGAACTAATAAATAATTGAATAAAAAGCTGACATTATAGCATCAGCATAAAAAATGTGATCTTCCAGTCCATGTGAAATAATTATACAGTGCTAGGTATTATGGAAACAAAAGCCAGATGTAAACCTCATGACATGAAACTGATAATATTGACAAGGATGCAAAAATTAAAGAACAAACTGACACACATGCAACTTCATTTTGAGCAAATACTCATGTAAGAAAGACGGCAAAGATAATATTATATGTAAATTTGGTTGATTAGTAATTAATATAATGTGAGTAGTTGCAAAAACACCAAGCTTCCCAGTTATGTGGGAAATATTAGGAGGCAAAGTCATAATTCCAAGAGTCCTTTTGTTCTATGAGAGATGCACTGTGGAATACTAGAGAGGGAGACAGGTAGAAATTGCAATCTGAATGAAGACTTTGGAGTTAGAGTATGTTGAACAGACAAAGTGGGCGGTGAGGAAGTCTGCCTGCTAAGAAGTGGAGGAGGCATTTATTATAAGCAAAGGATATGTCAAAATTACCCTTTTTAAATAGATGAATTAATGTTTAAACTCATAAAGGATTCAATTTACTGAAAATTATTGAGTCCCTTATGGAAAGCCAATAGTAATTACAACTTAGAGAGCTGTCGTTCTATATCCTGGTACATATATGCCATATGTGTTTATCTTTTTCACTAGCCTACTTACATGTGATAATACTACAGCAGCTTTCAAGATGAACATTTGACAAGCCAGCTCACCGCCGACTGACACCTCCATTTCAGCTGGCTTGACATATATAAAAAGAAACTGAATGTTTATCCGTGTGCTTTCCGGATTTGACATATGTGCTATATAACAGTCACAGAAGGAAACTTCAGAAAAGAAATTAAGGAGTGTACTTGTCAGTTTATTAATCAAAGTTTACCTGCTTCACATTACACAGAGACAAATTAAGCCGGCTACTATGGAACTCTGAAAACATCTGCTAACAAAGTCAGAAGTAATGATAAACAAACGAGTTCCCTTTGTGGTTGATTTTCATCCAGCTGCATTTAATTATAATAGAGCTATCAAAGAAAGCTCCCCATTAGCTGCTAATTCAGAACGACTTCAGAAGAAACTCCCAGAGCCTCCAGTGATATCTCTCCAATTCCAACAACTTCCTAATCTCTGCCAGTGTTTGTGAAGAGCCATATTAAAGAAGTTTGGTTATCAGTGCTGGGTGGGTGATACTGACTGCTAAAGTGGTATGCGTTGCTTTTTACCCAAGATTACCTTTGTAATAATGCAACCAATTAAACTTTTAAAATGACAAAATTTATGGCATTGATATTTTTTGTTATCACCTTAGAATTAGAAAATGAAGTGTGTCAAAAAACCAAAGAACAAATTATTTCACTGCATCTTTCAAGAGAAATGCACTCTCGATCATGTTATTAATCAACATGTTATCACAGTTTAAAATAAAGTGACATTGTTTTTTTGTTTGTTTGTTTGTTTGTTTGTTTTCTGTTTTTAAATTCAGGTTGAACTGGTTTTCAAATAAAGAGATATACAAAGCCCCTCAGAAGAACTCTGCTTCTACCAAACTCAATAATTTACCACCCATCAAACCTTGCTTATCAATCAGCTTTTGTTCCTACAAATTCCATATATATCCTCCTTCTCAAAGTGCATACCTTGAGACTCAAGCCAACCAAACCCACTGCCATTGAGTTGATTCTGACACATATGATAGGACAGAGTAGAAATGCTCCATGGGGTGTCTAAGGCTGTAAATATTTATGGAAGCAGACTGTCTCACCTTTCTCCCTTGGAGCTGCTGGTGGGTTTGAACCACTAAACTTTTATGATTAGCAGCAGAATGCTCTAACCGCTGCACCATCAGAACTTCTTTAGCTTGAGATAGGTAAATGGAAAAATCAAAGGTAGCCCCTTTCTTTGTCATGGTTTCTGGAGTGCAGCATATAGGAGTGATTCTTCACTCAAATCTGGCTTCTGCCTAGCAAGTAGGTGAACACAAAATCAAAAACCTACAAGTATAAAAAGATAAACAGTTTTATGTGAGCCTTTGCTGACCCAACCTGAAAGCAAAGTACACATTTTTCACTTCTCTTGGCTCACAAGGTATAAGATAAAGGTGAAGGTAAATAAGCTGGGGAAGTACCCATGTTCATTTGGCACTAATCTCTATAAGAAAGCAGCAAGTCCAAGAAGTGCAGGTGCATTGAGAAACCAATGAATGCAGAAGAACCCAGGTTGGAAAAGTTAGGCATTTGCCATGGTTGGATCTGGCCACCCTCTAAGCATCCATGTCATAATATAGTTTCCCAGAAATCTATTGTAAAGTATTCAATCACAGAAAATATATGCAATTGGGAGAGAATAGAGACAGCTCGTGCCTACTGAAAATGTTGGTCTCTCTGGAAGTTTTTGTTGTTGTTGTTTTTGTTTCTCCTATGTATTTTAAGGAAGAACAAACTATTTCCAAATCAAACTTATGTTTTTACTTCTGAGACTCCTCTGCTATTCCCAATCTTCCAGGAAACTGTAATGTTTATGAGGGTCCCTTGAAGTATCAGAAGGGAACATGGAAGCAGGAGAGGACTCAATTGTTTTTAAGTGTGTGTTTTGTGGAAACTTATTTCCAAGTACCCACTCGAGTGAGCATGTGACATTAATTTCACCCTTGGCACAAGGATCAAATGATGTTGCCAGTGTCATTGTTCTGTTTATAACCATATTTGTGATGACTTGAACATTGCCTTCCTCCAACTGGCTTGAGAACAAGCATTATTCCTCTGTGCTTGGTTTCATAAAGCTGGGATATGTCCTATTTCAAAAAGAATGTGGAGGAAGAAGCATGGTTGCTGACACTAGTCAACCAGAGCTAAGGATTTTCCAAATAATTCTTTTGGAGGAGAGTGGAAAAATGTCTCAAAGACACTTCTAATATACAATTGTCAAGTCTGAGAGCAGGAGCAAATGCAGGCAGGGGAGCCATCTTTTCAAATCCAACCTCTTCTCATATCCTCTTTCATTTCTTCAGATATCCAGGAGCATGGAAGTCCCTGTGATATGAATCTTATAACTTTCAATATAAAGGGCTTTCAAAGCAAGTCAGTATGTCAGTTCATTTTTCCAATTATCAATCTCAGCATCTTAATTTTAAAGACTATTTGATACTATAACTAGTGTCGGGATCTCTGGTAGCGTAGTGCCTAAGGCATTTGACTGCTAACCAGAAGGCTGGCGCTTCAAACCCCCCAGTGACTCCTTAGAAGGAAGATTGGGCAATCTACTTCCAGAGTGATACCGCCTCAAAACCCAAGGAGGGGTCTCTATGAGTCCGGTCGACTCGATGGCACATAACAAAAACAACATAACTCATGTCAGACTACCCAAAAAGCAAGGTGAGCACAGGCTTACTTGCTTACTAATCTGTTCACTATAGACTATAATTCATATTCTTCTCTATGGTGTGCATCTACCCACAGGTGTTGGCTATTCTTCCTATAGCTTATATGAGCTCCACTGAGTGAAAATATGCTCATCAGGCATCTGTTTCTATTTTGTTGTTGTTGTTGTTATGTGCCGTGGAGTCGGACCCGACTCATAGCGACCTCTTCTTGGGTTTCCGAGGTAGTATTACTACGGAAGTAGATTGCTCCATCTTCCTTCCCAGGAGTGGCTGGTGGATTTGAACCGCCAGCCTTCTGGTTAGCAGTCAAGTGCCTTAGCCACTATGCTACCAGAGCTCCCATTTCTACTTTAGAACACTAATAAAGTCTCTAGAAGTTTACCATTATATAAATACATAGATAAATGGAAAATAAAAGTTTACAAACTTTTCAAGAAGTTCCAGCAGGCAAGATGAAGACGAATTAGTATAGATGCATTTGCAGATGTAGCATGGTGAGTGGGCCACTTGGTGTTCCTGACCCTTTCGTGCCTAGATTTCTGTATCTTCAGTGCAGACGTCATTTTAGTGTGCTGTTGACTCGATTCCAATTCATAGTGACTCTGTATCACAGAGTAGAAAGGCTATAATATTTACAGGAAACAGATTGCCAATTCTTTTCTTCCACAGAACAGCTGAACTTTCAGTTAGCACCCGAGCACTTAACGATTGCACCACCAAGGCTCCTTAGCATAAAAGTTATACTACTTTAATTTCATTCTTGGTTTTTAAATATTAACTGAGGAAATTGATAGGAAAGTACATTTTACTCTTTGCAGATAAGGAGATTTTTGTCTCCTTATAAAATGTAGAATCAGAATATAGAAAGGAATGGAACAGGTGACCTGTGCCAGAGATCTTTCAATTGTACTAAAGGTCTAGAAACAGTTACGGGCACTATGGGGAGGCTGAAATTCCAGCCAACTGCACCCTCTGCTTCCCTGTCCTGTCAAACATAGCAGCTCCATTTTTATGTGCTCTTTATATTGAGATTCTGTGCAATAGTGTGTTAGGAAAAAATGTTAACTGCTTGAAAATAAATAAGTAAATAAATAAACTACTCATCTTGTACAATCTCCTAGCTTTCCAGAAAGGAAAAAAAAAAGGAAATTCAAGAGACCCTAAGTAACTTGCCTAAGTTCAAACATTTACCAGCAAGAAAAAGATTAGAACAAGAAAAAAAGATTAACATGCCTTCTGCCTGCAAGTTCAATGCTACCTGCTTTGTGATGGTTCAAAAGAGAAAATAATGACATTAATCTCATAACTAAATTTTATTATTACCTATCATATTATCTTTCCACTGCCAATATTCTGCTCTTCTTGTAAATAATGTTCTTGACCAAAGGATTCCACACCTATTTCTAGTCAATCAATTTCTGGACCTCACAATATGGTAAAGTTTCATGTTGCTCTCATAGAACTGGGAACAATTTGTTTAACTTATTTGGCATAGTGCTTATCCCATCAATATGTAAATGTGATTGCTTAACAAATACCACTTATTGATGTTGAATTCATCTGCAACTTCCGTTGAAATTTAAAAACCAGGCTTAAAATTATTCTAAGTTGTGAATTTATGTTCATAGTGATCAGTCACCCAACAAATACTTCCTAAATAGTCTCCATGTAAAAATAACTCCCCCACCCTCACCTAATTTTCACACAGAATATAGGGAACATAGGCATATACACATAAATATAAATATCAACATGCTATTGGAATCCAGATGAAGAGAGACCATTCCCACCCAGGAAATATGGGCCAAAAGAGGCAAGATAATTTGTGTATGTAGTGACTTAATAGCAATCCTGGAAGACAGGGTAGAATTCCAATGTGAGATATTGAAAGAGGTTCTTCTAGGTGGTGTCTAAGATAGTTCACCACTCTTAACAGCTAAGGCTGTTGGTCTCAGAGTAAAAAAATACCTGCAACAATATCCAAAAACCAAGAAGCTTTCAATACCCTATCTATCATCTTCTCTTTAAAACTTCTGCCACATCTGGTGTTCCATTTCCATCCTGTTTACATTCCTTTGAACTCTATCTCTCTCCCAACCCTTTTGGGTTGATGCCTCAAGCGGACAGGCTGCCAGTTCCATGCATGAACATTATCTCTCAGATCACCTCAAGTCTAGGCACCTCTGCTGTAGGCCAGCCAAGTCCCCATTCATACCAACCCCAGGGACTTTAGACTTTCAGCCTAGCACTATGCTCTTCAAATATTGTGTGGGAGAGAATGATATATGAATAGACAAACATAGTCAGAAATGATCCCCAATGTAAATTTTTTTTTATTTTTCCGTTAATCACTATTGCCAACCATGTTCTGTAACCTTTCATTTCCCTGTTTTTGAAGACAAATTTCACAGCTTTCTGATATCTTTCAGTATTTAACACTCAATGCAGTTCAAAACATTGGCTTTGGTCCTGCAATGAGAAAAGGAGATGGTTTTATTTTTTTACTCTTTTATGTGCTTTCAGTCCCTATGTGCTCCTCTCTTTTCTTCTCTCTGCTATTTCTGAGGTTCCCTGAGGTCTCAACATTCTTGGACCCTCACTAACAACAACAACAACAAAAGGCATAGGAGTCTGGTGAAAGTCTGAATGGCAGTCATCCAAATACTGATCCTTTCACTTTTTGTGGATTCTTCAGATGACCCCTTCCCCCAGAGGTTCCCTGAGATGGAGGACACATTCCATGACTGATCTCTTGTGTCTCTCATTTCCTGTCTCTGGCTGTTACCCAACTATTTCTTATTCATGCAGTTCCCATGACACGAGAGCCCTCTGAGGCCTCCACTTGATCCATGGAATAGTCACACATCCTTGCCATGTAAAACACTGATGGTGCAGGCTACCCTGACACTGCTGTCTCCTCCTGCCTTGGGTTATGAATGCTCTAGCTGCTCTGACTCAGAATGTGCATGGAAGGGGAGGCACCAGTCTCTATGTCTGCATAACTTCAAGCAAACTTGACGTGATACATGTGAAGCTTTCCTAAGATCTGACTTACCTTCACCTACTCTGGTGTCATGGGAGCTCTGGTAGCATAGTGCCTAAGACACTTGACTGCTAACCAGAAGGCTGGAGGTTCAAACTCACCAGCCACTCCTCAGAAGGAAGGTTGGACAATCTACTTCCACAGTGATACTGCCTTGGAAACCCAAGGAGTAGTCGCTATGAGTCGGGTATGACTTGATGGCACATAACAACAACAACACTCTGGTGTCTGTATCAGTATGTACCTATAATCTTCTACATTCTATAGCTCACGAGTTTTTATAGAAAGAAGAAAATGTTAGTCCCACTTTTTGCTAGATCCCTACTATCTATGAGCAATTTTCTCATATACTTTTCAGTAGGCTTAGAAGGAAAGAAAGAAGATAAATGAAAACACTGTCCCTCAATGCATACAACTCACCACTCATTTAATGCATTCAAAACTCTAGTTTCCTGCTTACATTGGTTTGGCGAGGTAATAGAAGTATGTCCTTTCAGGAAAATGGGAGCACTTGTGGCCTATTCCTCTCAGCCTTTAATTTTCAAACATAATTCAGAGACAGACAACATTCTATTCCACAGTGTTTACAATATTGTGTAAGAGGGTAATGACCAAAAAGCTGCAAGGAGATACCAGTTTCAAAGGTGTTAAATTTCATTCAAGAGGTTTGGGATAGAAATAAAATAAGGCGATGCTACTATTTACATTACAAAACAAAATCTTCCATGTTTTGCTATATGTAGATTCTTAAAGTTGAAAAATCAATGTTTTAATACTTTTTTAGGAAACATTTTGATTTCTTATGAATGTCGTAGTCATTTTTTTATAATCACGAAAGATTTCTAGTTTGTTTTCTAGTCAGAAGATAGTATGAAATTTCTTTGTCCTTGTGGAATGTATATGGCCACTTGATTTATTTTGAACCATAAAATGTGAATGAAAGTGACAGATGGAAGCCTTAAGAGCCAGGGTATGATGCTTAAAGTTCTCAATGTCTTTCCACCATAACAACCTGAGTGTTCCCGAGAAGATGTGTTCCAGGACTGCTCCCTTGGCCTGGGTCCTAGATCGAGGACCACACAAAAGAGAGTCTCCTGACAACCTGCAATTACCATTCAGCAAGAGTGAAAAATAAAGTCATTGAAATATTTGGGCTATTTGTTGCTGCACTATAACCTACCTCTCCTTACTGGTAGAATGAGTATACAAATATTTTACACTGCAGAGCCAAGTAGTGTACTATGGTTAAATTCTTCATATTTCTTAGGCTCTGTGCACTATTTCCAGTTCTGTGCTGCTCAGAGTAGATAGTGTTCCCTTTTTATATCCTACCAACTGTTTAAAATCATGTCATAAATTTGTCTCAGTTTTCAGCCAAAAATGTATTATACACATTTTCATTTTTCCTTTAATTTTCAAACATAATTCAGAGTCAGCAGACAACATTCTATTCCACAGTGTTTGCAATATTTGTGTAAAAGAGTAATGACCAAAAGGCTGCAAGGAGGTATCAGTTTCAAAGGTGTTAAATTTCATTCAAGAGGTTTGGGATAGAAATAAAGTAAGGCAATGCTACTATTTACATTACAAAATAGAATCTTCCACTTCCTTCAGAGTGGTGATGTTTGAGGGAGTAATTATGGTAGAGAAGTACAGCAGAAATCAGATCTCAATTCATAGATTCCAAAGTGATATGTTCAAGAAACAACATAACAGAGGAATTAGCCTCGGATAAGAGAATTGGTAGGAGCTCTGGTAGCATAGTGGCTAAAGCACTTGACTGCTAACCAGAAGGCTGGCGGTTCAAACCCACCAGCCACTCCTCGGAAGGAAGGTTGGGCAATCCTACTTCCGTAGTGATACTGCCTCGGAAACCCAAGGAGGGGTCGCTATGAGTCGGGGCCGACTCGACGGCACATAACAACAACAACAAGAGAATTGGTACCCACTGCTTTAAGAAAAGATGAAGAGACAACAAACAGAAAAAGTTCAAGGAAAAAAAATATATGCACATTATAGGAAAGTTTAGGAGCTCTGGTAGCATAGTGCCTAAGGCTCTTGACTGCTAACCAGAAGGCTGGAGGTTCAAACCCACCAGCCACTCCTCGGAAGGAAGGTTGGGCAATCTACTTCAGTAGTGATACTGCCTCGGCAACCCAAGGAGGGGTCACTATGAGTTGGGAGCCGACTCAATGCCACATAACAACAACACAGGAAAGTTAAGGAAGTGTTCAAAAAATAACCTCAGTCATGTTAGAAGCAACTTCATATCTTGTAAACTGTAGATTGAAGTAAAATGTGATAAGGGGCGTCCTTAATTACACAGATATTTACTAATCAATGCTATTATCCTCAGGTCTATTGGGAATTAAACTATGTCTAAGTCTCTCTCCAATGGTAGGAAAGTGTTCTAGGAGGGAATTAAGTAAAGAGGATAAACATGTAAGTACCTCAAAAGAAGTAAATTTGCCTTCTAAAAATCAACTTGAGTTAAGTATGGGGAATAGCCAACTTTTCAAACTAAAAATGAGTCTATATGATTAAAATAAAAAAATTTATCAGGAGAATGCCATAAGAGTCACAGAGTCTTAGTAATCCAAAGAAAGTATCTATTTTTAAGTTATTAGTGAATTTCATAGCAACACACATTTCCTGAAAAGTTGTTATGTGTGATTTGTTCTACTAGGCCTTCTTTTAAATATTTGTCATCATCTCAAATACTGTACACTCTCCTGCTCATGAATTTAGAGTAATTTTAATTTCCAAAAAACTAAACCTTGCCTTCTATATTATTTTTGGTTAGCATCCAGGCTGCTCTGACTCCTAGAAACCTTATGTATAATAGATGGAAATGTTGACCGATCCTGTGCCATCTTCATGATCAACGAGTCCTTCATGCCTCTGTTTATTCAACAGTTATTATTTCACAATATCCCACCAAAGAAAACTGCTAGCCCTCCCAACAAGTTATTTGATAAACTTAATCTGTAAGCCTAAATTGCTGCTGTCATTTGCTTAGCCACACATGGAAGCTTTATTCTTCTTTTTTTTTCCCACTAATCTTTTCCCTTAACATATTTAAAAAACCAGACTCCAAACACTTGTCTACTGAGATGTCCTTCTTAATTAACCACAAACAAATTCTGGTCACTTTTTTATTCTGGATGCCATCATTACTCATAGAATCATCCAAATCCATTGCTTTAAGGACTCATTTTATAGGAAAAGAAGTTGGAGATAAGAAATGCATAGACATTTGTTAAAGATCTCAAAGTCATTCAGGGGAAAATGAAGATTAAAACATAGGTCCCTTATCTCTCAACCTGTTTGTTCCCATCTCATGTACTCCATATTTATTGAGTGTAACCTGAATATTTTAAGTTGATTTATAGAATTTCTTTCCTTTCTCACATAGAACAGAGTAATTTTTAGATGTATTTTTTTAAGTACTAGTAATAAGAGTTATAGCTTACTAGGCAATGTAGGCCTTATTATTACTATAAATATTTTACATATGAAAATCTTGAGACCAGGGCAGTTGAGTAACACTCTCAAGATCAAGTAGTGGCTATTATCCTAAGATTCAAACCCAGTGAGTCTAACTCCAGAGCCTGTGGTCATAACCTCATTGCTACAGAGGGCCATTTTGTACCTAAACAAATTAGAATGCATATATTCAAATGAACTATCAAATTAATCAGCTCAGAATATTAAACATTTATGCCAATGTTACTAATATTTTCCCAGAATATTTTAAACCTTAGCTTCTCAAGGAACATGAAAGTATGTGTGTTCTTTTGAATACGCTCAACAGAAGCAAACCCTTTTCCTATGTAGACAATTTCTATTTTGGAAGTAATCAAAAGTAAATCTGAAGCAAGTCTAATAGTGAGATGGCTAATTAAACTTTTTAAACTCATATCTGACAAGAATGGGTTAGTAATATAAAATTATGAGACTACTTTTGGAGGAACAATTCATAAATTCTCTATTAACAGATGAGTGCCAGAAACATCTTGAGTAAAGTTGACCCAATGTATCCACTGCCATTCAAGTCAATTCTAATGCATAATGACCCTATAGGACAGAGTAGAACTGCCCTCATAGGGTTTTCAAGACTGTAAATCTTTAGGAAGCAAATTGCCTCAACTTCCTCCTACAGAATGGCTGGTGGGTTCAAACCATGGATCTTATGGTTACTAGCTGAACGTTTTAACCACTACATCACTAAAGCTCCTTTGAGTAAAGTTGTTGTTATTTGCCACCGAGTCGTACCTGACTCCTGGCGACCCCTCCTTGGGTTTCCAAGGCGGTATCACTACGGAAGTAGATTGCTCAACCTTCCTTCCAAGGAGTGGCTGGTGGGTTTGAACCTCCAGCCTTCTGGTTAGCAGTCTAGTGCCTTAGGCACTACACTACGAGAGCTCCTTGTTAGCATTCCATAAATGCCTAAACTAACTCTAATAGCAAATATTTGCCTCCTTAGCATTTATCTCCTCTTCTTGCAGCAACATCTCTTCTTTCTCTTAGAGCTTTTCCTTTCCCAGTTGCATTTCATGTGTCCTGGATGATGCTCTTTGCCTGAATCCAGCCACAGGTATGTGGCCCACCATTAAGTGAGTCATGCACTTGTTCCCATAGCTAAGCAACTTGTTCAGAAGTAGAAGCATGACTGAAGGTTGTCCGATCAAAGTGAATCTCAGCCTCAGGGCTTTTGCAACTACTGGGCTGGGGGAGGATTAAAAAAAAAGATGTTCTGTTTTCACTCAACATAAAGTTGTGAGGCTGTGAGATTGTGAGATGTGGTTAGGGGAGCCAACTTGCCACTGTTTAGAAGCTTAGAATGAAATCAAGACATGGAGAGGAGCAAGGTCCAATAAAGGGATTAAGAGAGACTAGAACTTGGTTTGAATTCCTGAACTAAGGTTAAAGCCAAATGTACATTTGGACATATTGGTTATTATAGTGAATAGGTTTCATTTACTGTCATTTGCAGGAATATCTTAACTAATGTAACTCTTAGGGTAAATAAAGGTAGTCTCTGACTTATAACGTATTAAAGTTTAGATGAACTGTAGTTAGGACTGTCTTTTTTTTTTTTTACATTTCATCATTAGTAATTTTACAGTGAAAGGATCAGCTGAAGTATAGTCTAAACTAAATCAGCAGCTTCAGTTACCTGAAAACATGGACCGAAATGCTGATTATGTTGCTAAAGTCAGTAGGCAGATTTGGGAAGGTGTGAGATGTTACCATGAAATTTATAAAGAGAAAAAGAAAAGGACCATACAAACAACTCTCATTAATTTTCTAACTAGAAATTTCATCCTCATTCTCAGGGATAATCCAGATGATCCAGAACTTTGCACAAGTGGGCTTATTATCATAACTGACAAAATGCTGATATTATTCAACTCTTCTTCACTGTCAGAGTAAATTTTTAAGATTTTTCTTATGTGCATATGTATGTATGCATTAGAACGTATCTGTAAGTTCAAGTCCTCAAAAACAAATACCATACTTGTAAAGATATTGATAATAAAAAACAATAATAATAAAAACTAAAAGGAAAAATGAGATACTCAACTTACATTAAAATCAGCTTCCAGTAGAGTATCAGAGTTGAATCCTGCACTAAGTCTAGGAATACCTTTTCCCTAAAAGAATACCATTCATGGGCTAGTTACATTTCTATTACCATCTTATGATTCTATACTCTCCTCTAGTGATTATAGTATTGTTTCTATGCACAGTAAAAATGTAGTATATGCTTTTCCTAATGCATTTCTGGAAAGTTGTAAGACCAAGGCATTCTATTTCATTCAAACACCTGAAAATGTCTAACTTCTATCAATTTAATCTCAAGTCATTTTGATGTAGCAATACTTTAATCTGTGATGGGTAAGACTAAAAGGATAAGGAAAAAAGGAGAAAGAAAAGTTTATCTATATAGTTATTTTTCAGAATTAAACATTTCATTAAATTAAGCATACGTACAAGGGTACAATAATAATACCTTTCTAAGAACATATTTGGGAGCTCTGGTGACGTAGTGCCTAAGGCATTTGACTGCTAACCAGAAGGCTAGCGGTTCAAACCCACCAGCCACACCTCAGAAAGAAGGTTGGACAATCTACTTCCTTAGTGATAGTGCCTCGGAAACCCAAGGAGGGGTCACTATGAGTCAGAACCAATTCAACGGCAGTGAGTTTGGTTTTTGGAAGAACATATTTAAGTTTACAAGTGACAGCTATAACTAAAATTCTCAAATATTATTATTATTATTTATGAAAGTCAATTTATCTGGATAATTTGAGATATGGTTAAGCATTTTATTCAGTATTATACTGATACTGATTTTAAAATCAAAGCAATTCACCATTCAGACTGATCTTTTGTATCTTGCGAGAGAAAATTACACACAACCAGACATTTAAAGTGCTACAAATCCAAATAAGTAAACCAGAAAATGCAATATAAAATAGACCAGAATTATTATTATATGACATAAAATCTAAAATGTCAGGGCAGCCAACATCTCTCCCATAAGGGTAGATATAATATCATCAAATTGTTGCCCAAAATGTGCTAAATTTACCCTAAATGTATTATTGTTTCTTACTGGGACTGCACGTTGTAACCTTTGGAAATTTGTTCATTGCCACTTCCAGTGATGGAAATTGCACTGCCCTGTGCTATTTAACCTATATCGAAGTTAATTTTCACATGTCCACTAGAGTTACATTAGCATAGATTGTTTTCTGTATTTGGTCCCCATTCCTTAAAAACAATGCATTAGAGACAGTAGCTTACCAAAGAGAAACAAAATTTGACAAAGTAACAAACTGACTTATTATGAACTACTTAAACCAATTTTAATAAAACCTGATATTCTTTGGAAGTAAGAATCAATACCACTATCAAGGTACAAAGCAGTGAGTAGGATTCTCTGAAAAAAACATTCATCTAAGTTTTTCTTTCTACCACTTGTCTGTTAGTTTGTCATACTGTGGTAGCTTGCATGTTGGTGTGAGGCTGGAGGCTATGCCACCAGTATTTCAAATACCAACAAGGTCACCACCCATGATGGACAGATTCAGCAGAGCTCCCAGACTAAGACAGACTTGGAAGAAGGAAGGAGCCATCTACTTCTCAAAGAACTGACCAGTGAAAACTATATGAGTAGTAGTGAAACACTGTCTATTTTTGGAAAACTTTATGAATATCCCAGAAACGTTGTCTGATGTAGTGCCAGGAGATGAGCCCCTCACATCAGAAGGCACTCAAAATATGACTGGTGAAGAGCTGCCTCCTCAAGGTTGAGTCAACCTAAAAGTAGAGTAAAGCTTTCAGGACCTCTATTAGCTGATGGGGTATCACTCAAAATGGGAAGAAACAGCTGCAAACATCCATTAATAATCAGAACGTGGAATGTACGCAGTATGAATGTAGGAAAATTGGAAGTTGTCAAAAATGAAATGGAATGCGTAAAGATCAATGTCCTGGGCATTACTGAGCTGAAATGGACTGCTTTTGGTCATTTTGAATGAGACAATCATATGATCTACTACGTCAGGAATGAGAAATTGAAGAGGAATGGCATGGCATTCATCTTTACAAACAATGTTTCAAGATTTATCCTGAACTACAGTGCTGTCAGTAATAGGATAATATCTATATGCCTATAATGAAGACTAGTTAATACTATTATTATTCAAATTTATGCAGCAATCACTAAAGCCAAAGTCAAGGAAATTGAAGATTTTTACCAACTTCTGCAAATTGAGCAAACATGAAATCAAGATGTATTGATGATTGGAATGTACTGGTGATTGGAATGCAAAAGTTGGAAACAAAGAAGAAGCATCTGTAGTTGAGTTGGAAAATAGGCCTTAGTGATAGAAATGACAGTACACATAGCATGAAAGAATTTTGCAAGACCAATGACTTATTAATTACAAATACCTTTTTCCAACAACATAAACAGTAGCTGTACATGTGGACCTCACCAGATGGAATACACAGGAATTGGATGGACTATATCTGTGGAAGGAGGCAGATGGAGAAGTATGTTAGGCTGGGTTCTCTAGAAAAGCACAACCAGTAAAGCTTATATACACAAATAAAGAAAGAGAAATTTATCTTAGGAAAATGGCTCACACATTATAGAAGCTATCAAATCCCAAGTTCTTGGATCAGATATCAGTCTGGAGGCTTTTCCTGACTCACGCAGCTGCAGGGGTTGACAAGCTCAAGGTTGGCAGGCAGTATACCGGCTGTTGACTCCAATGAATGATGAATCCAAGATCTCCAGGCCAAATGGTGGGTTGTTCACTCACAGACAATTCTAGACAGCACAACAGTATCCTGATCCGCAGAAGAGTGTCTCTCTTCCTAGGATGTCCATAAATAGCAGGCCACATCCCTAGGGAAACTCTCTTTCAACAGATTGGCTGCTCAAAACATATACATATAATCCCATCATGGGAATTACCTGTATCACAACTGCTTAAACCACCCAGAATTTTGGTCCAGCCAAGTTGACACACAGCTCCAACTATCACAAGAAGTTCAATATCTTTAGCCAAAACAAGGGCAGGAATTGACTGTGGAACAGACCATCAATTGTTTATATGCCAATTCAAGTTGAAGCTGAAGACAATTAAAACAAATGCACGAGAGCCAAAATATGACCTTGATTATATCCCACCTTAATTTAGAGACCATGTGAAGAATAGATTTGATACATCGAACACCAATGACTGAAAACCAAACGTACTCTGGGATGATACCAAAACATCATTCACAAAGAAAGCAAAAAGGTCATTAAAAAGACAGGAAAGGAAGAAAAGACCAAAATGAATGTCAGAAGAGACTCTGAAGCCTCCTCTTGAAAGAAAGTAGCTAAAGCAAATGGAAGAAATGACATGGTGAAAGAGCTGAACAGATTTCAAAGAGCAGCTCAAGAAGACAAAGTCAATTATTATAATGAAATGTGTAAAGACCTGGAGTTAGAAAACAGAAAGGGAAGAACACACTCAGCATTTCTCAAACTGAAAGAACTGAAGAAAAAATTGAAGGCTTGAGTTGCAATATTGAAAATTTCAATAAGTAAACTATTGACTGATACAGGAAGCATCAAAAGAAGATGGAAGGAATACACAGAGTCACTGTACAAAAAAGAATTGGTTGATGTTCATCTGTTTCAGGAGATGGCATATGATCGTGAACCAATGATACTGTAGAAAGAAGTTGAAGCTGTACTTTGGTCATATTGTCAGAAAGGATCATTCCCTGGAGAAGGATAATGTGGAACTTGGTAAAATGGAGGGTCAGTGAAAAAAGGGGAAGACCTTCAATGTGATGGATTGACACAGTGGCTGCGACGATTGCCTCAAGTATATCAAGGATTATCAGGAATGGCACACAACCAGGAAGTGTTTTATTGTGTTGTACCGGGGGTTGCTATGAGTGGAAGCCAACTTGACTGTACCTCACAACAATAGTGTGTCCCTCTCAGAAATACCATTTTTCTTACTATTAAATGTTACATTCTTTTCAAGTCAAAATAAATAAACTATCACAGGTAATTTTGTATACTTTAAATGAATGATTTAAATTTTTCCTTATAATTTAAAAATTTTTATTGTATCCTCTTTTTTTTTAATTATTTTTTCCAAACAGAATTCAAATTTTCTCTCCATGTGTTTGGATGTGTGCATCCCAATCCACATTTCTAGTTCAGGACTTCATTTGCCTAAACCAGTCAGTGTCCATGTACCCACCCTGCTTGCTTGCCATCATTTGAGTCCAGAGTTTTTATATAATCCAATATATGTCATTCAGGGGAATGTGCTTCCCTGATTTCATGCTTCCACTGATCATAGTGGGGGCAAATGATTTAAGTTGATCCAATCAGAGTAAACTCAGGATTCTTGTTCCTTATTTGGAGAAGTGTAAGACATTTATCTTCCTAGAACTGAACAAAAAAAAAACTAGAATTTTATTTCTGTAATCACTGTATACTCACAAGTCTACCTAATACCACAATGATTTGGATTTTGATAGTATCTATACAGAGACCAGACAAATAATATCAAGCTTTGCTAATTTTAAGGTTAATTTGAAAATATATATAGTCAACCAAATAAATAAATGTTAATAAAATGAATGATGAACGAGAAAATATTTATCTAGTTTCCTTGAGAGGTATAGTATGTAGACTGAAATTTAATCAAAGTATCAGTAAGAACTTCACTAGTCAAACTTAGAGAAACTACAAAATTAATTTTTATAATTTGATATGTTCTTAAATAGTCTTATATCTATATTTTAAGACAGTAAAACCATATCCAATTATGACTACACTCACACACACACACACACACACACTTGATTTTTTGAATATTCATATGCTCTATTCATACTTTTTATTTGAGAAAATCCTTAACAAGTGTTGCAGTGATACATTGATTCCAGGTCTGTACTCATTAAATAAAACCCCAGGATATTACAGTGTGGAACAAACTGTTCAAAGATGAACATTTTTTAGACAAGCAAATGTAGCAGTAAAAATTAAAACTACCTGTTTTTATATATACCTGTTACATATTTTTTATATATACCTGTTATATATTTTTGTTTGATAACAGAAAGAATATTGGAGGGTATACAATTTCTGATGAGCTAATTTCAATATTTTGATGTTTGCCCTTGTTAATATGAACTATATCACCCATAGCATAGCCATATTTTAAGTCTCTTTAATTCTTCAAGATTATCCAACCACATTTTTTATCTTCTCATTGCACAAAACACAAAACTTCTTAGCATTTCCCCTCAACCTCTAATCTGTAGGATAATTTGTACTCTTGACACACACAAGCTATTTGGGAGCTTGTGTTAATAGGCACCTGACATCATTTTCATATGTTTACTTTGACACTAACTTTTAATCAAAAGGATGGAGATTGAATAAGCCTGTCGGATATTTCAACAAAATAAAAAGGAATGTAGAATAGATCCACAAAAGTACATTGATTGTGTCTACAAAGATATATAATTAAAAAATATAAATCAAGGACTGCTATTTTACACTTGACTTCAATTATTTTGAACACTTATGGCCTAGTTGTGCTCATTGTTAAGGATATGATTTTATGTGTTTAGAGTAAATCTGTTGTAAGCAATTTTATAGTTTAATGAAAATAATTATAGTTTGAGTAGTATGAAGTGTATCTGATTCTACTTCCTCAAAATAAGCTATGATATAAATTATCATGATTTATTATGGTTATTCTTGTGGTTATGTTTGGAGTGGATTCTAGCAAGTAATGATGATTCTAAAATTGCAAAGAATCACATTTAAAGGCATTTTTCCTCATACCTCATCTTTAATTCCTCTATAAAATTTATACAATTTCCACTGTGGTACAGTATGTGCTACTGTGAAGATGGCATTATTGTGCTGTCAATTTGACAGCTTACTTTAATTTACACCATTTGGTGAAAGAATACATTTTTTAAATCTTTTTTAATATATCATATGCCACTGTTGCTATTTGCTCTTCATTTTTTTAGCCTCTTAAACAGCAATGCTGTGCTCTAACGCAAAGCTACGCAAATCCCTACTGAAACTGTTTATGACGGCTTCAACTAGTCTCCTTTTTGGTATATTTTTAACTTATCATCAAAAGTCAGTGCTGTTGCTGTTATAGCTTTTGTGTGCTATTAAGTCAATTCCACTTTATAGCGACCCTATATGACAGAGTAGAACTATTCCATAAGGTTTCCTAGGTTGTAATCGTTACAGATTATGCTATGGCTGATATAATACGTGCTCAGACGGCTCCCTTGTTACCCTCCTGAGAGGGACCGGGTCTCCGGGAGCAAGGTAAGCAAGGGCAGGCTGGTGCTTACTCACTGATCTGCACTGAACACTTTCCTTGTTACCCTCCCGAGA
>NW_006921610.1:16078772-16104346 GCF_000298275.1 Orycteropus afer afer
GGTGGCTGCGATGATGGGCTCAAGTATAGCAGGGATTGTGGGGCCGGCGCGGGATCGGGCAATGTTTCGTTCTGCTGTGCATGGGGTTGCTATGAGTCGGAAACGACTCGACGGCACTTAACAACAACAACAACAACAATGGTTACAGGGGCAGATCACCAGATCTTTTCTCTGATGCAGTCGCTAATGAGTTTGAACCGTCAACCTTTTGTCTAGCAGCCAAGCCCTTAACCATTACACTGCCAAGACTCCCTAAAAGTCAGAATAATAGATGTATATGTTTTTAATTAGCAGTATTTTCAAGCTTACCTATAATTTTCATGTACCTGAATCCACTCAACTGCTTCTTTGAGGAATAAAAAGGGACATTATCCAAAAAGGTTTAGATGTAGCCATTCTGTGACCTACTAGATGGTTGGAAGCAAGGCTCAAATAACACTCTTTACACAGAGCAGAGAATCGAGTTAGAAAAACTATGGCTAATTCCATTTTTCTAAGCTTTTTCCTTTCACTAATTCTACCAATTTATTCTGTGAACAAACATTATTGAAAACCAAACAGGTGTCAGACCCTGTGCTAGACACAGATGATAGAAAGTCAAATGAGATACACAAGTGACCAGGCCTGGATAGATGAACAATTGTTGTTGTTATGTGCCGTCGAGTCGGCCCCGACTCATAGCGACCCTTCCTTGGGTTACCAAGGCAGTATCACTACGGAAGTAGATTGCCCAATCTTCCTTCCAAGGAGTGGCTGGTGGATATGAATCGCCAGCCTTCTGGTTAGCAGTCAAGTGCCAAAAATACTAATATGAAATGTGTTCACTCAAAAAACTCACTGCCATTGAGTCAGATCCAACCCATAGCGACCCCTCCTTGAGTTTCTGAGGCAGTATAACTATGAAAATACTGCCCAACCTTCCTTCTGAGAAGTGGCTGATGGGTTTGAACTGCCAGCCTTCTGGTTGGCAGTCAAATGCCTTAGACACTATGCCACCAGAGCTCCTATATTTCATCTTAGAGCAAAATTTATCTATATTGTTTTAAGATCACAGAAAGGTCTTTTAGATATCTCTCCCTGTTTTCTCCTAAGATTGACGCCAAGCTTACTTGGATGTTTAACTGACTGCTCCTTTAAGGATTTATTCAACAGTCATTTGAATCACCTCATAAGGGAGCCAGATCTTCATCACAGAGATCTGTCTTGATTTATTACAGAGCTTTAAACATAAGAATCATCTGGCAATCTGTAAGAATCATCTGGGGATCTTGTTTAAATGTAGATCTGATTCAGTATATGGGGGTACAAACAAAAATCATCAGCGGAGGGTCAAACCAGAATGAACTGGTTGGAAGCCTTGGTTTCCAATCCCATTCATTATAAACAGATGAAAGCTTTAGACAGAAGTCTAGAGGGCTTCTCAAACCCATATACTTTGAGAAAAAAAAAAAGAATAAATTCCATTTTCCATTTTACCATGTATAACTGAAAAACATTTTTTCAATGTATTTCTAAAAATGAGTAAATATACAAACATTTGAATATGAGATTGGTTAATTTTGCCTGCCACTGAAGCTTGCTAGCTAGAGGCAGCATTCACTGAGATTTTGATTCTCACTAAGTGCATAAGCATATGATGTTGCAAAGACCTAACTTCTAACTCAGGTCCTATCAGTCTTACCTGCTGTATTATTATAAGTAAGATAAATCATTTGGAGCTTCCATTTCACAATCTGTATAATGGGTATAATTCATATAACCAAAGGATTGTTGGGAAGACACAATAAAGTCCCTAGAAATTGCACCAAATAAGGCTAGCTACCTTGATCATTGGTTAGTATCAAACAGCAGATAGGAAAAGCCATGTTCCAGAGAAGTCATGGCCAGGGCAGGCCTATTTAGCAAACTGTTTTTGTATGATTATTATGATTAAGTCAGTGTTTTCTGGTTACTAACAGAACATCACTTTTACCATAATTAGTACCTTGATTCACCACATACAACAAATGATAATTAGATCATTAGAATTATCTGGGATGCTTTAAGTAACTCATATTTCTGGGTTTCATCTTAAACCCAGAAAATTATAATCTTATGAGATGAAGCAAAGGAATTTGTGTTTCAAATTGCTCCCTAGGTGATTCTGATGCCCAACTAAGTTTAGGAAACACTACATTAAATGACCTAAGTCAAGGTTAAGTACAGTGATGCAAGTAATACCTTCCTGTTTAACCTAGCTCTAAGACTTCAATACAAAAGACTGACCTTGATCTAGCTAAAGAGCAATTAACTCCTATCTGTCTCTATTCATCCATATAAAAAGGGCAGCAAAAGATAACACTGGGTCAGTTAAGCACCCTTTCACAATACTTTTTTTAATGTGCTATTTTTATGTCAGTTTTCCATCATCCAAAATCTTAGAAGTATTTTTCTAAAATAAATAACTATTTAGTTTAATTTATTTAAATTAGGATATGTGACTTAAACATATTTTACATCACAGACTCTACCTTATTTACACACTGGTACTATTTGGAGAAAGGACCCCTGGTAGCACAGTGGTGAAGTGCTCCGCTGCTTACCAAAATGTCAGTGGTTGGAACTCACCAGCTGCTTATGGGAAAAGATGTGGCAGTCTGCTTCCATAAAGATTTACATTCTTGAAAACCCTATGGGCCAGTTATAATCTGTCCTACAGGGTTTCTCTGAATAGGAATCAACTCACTGACAGTGGGTTTAAATCATTGGAGAAGGGGTCAGTGGTGGTTCTGTGGTAGAGTTCTCACTCAAACCCAGGGGGAGACCTGGGTGTGAGCAGTCAACACTTATCTGCTGATATCAGCAGAACTGCCAGACTAAAACAGACTAGGAAGAAAGATCTAGTGGCCTATTGCAAAAATCAACCAGTGAAAATGCTATGCACTACATAGGTTGATCCACAATGGATCATGGGTATGATACAGGATTGGGCAGTGTGCATGGAATCGCTATGAGTCAAGGGCTGATTTGATGGCAGCTAACTATGAGCTCTGGTAGCATAGTGCCTAAGGCACTTGACTGCTAACCAGAAGGCTGACGGTTCAAACCCACCAGCCACTCCTCGGAAGGAAGGTTGGGCAATCCTACTTCCGTAGTGATACTGCCTCGGAAACCCAAGGAGGGGTCGCTACGAGTCGGGGACGACTCGATGGGGAATAACAATAACAACTATGATTTGGGGAGATTTTTAAATACTGAGACCTGGGACACACAACTAGAGACTTTTATTCATTTGGTATGGATGCTGTCAGGGCAGCCAGATGTTTGAAGCTCACTGGTGATTTTAGGGTGACTTCCAGTCTAGAATCAAGGCTGTTATGATTGACAACTCACCTTGAGGATGTTTCAACTTCGCCAGCAGTACTTTTTCTTCATCCAATCATTGTGGTTTTAAACTGTGCTGGGCCTCAGATTTACTGGGGAAACTTAAAAAACTAGAGGTTCCTGAGAGGCCAATTCAGTAGGTATGATGGAGAGCCAAGGAACTTGTTTTATTTAAATGTTCTTCCAAGTAAATTTAATAATAGTAATACTTAGAATAGTTGATATCCACTGAGCATTTATGTGCCAGGTGCTGTTCTATTCCCTTTGTATATATTAATTAATTCAGTCTTCTCTAAAACTAATGAGTAAGAAACATCTTTGTCCTTGTTTCCCTTTTGATGTAATTGAGGAACAGAGAGTTTAAGTAACTTACCCAACATCATGCAGAGATTTAGAGATAGAGCCAGGGTTTGGACCCAGACTATAAGACCCAGCATCATGCTCTTAATTCAGTTATTTTTTTACAGCAACCCTATGAACTTGGTGCACATTAACATCATTTTATTGGTGAAGAAATCCACATGGAACAAAGCAATTATTTGAAACCTCTATCATTAAAGCTACTATCATTAAACTATAAACTATATGCAGAGTTACTGATTAATTATACTAGCTATAAAACACGTATATCCCCTACAAGCATAAACTTACTTCACTGTCAATCCCTTTTCTCAGGTCTAAAAAATCTCCCCCATGAGGGTGGTCCAGTTGTTCCTAGGTATTTTCTAGATTAACTTCTTTTCCTTACTAGGCTGATTGCCTTTTTTATAAGCAAGTAATGCCTAACTGTAGTGAATTGAGCTAACTGTAGTGATTCTTCAGTTGCTTTGAATATTATTTATGCCCAGCTTTAAAATAACTTATCATTCTCTTTCTTTGGATATAGATATAATACAAATATGAGATAAGTGTCTTGGATGAATGGACTATGAAAACAGAAACCATATTCATATTTTTATTTCCAATAAATAATGCTGTTCAGAGACAGTGGTACTTAACGAATGTTTGTTGGATGTTAAAGCCAAGGAGCCATGTTTCCTGAGCTTCACCAAGCAGGAGGCTTCTGCATCCTTTCTCTGCTGTCCCGGGCTCCTAATTATCTCTAAGTTACATATTCCCTTCAATCACTTATCCCTTCCATAATAAAACCAGTCCTTAGCTACCAGGTCTAAAGTAATGCCTATGTCAGAAGAATTATTTTCTCAGGAATTTCTGGCCATTTTAACTAAAATAATCATTAGTCAAGCAATTATAATTGTTGTGTATCTTACCTTTGGGGCTCCCATGAACTCTATTATGCTGTTCCATGTGGTAGCCACAAAATGGAGTCCCTTTGTGATGGTTAAGCACTCAACTACTAACAAAAGATTGGTAGTTTGAACCACCAGAGATACCTTGGAAGAAAGGCACGGTGATCTGTTTTGAGAGGTAACAGCCTTAAAAACCCCACAGGGTGCAATTCTACTCTGCAAACGTGGGGCCACCATAAATTGTCAGCAACTCCATGACAACATGTTTTTTTTTTCCTTTTTAGCCACATAGTACTTTCAGACACTTGATATGTAACTAGCTCAAAATGAGATATACACTGTAAGTACAAATACACACTGAATTTCAATGACTTAATATTAAAAAATGTAAATTACCTCAATAATGATTTCATATTGATCCCATGTTGAAATGAAGAAAAAAGGATATATATTCGATAAAATATATTTTTTAAATTAATTCCACCTGTTTCTCTTTACTCTTTTCAATATGAATAGAAAATTTAAAATTATATATCTGGCTCACATATGTCTATTGGAGAATGTTCATCTTTTGTCTCATGGTTCTTAGGGCTATTCTTGAACTTCGACTCTACCCCTAATTAGCATCAATTACATAACCTGCCCAGTTCTACTATTTCTGGGCTTGCTATAGGAATTACATGTTATGATGCTTTCAGATTCCCAAAATAGAACTAGATTTCTCAATTATCTTTTCTCCCTACTACTCCCTCACCATCCATGCTCAAATGCAATCACAACTTGGAGGCAAAGGATAATTCTTCCTCATGAGAAAGGTAAAATTTGTCCTAACTGAAAATGCATTTGACAAATTTCACTCAACTTTTTGGCCCTCTTCATATTGGAACCATTTACAAATGCTTTCAAATATGGGTATTGGATAAAATGCCAGTTTACACAAAACTCTAGTTAATAAATAGCTAGTGGTCATGTGATCCAATCAAAGATGATTGAACCAAGTGTGTTGAGAAAGCATAGATTAAATTGAAATCAATCAGCCGATCAATTAAGTACTTGCAACATCTTTATGTAGTAGAATTTTAAGGAAACAAATTATCAGTGTAAAATTACTAAATTCAAATGCTAAATAAACTTTCATAATTGTATTGTATTTCATGTTAGATTTAGAACAGCAAAGATGGCATTACTTTTAATCAGTTGATGGAACTAATTTTAGGATAAAATATAGTTAAGCACCTGACAAATATAATTTAAATTTATTTATGATCTCATTCCCAAGATGATTTTCTCTTCACAAGAAGTTTACTCATTAGTATTACTGTAACTAAAATTTCATACTTTTGATAAGACCTGTCAGTTACAATGTTTGATATTAAAATCTGGGATGGAAATGTGTGAAATACTGCATTTTTGTAGGGTTTTTTTTTTTTTTCTACATCAACGAGAATGTTAAATTACCATAAATGCACAGATATACTGAAGGATTATTTAGAAAACACCTGAAAAATAGAACCCATAAGTCCGTACTCCTTAAAAGGACTCTGGCAGAATATCCATTAGTAGCAAAAACTTTGTCATTGGTTGCCAGGTTTTTTGATGGGAAATGTGGCATGGTAGTACAGGGTGGGGGAACTGGTGCTAAGAAATACTTATCTTAGAGCTTTACTCATATTCTTGAAAAATGTCTTTTAAACAGATATTTATTGCATGAAGATATAAAAAACTGCATGAATACCCTCACTACCAGGTATCCAGTCTACTCATTTCAGCACTTGGTGTACTATTGTGTTCACTTGAGGGAGAGCTGAATTAATTGACTAGAGTAGTTTTATAATGAGACAATGCAGGAACTCTTTAGCAAACTCAGTTATTTCTATATTTATCAAAGATGGTATCCATGTGTTATTCAGTTATAGGAACTATTACAAAAACAATAATTCATATAACAAAACTGTCTCTATTTTTTTCAGAAAGGCAGCAACTTGGACTTTGTTAAAAAGACACCTATGAACTTTTCAGGAGTTACAATTCAATAAATATTTATTGGAAATGTGGTTTGCATATGGGTGAAGAGCAAAGAACAATCCATACTTAAGACTTTAGTGCAAAAGGGAATGCCTAAAACATCAAATTAGCCTAAAATACCAACAAAGCAGGCTCCGGATTACTGAAGAATAGAGGATACAGACTATGAGGAATATCTTTTCATTTTATTTAACTACGGGTAAAATTACCTTTTAGGTTTTACAGCTTAGTCAACAACTCTTGAATTGCCTGTTTATTTTCTAATAGTATGTGATGAAAATTTGAGAGCTCTGAAATACCTCTCTGGTAACTGAGAGATCAAAGCATGTTCCCTTAAACTCCACACACTGTAGGGCACTTCTCTTTGCCAATTTCACAGGTTTATTAGTGTGTAAATAAAAATAATTAAAACAGCGTTTTAGACCCTCAAGTCTCTGAAGAAAAAAATTGAGAAGATGATATGAGTATTTGGGATAGCTCAACTGTTTGGGAAAATGAAAGAACAAATCAAAACTTTTTTCTGTCTTACAGAATGTGATTAATACCATTGAAAGTGCTTTGGGCACCTCTATATTGCCTGTTATCAATCATGAAATCCCCAAATACTCCAAACACTCTCCTAATAATACTTTCAGCTCATCAGATGCTAGCAAGTAATGGGACTTTTCTGAGAAAGCCTGTCTTCATGTGATTTCCAGCTTCTTTCCAATACCAAATAGACCTGAATGCTTATCAGATCCGATCCAAACTGCCATGAGCTCTGAATTCTGCCCATCTGTCACTAGAATATTGATTCACAATAATATTAAGACAAAGAATAGGAGACAAAATCAGTTAGAAAAAAAATTAACTTCCTATCCCTTTTCTTTATTGTCTATTGACAAGCAAGTTCTATGCTTCCAAACTGACTTGAAGTTGGATCTCAAGTTTCAAATCAACCAGTAGTTGCTACTAAAAAAATAAAATTGTTTGCTCTACTTTAGGTTACTTACTCATCTCTTTTCTCTCTTCTCTGATTTGTCATCTCCCCTCCCCTCCCTTTGTGTCTTGTCTATTATTTTTGGTGTGGGGGAAAAAAAATGCCAAAAATGAAAGAATAATCTAAGGGACCTTGTAGGATTATAAGATCTTTACCAGTTTGGGCTGTTTCAGGGAGGGAAAAGGAAGGGGATTTAAATAAAGTTAAAACAATGTGTTATATGAAGCCCACCATTTGTATTTACAGAATTAAAGTACTTCTTTATTATAATGTTCTTTCATCTCACCTTGTGTCATTAAAATTTAAGACACAGGCAGTAAAACCAAAAGTAAATATGCATATATCTTTATCCATGTAGGGATGCCTTAAATCGCCCTCACTGATAACAGCTGTCCTACAACCATCATTTGAATAGTGCAGCTGCCACAACAATATCAAATTTTATAGTTAAAAAGCAGTCAAAACTTTAATGTTACTTGGAGGTAGATATATATTGCACTATAAATAAGCATTCTCTAATGAAGAAATAAAGCATGTTGTTTGTGTGTGTTTTCCCTAGACATGCCATTGAATAGTATATATATATATATATATATATATATATATATATCACCCAGTGCACTCTATCATAGCAGAATGCATTATACCTGGGTATCTGTCATAAAAAAGTCTCAATCTACTAATTACATTGGCTTTCATCAGACATGTGAGAACTTGAAAACCCTAACGTAAGAGGCAAACTCAGTTCTTCCTTTTAAAAAAAAAATAAAGCTGTTTTGTTTTGCTTCAGAATTTGGAAGGATTTGGTGTTATTTTCCTCCTATAGTTTTAAACTTGCCAGTTTGATTAGCAGCAAAGAGAAGTATGAGCAACTTGTGGAAATTCAGTTTGTCAAAATGACCACCTCCACAGTGGGCTTATACAAAGCCATGAGATCTCAATCTAAAGACAGTGTTAGAATGATTCTCCCATCTCCCTTTCCCTGCCTTGTGGGATGTGATCTCTAGGCTGGATACTAAGCTACCAACAGAAAAATTTGGTTCTCTACACATTTTTAAAAAGTCAGCTTTCTCAGAAGGAATAAAAAAGGAGTGTGACTAAAGAAAAAAAAAAAAAGAAAAGAAAACCCTTAAGAGGCATTTTTGTGTAGTTAAAAAAAAAAAAAAAAAGTTGGTCATATTCCACTAGCTAATTGGTTGATATAAAATAGAGTGCTTAAGTAACAGAAAAGCAAGAGATTTGGCACCTCATCTTTGGGAATGTGTCTAATTGTTCCATTAATGAGGACGCACAGTTTATATCCTAATTAATCTTGAAATTCTGTTAAAAGAGCTCACCACACTTTTGGAAGTCTTTGCCTCTAGTATTTCTTCTTGTGCTTGTCACATTAAACTCAGTCAAGTGATATGCTTCAATACCAAAGTGGTCTATTTTAATGGCTGCCCTCCTCCTTCATGTAATAATCAGTATATTTAAGATTGGGGAAGCCATTTGAGGTAAAGTACTAGTGAAAAAGGTGTGGAGTAAGGATCTTCTGATCTTTAGCTTCACAAAGGGGAGAGAGAATAACCATTAGCAGCATCAGCCCAAGGCAGATCCCTGTAAAATGGAGGTCAGATATGTTACCACCCTCCAACCTTTTTACCAATTCTGACATGAATCGTCCCTCCCATGGCATTCACTACTTCTCTGCTGGGTTTGATAAATCGTTGCAATGGCCTCACAGAACTCACAGACAATGCTCACCAATTATGGGGTTTATTAGGGAAGTAACAGGTAACAATTCAGGTTCCGGAACATGGCCATACCTCTCTTAGGCCCTTGGCCTATTGGCTTAGCCTCTGCCTTGCTCAGGCAAGTGTTACAAAGCTTTTTGTACCTCTGCCAATACATGTGCTAGGTGCACCCCACTCTGCCAGCAAAGCTCCTGCCCAAAGGCACTCAACTTTTTCACTCTGTGGGCCAACAAGCTTGTCTCTCTTTCTCTTGCAGTTCTCTTGGTTCTGTTGCCTCTGCTGTTGCCACCTCTGTGCTATCTCTCAGCACAAGGATCTTGGGCCCAAGGCTGTGCTCCACTCCCGGCTTTTCTCTCCTGAGAGCAATGAGATTCCCCTTCCTGCCTCTTGGAGGTCTCAATGCAAGCCCAGTGGAAAGACATAACTGACCAGTCCTCATATTAGAATTCTATATATCTTATTTCCATGGTGGCACTCCCACAAGGGTGTCATGTACCTTATTTACATTCCTAACTGGCTATCAAATCCCCTTAGTGGACCATAAGCACCTTACATTTGCACAGCTCCACTCAGTGATCTGGTGGGAGTCACAAAGACTATGGCTGGAAGAGCCATAACAAGTAATTTTCTGTACTGCAGTACTCCTCACATTATGCAATTTTAACCTGGTACTCCCGGATTTGCTATCTGAAATACAGATAACCATCTCCAAGACTCTAACAAATGAAGCAGCAAGTGTAGGATCTGTAAGTGTCAAGTGAGCCTATAAATAAAGTTTCATTTCTCACCATATACCAACTAATCAGTTGGACTGAAGCCAAACCAAAAATTGAAGCTGATATACTTCTTTATGTCATGTCCCTTTGGCAATGTCTGTCCAAAGGTGCCAACTAGAAACACTAATCATGTTAATTGTGTTTCAGTACAAATAAACTTGGAGAATTAGATTACCATATTTTTATAGAAATAATATGCATATTACACATTTTTTAAAAACTGCACAGGCCCCTTGCACATTCGTTTCCTATGCTTGTTATATGTTATTTGTGTATGTTATTTTTGTAGTTGCATTATATGCAACTCTTGGTGCATTTCATTATAATAATTGACTTTGTCTTCTCAAGATGCTCTTTGAAATCTTCTATTCAGCTCTTTTTTCCTGTCAGTTCTCCCATTTGCTTTAGCTACTCTCCATTCTAGGGCAAGTTTCAGAGTCTTCTCTGACATCCACTTTGGTCTTTTCTTCCTTTCCTGTCTTTTTAATGACCTTTTGCTTTCTTCATGGATGATGTTCTTGATGTCATCCCACAATTCTTCTGATTTTTAGTCATTAGTGTTCAATGCATCAAATCTATTCTTTAGATGGTCTCTAAATTCAGGAGAGATAAAATCAAGGTCATATTTTGTCTCTTGTGGAGTTGTTTTAATTGTCTTCAGTTTCAACTTGAACTTGCATATGAGCAGTTAATGGTTTGTTCCACAATCAGCTCCTCTCTTTGTTTGGCTGAATATACTGAGCTTGTCCATCGCCTCTTGCCACAGATGTAATCAGTCTGATTTCTGTGTACTCCATCTGGTGAAGTCCTTGTTTGCAGCTGCTGTTTGTCCTGTTGAAAAAAGGTATTTGCAATGAATAAGTCATTGGTCTTGCAAAATTCTATCATGCGATCTCCAGCATCTTATCTGTCACCAAGACCGTATTTTCCAACTACAGGTGGTTCTTCTTGGTTTCCAACTTTTGCATTCCAATCACCAGTGATAATTAACACATCTTGATTGCATATTCAGTCAATTTCAAACTGCAGAAGTTGGTAAAATCTTCAATTCCCTTATCTTTGGCTTTGGTGGTTGGTGTGTAAATTTGAATGATAGTAATATTACTGGTCTTCCTCATAGGTGTATGGATATTATCCTGTCACCGACATCATAGTACTTGAGGATAAATCCTGAAACTTTCTTTGTAATGATGAATGCCATGCCATTCCTCTTCAATTTGTCGTTCCCAGAATAGGAGATCATATGATTGTCTGATTCAAAATGACCCAACCAGTCCATTTCAGCTCACTGATGCCTAGGATATCACTCTTTATGCCTTCAATTTCATTTTTGACAACTTTCAATTTTCCTACTTTCATACTTTGTACATTCCATGTTCCAATTATTAATGGATATTTGCAGCTGTTTCTTCTTATCTTGAGTTGTGCCACATCAGCAAAAGGAAGCCCCGAAAGCTTTGCTTCATCCACATCATCAAGGTCAGCTCTATTCTGAGGAGGCAACTGTTTTCTAGTCATATTTTGAGTGTCTTCCAACCTGAGGGGCTCATCCTCTGGTACTATATCAGACAATGTTTCAGGGCTTAGTTCAGTGAAGTATCAGACAGTGTTTCCCTGCTATTCATGAGGTTTTTACTGGCCAATTCTTGGAGAAGTGGATAGCCTCTTTCTTCTTCTGAGTCTGTCTTAGCCTGGAAGCTCTGCTGAAACCTGTCCACTATGGCTAATCCTGTTCACGCTTGAAACACTGGTGGCACAGGGTCCAGCCTCACACGAATTGGAGTTAGAAAACCAAAAGGAAAGAACATGCTCAGCATTTCTCAATCTGAAAGAACTGAGGAAAAAATTTAAGATTTGAGTTGCAATATTGAAAGATTCTACGGGCAATATGTTGAATGATGCAGGAAACATCAAAAGAAGATGGATGGAATACGTAGAGTAACTGCATATATACCCAAAAGAATTGGTAGATGATCATCCATTTCAGGAAGTGGCATATGATCAAGAACCAATAGTATTGAAGGAAGAAGTCAAAGCTGCACTGAAACAATTGGCAAAAAACAAGGCTCCAGGAATTGACAGAATACCCATTGATATGTTTCAACAAACAGATACTGCACTGGAGGCACTCACTCAGCTATGCCAAGAGATTTGGAAGACAGCTACCTAGACAACTGAGTGGAAGAGATCCATATTTGTACCCATTCCAAAGAAAGATGATCCCACAGAGTGTGGAAATTATCAAACAATATCATTGATATCACATACAAGTAAAATCTTACTGAAGATAATTCAAAAACAGTTGTAGCAGTGTATTGACAGATAACTTACAGAAATGCAAGCTGGATTCAGAAGGAGATATGGAGCAAAGGATAACATAGCTGATGTCAGATGGCTCTTGGGTGAAAGCAAAGAATACCAGAAAGATGTTTTCTTGTGTTTTATTGACTATGCAAAGGCATTCAATAGTGGATCATAACAAATTATGGATAACTTTGAGAAGGATGGAAATTCCAGAACACTTTATTGTACTCATGAGGAATCTGTACGTAGACCAGGAAGCTGTTGTTGGAATACAAAGGGACACTGCATGGTTTAAAATCAGGAAGGGAGTGTGTCAGGGTAGTATCCTTTCACCATACTTCTTCAACTTGTATGCTGAGCAAATAATCAGAGAAGCTGGACTATATGAAGAAGAACATGACATCAGAATTAGAGGAAGGTTTATTAACAACCTGCAATATGCAGATGATACAACTTTGCTTGCTGAAAGTGAGGATGTCTTAGAGGACTTACTGATGAAAATCAAAGACTACAGTCTACAGTATGGATTATACCTCAACATAAAGAAAACAAAAATCCTCATAACTGGACCAATAAGCAGCATCATGATAGATGGAGAAAAGATTGAAGTTGTCAAAGACTTCATATTACTTGGTTCTACAATCAATGCCAATGGAAGCAGCAGTCACAACATCAAAAAACGTATTGCATTGGGCAAATCTGCTGCAAAAGACCTCTTTCAAGAGCTGAAGAGAAAAGATATCTCCTTGAAGACTAGGATGCCCCTAACCCAAGCCGTGGTATTTTCAATCACCTTATATGCATATGACAGCTGGACATTGAATAAGGAAGATTGAAGAAGAGTTGGTGCTTTTGAGTTATGGTGTTGGCAAAGAATGCTGAAAGTATGGAGAATGCTGAAAGTAATGTGAACTGCTAAAAGGACTAACAGATCTGTCCTGGAAGAAGTGCAGCTGGATTACTCCTTGGAAGTGAGAATGGCCAGGCTTCATCTCATCTACTTTGGTCCTATTGTCAAAAGGGACCATTTCCTGGAGAAGGATGTCATGCTTGGTAAAGTGGAGGGTCAATGAAAGAGGGGAAGGCCCTCAATGAGATGGAGAGACACGGTGGCTGCAGCATTGGGCTCAGGTATAGTAGGGATAGTGAGGCTGGCACAGCACCAGGCAGTGTTTCATTCTGTTGTGCCTAAGGAGTTCGAGATGACTTGATGGCACATAACAACATAACAACAACGATTATATGCAAAAAATGTAATAATTGCAAGTTCAACTCAATACTCGGCAAATTGTACAAGAATGTATAAAGACAGTTATTGCACAATTGGGACAGGTTATCTTTAAAAATATTTATTTTCCTATTGAATGTAGAGGCTCAAATAAAATATAAATGCTATATACTTACACAAATAGTAAGGAGCTCTGATGGTGCCGTGCCTAAGGCATTTGACCCCAAACCAGAAAGCTAATGGTTCAAAACCACCAGCCATTCCACTGGAGAAAGATGTGACAGTCTGCTTCCATGAAACATTTATAGCCTTGGAAACCCTATGAGGCATTTTTATCTGTCCTACAGGGTCTTTATAAGTCACAATCAACTGGATGATGCTAGTGTATAAATAAAGTTCAGTTTTTCCTCAAGGTCTACAATGATTAGATAGATGTTTGCATCCTCTGCATACTAGGATGAGTATTGTAAGTACAAAGTGCTCCTGGTTCTCAGGGAAGAAATGATTCATTTAAGACACCAGCTCAATTTACTAGCCAGTTGCAAACATATGCTCTTTGTTGACTGTTATAACCAACATATGAAGGGGAAGTTATAGTCCCCCTTCGGCAGATGGAAAACTGAGACTCATTTCTGCTACTCAGATTGGGGAGGACTTCATAAAAAAGGTGATGTTTGAGAAAGGATTTGAAGATGAGTAGGTTTCAATATTTGGAAATGGCAAAATTGATTGCATTGTAAGAGATCAGCATGAAGAGAGGCCATGGGTATAAAAATATCTGCATATTTGAACAAAAGTCAATGTGTGTGCATAGTGGCAACAGAGACATTGGGTAATTGCAGCAGCAAAAGAGAAAAGAAAAGGTGATATATTAAGGCCTCAGCTTGTAACTGTCTAGACACAGATTCATGGTCTAAATAGAAAAATAAACACAACTAAGGGAGTAGGTGTAGTGCCTAAGGCATTTGACTGCTAACCAGAAGTTTGGCAGTTCAAACTCACCAGCCACTCCTCAGAAGGAAGATTGGGCAATCTACTTCCATAGTGATAGTGCCTCAGAAACCCAAGGAAGGTTGCTATGAGTCAAATCCGACTCCATGGCAGTGAGTTTGTTTGTTTGTTTGTTTGTTAAAGGGAGTCAGGAAAGTGCTGGGGTGGTGCGGTGGGTAAGGCATTTGGCTGCTAACCATAAAGTCAGCAGTTCAAACCCACCAGCCACTCCACGGAATGAAATGGGGTAATCTACTTCTATAAGGATTTACAGCCTCGGAAGCCCAACGGAGGTTGCTGAGTCTGAACAGGATGGAAGGCAATGAGTTTGTTTGTTTGTTTTTTAGGGAGTAAGGGGTATCTGGGAACTACAACTCAATAAATTGCAAAATACACCTCCCCTTCCTCATGTCTTCCTGGGATCTATTCCTACTTTTACATTTAAACTAACAGGTAAAATTGCATTCTACCCTGAGCCCTTTGAAAAAGAAATGTTAATGTATGCAGATACATGTCTGTTATCTTAATTCTGGGGTGGGATAGTGGACATTCTCCTAACAAAAGCTTACTGTCCCACAAAGCAGAATGGCACATAAATGACTAGGAGTATCTTTGGCCTCTCCTAAGATAATAAGCACCTTTGAAGGAGCATTCATCTTCTCAGGCTCCCAAAGGACCATGCCTGGAGACTATAACTTTCCCACTTACTCCCCAGGATATCTGAGAGGATCTGACTCACTATGCAAAAATATTGTTGAGAGCATTAGATAAAAAGGACTAATAAGCAACAAATAATCTAATGAGGGAAGAGCTCTCTACAATCTCATAATCAAGACTGTGGGAGCAAGGAAGAGATTTTCTCTGTGCATTTTGTCAATTTAATAGCCAGTGGGATCTCAATTTTGAAATGAGTCTGACCCTTCCTTTTCCTATGCTGATCACTAAAAAGAGTCTCAGAGAGATAGGAATGAGATGCACAAAAGAAGTCCCTGTTTTCTGAGGGGTAGGAGGGAATAGTGGGGAGCCATTCTCTAAACACCTTGCTGTGGTTAGCTGCCTTCAAAGAGTTCCCGATTTAAGACAACCCCACGTACAACAGAATAAAATGTTGCCCGGTCTTGAGCCAATGGGTGATCAGTTACAAATCAGAAGACCTAACCACCATGTAATTTAGATAATAATAATTCAGGCCCATTGTAGAGGGCCTGGTGTGATAAACTTTTCTATCCCAAAATTTACTTTTATGAAAAACACAATAGTATAGCATCCAATGCATCTAATAACCATTGCTAGATACTAACAAATCTCTGATACACTTTGTCATGTTAAAGCCTATGTTGCTAATTTCATATTTACAAACAAGTAGTTACCTCAAAATATGAAATGGTGGCATTTAGAGAAATAGAAATTACTCACTTCTGTGGAATTCTGCGTGACAAATCAGTACTATGCTTTAACTCTAATAAATGTAGCTGTAGCAGAGTTTTCATAAACATTCTTGAGATGTTCTTCTGGAGTAGCTTTATTTTGGCACCCTACTTTTCCTGCTTAAACAAATGAAAAGGTTGGCTGATATTGTCAAAATACAGCACTTCTGTTGCACCAAGAGCCATTTATTAAAATAATGTATTGATGCAGTGTCATAAAACACAAAATCGTATTTCTGCAGGAAAAACCTATTACCCTAAGCCAAGATTATTTTATTTTAAAAGAAAAATTATTGCAGTAGTGGATTCTGAAAGTAATATGATGTGGTTCAGACCTTGGCCCCTCAGAGGCTAACTAGGCGGCTTTTAATGCACTGTGATATGTAAAGTAGATATTTGTATAATTAACAAGTCTTCTTGTCTTTGTAGAAATGCATTAAGGAAAAGTAGATTCTGGATCTTATGATTCAAAATACTAACTTAAATATATGCATATTTATATATGATATATATATATATATGATTTCTGTAATTGGCAGTGATATTTTAAATACAACACAAAGCCAACTGGGACAACAACCAAAATGTGCGCATGCACACACACACACAGACAAATACTCCCGCTGGGTCAGGGCTTTCTAGAGCTGACCGTTTTATTGACATCGTCTTAATCTTGTCCTTTGTCACCACACTGCACTTTTTGCTCTAAAGGTTTCTGCACTAAAAAGTGGGGAGGTGAAGGCATAGTTCAATTCAATTTATTTTTATATTGCCTCTCATACAAAGTCTCTCAAAACGCTTTACAGTAAGAGATAAAATAATCATATAACACTCTCCTACATTCGAAGTGGCAGTGATCACCCAGACAGCAAGGGGTAAAACTGTGCACAGTCATGGGTCGAAGTCCCTGGCGAGGCACCCCTCGTTTAGAAGCCATATAAATGAACATTTCAGCAGATTGCTGCAGTGACATGGCCATATAATATCACACCCGAGCCCCACAGCCTCAAGGGAGAAGGAAGAGGCTTCATTTTTCTATTTAAATAAAGCATTATCTCTCATAAACCTGTAGTGATCTCAACTGGTGACCAGTTTCCTCTCATATGTAAAACTAAAGAGCCAAAGCACAGGAGCATGTTTTCTTTCTATTGTTGCCAATTACTTTAATCGCATATGATTTATGGCTTCCTGGAAAGCAGTTATTCTGAGGCACCTCTTTTCGTTGTCTGTGTTCCATATTTTGGCCCCAAGAGTGAAGGAGAAAGGCTGGTGGAAAGCCTAAAGTGGGTGGTAGTTCTTTTAGTCAACCCATAACACAGGAAGAAGAAATACTTACATTTGAGACTTAAAAACTCAAAATGAATAAAGGGCACTCAGGGGCAGGAAGAAGAAATAAGGGAGGGTGAAGGAGAAAATTTTTGCTAGATAAGGCAGCCAAATTAAATAACAATTCCCATGGAAGGAAAAAAATGAAAAAACCTGATGTCTGGAAAGGGTAATGAAGCAGCCAACCCTGGCCAAGAAAATTAGGTCAAATCAATATACTAAGTTTGTGTAGCACTTTTAATTTACAGAAGGGTTATTCTGAACTAGATGTAAGGAAACTGGAGATGTTACTATTCTCTGAGAATGATAGAGTTATACAGCAGAAGAAGAAAGTACAGTCAGCAGTTGAAGCTACCACGTTTGCCAAGATGTCCTTTCACAGAGCCTAGAGTAGTATGAAATTACCAAGCCCCAGTGAAAGTAATTCTGGAAAAAGAAACTTCTCCCCCTTGCCCCACTCCACCCTCCACGTGAAGTTTTTTAAGTATGGAGACAAAAGTTTCTCTGTCCAAAACTTTTTTTTTTTTTTTCAAAAAGTACAAAAATCAAAAGAAGCCTGCGACTCCAAGAGAACTCACAGTACTCCTATCATCAGTAAATAATCCAAAATTTCTTTGTGTGGGAAGCATGCTTCTAGCAGAATATGAACTTTTTCTATCCTTTACCTCTTGAATCCAGCCACATCTTTATAGTACATAATAACAAACCAGAATGTATTGTAACTCATTTTTTGACCTTTTAATATTTCTGTCACTGATTGTCAGGATTGAGAACTACTCTCTATCCTGAGGTGATGGACTGTTTAATTAACTATTGACCTTTTCACAACATTTGTTGACAATGAGCACAGTTCCATGACTGTCTGCTGTCTGCTTTAGATATTGGTCAATTCTGTGTTGTTTATCAATAGGGGCCTTCCATTTTTGTGACTTCTATCAAAAAACTAGAATTACATTTTGCTACTTATTTGTCCAAATCTATTTCAAATACATTCATGTATGTTTCCTTTTAACTATCTATCAGAATGAAAAATAGATTTACAGCTTTTTAAAATAAACTCCATGTCAACAAATACAGGTCTTACAGAATTTAAATGAGTCAACCTACAGTAAAATTATGTTGTCTTGTTATGGATCTTTTGGAAAAAGTTGCCAGCGATTCACTTTTCTTTTTTTTACCCCCTAAGGAGTAAGATTATACGGTGGCTGCGATGATGGGATCAAGTATAGCAGGGATTGTGGGGCTGGCGCGGGATCCGGCAGTGTTTCGTTCTGCTGTGCATGGGGTCGCTATGAGTCGGAAACGACTCGACGGCACCAACATAACAACAACAACAAAAGGAATAAGGTCCCTCAGGAGACGAAGGCAAGCCCTTTGGAAAGTTTTACTAACAGCAGTTTTAAAGTTCCATTCATCAGTAGTGGCAATGTTCCTGCATCTTCTCAAGAGTTAATTTCTTCATGTTGTTGTTTGTTGTTGTGTGCCACTGGGTTGATTCTACCATAGTGACCTTACATGACAGAGTAGAACTGCCACTGATGGTTTCCTAGGCTGTAATTAGGACAGCAGATCTCCATGTCTTTTCTTCAATGAAGCCAAGCCATTGGTGGGTTCTATGTCAACATTTTTGATAGCAGCCAAGTGGATAGCCACTGAACCAATGAGACTTCTTATTTTCTTCGTAGAAGGTCAAATATTATGGCAGATCTTTGATAATTAAATAGGAAAATGAGAACACTTCATTTCAATTACTGACTTCTTTCAGAACTTGTGGTATGTAACATCTTTACGTACCTAAAACAACAGTTCCCCACCTGCTAACTCTCCTACTGGAAACACTTTTCATCTTGGATGTTGGATGAGACTGAATTTCCTAAATGGAGAATGTTTCATTTATGCAGACACTTCTGCTCTCAGGAAATAGCTCAAGTACTTTAGAGAAGACTGAAGTTCGAGAGAAGCCAGATGGACCTCTTTCTCTGTTGGCATTATTAGTATGTGTTCAGTTCTCAAAGATTTGTTATCAATACAAGAACATATGATAGTGTAAAGAAGTTTGGAGCCAGACAATCCTGAGCTGAAGATCTGAGTTCTTCTTTTTGGATGGTGATGTACACTTCATTTTTCTTCTTGAATCCTCCACTTCATCATCTACAAAATGGGAATAAAAATGTCCATTTCTTTCACTTGCTGTAAAAATTGGAGAATATAATATATGCAAAGTTCCTGACCAATGTAAAAACCCAATAAAATGAAACTGTTCTACTGAAATGCTTAATTTTCCAGATGTGGCTATTATCTCTGCAGAGTGGAATACAATGTGTAAGAGATGTTTCAGCAACAACTGAAGTCCATTTCCATTTCCCTGGAGTCTACAGTGTTTAAAGACAACATTATGGAAGTATATTGTCTTCATTAATTTATGTTAATTTTTAATGCTAGTGTGGAAGTATGGTATAACATTAGACAGTAGCCTGTGTGTATATTCATATACACACAGCAAGATTGTAGGGTGATGAGTTTTGACCCTACAAAAGCAAATTTTCTTTAAAACCTAACTTTAGGACATAATTTCAAGTATTAATTATAATAGTGGACATTTTTTGTTTGACAAGAAAAAAAAAAAGAATTCTTAAAATTAAAGGTGTTTTGAGACTAGAAAAACACAATGTATCCATTGACCATACTTAATGGAAATGTGCCTGGAAGTAAACTATAGTGCTTTACAACTATGTATAGGGAAAGAGCATATGAAAACTACCCTTCCGTTATTTTTTCATCTATCCATTCATCATGTAATTCTTTAGCATTTATCAATTCCCTTCAAACTCAAAAAGCTTATCTCTTATTAGAATAGATCAGTATGGGCATATTATCAGATACCTAGATGGTTAAGGTGTACATTTGATACATGGGAGACATTAATGTAGTATCATGATGGATATCTATTGGCACATACATCACCAAAATATAGACTCTAACATTTTTGACAGTGGCTGCCCTTTCCTTGTCAGTGTCAATCCACACCAGAATCACAAGAATGAGCAAATATGACAGGAGATGGCTGTACCAATTATAGATGAAGCATAGTATCTACTCCCTCCTTTTGATGTGATTTATTTGGCGGTTCTTCTGCATTTGTAGGCAGCAGATTGTAGCTGTTTATGAAGTGACAAATGGTACTCAATGTCATTGAATGACTTCTCTAATCAATTTAACTTGTCTAAAAAGTGGTCATCAATTGTGGTACTCACTGAATGTCAGTAGATACAGAAAAGATTGAACTTTTTGCACTAAATATATGTATTGCAAACATAGATTAGAAAGTGGAAGGAAAGAATAATAACATCAGATTTTTAAAATAACCACTGTCTTGTAAATGAGTTCAAAAGAATAATGTTTTATAAATTTTTCATATGAAGGTCTTCTTTTTTTAGGGAAGTGGTATTTTTCTATTGATTTAAGTGATTTTTTTTTGTCCTTTTTTTTTTTTTTTTGCTTTTGAGGGAAGCAGCATATGGTCATGTACATGAATGCATAACTCTCTGGAAGAAAAATAAAATTATTTAACTAGCATTATCAATAGAATAATTGAGGCCTCTCTCATAAAAAAAATAAAGAAATAAAAAGCTTTGTGCATTTGTGACTTTAGATATTGACTGAAACTTTCAATTACTATTTCTAACCCTTTTTAATAAAACTGTTTTTGTCTAAGTGGCTTTTTAGTGAAAAATTAATTGGACTAATTACAAAATTTTAAAGATGTAAAAACATTATGCACAGGTTAGATCACAAAATCAGAAGGTTTTTCCCTTAAACACCGTAGAAATGTGTGTACTGTAAAACTTAGATGTATCTAAAATAAGATTTATGTCTCACCCATATAACTAGTACAATGGAATAAAGTAATAGCTATGCTAACCTTACACAAGTGTATTTACATATTTATTTCAATTTATTAGAGGTAGGTAGTCTTTTACATACTTAATACAAACCACTACTGCTATAAGCCAAGAATGATTTTTTCCTATCTCTGTATTATTCAAATTTATTAAACAATATTTCACATTTGTTTGACACAATGTCAAACTCAGGACTCCTAAAGAACTGCTGCAGCTTTGGAACTGTTATGCTTTCTTGGACTTTAATCATTTTTGGCAAGGCTCCATTTCCTGTCAGAAAGTGAAACAGCTTTGGAATGTCATTTTCACGAAAGAAAACAGAGAGAATCCAAGAGGAAGTTCTCCTCCACTCCAGATCCCCTAAGATACTCAAACACGCTCACAGGAGGGCTGGAATACATCAAACATTAGCAGAGGGAAAAGGACACAATTTTCCCACATTAAAATACATGGATAGACTTGAACTTCTGCTAAAAATAGTTCCCATGACTAATCCTATTAAGTTTAAAAAATTGGGCAGGAGCTTCCTTGGAGCAGAATTACTCTCTGACACCACACTGTGCTGCCACCCCCTCAAATCAGCAGCCCCTCAACTTCAGGCCCTCATCTTTCCCTTTTGAGCAACAGTAGGGTAAAGGGGAAAGAGAAGGAGATTGGACAGTGCCTTTTACTCAAGTCTCAGAGATCAAAGGAAGCCGAAAACAAGATACAAGCAGTCCCCAGATTACAAAGGAGTTCCATTCCTAAATCTGTCTTTAGGTTGAATTTGCATGTAAACTGGAACAATTAGGTATATTTTGTATCTAAGGTCAGCTAGTTAAATGTTTGTCTTAGTATATAATGTACCTTTCTATGAAAAAAATATATATTAAAGAAAACTTCCAGATACACTAGAAAATCTTTAACATAATAATACAGTAGTAAAATGATAATAATGTTTGTATGTGTGTTGCAAAGTAGAGCCCATTTGTTATTACAAATCATGGTATGTATCTCAAATTTTTAATATAATCAGCCTTATGTTGTTGTTGTTGTTATGTGCCGTCGAGTCGGACCTGACTCATATCGACCCCTCCTTGGGTTTCCAAGATGGTATCCCTACGGAGGTAGATTGCCCAACCTTCCTTCTGAGCCTTATGAGGATTGGTTTATAATTATGGGTTGTATGTAAGTATCTCAGAATATCAAACACTCTAAAGAGTAATACACCGTCCTTAGTATTTTCCCACTTGTATTTAGATTCTCTCAGTGTCCTCCGGGAGCAATGAGGTTGCAGAAAGCAAATTAAGATTGCTCTGAGCTACACCACTCTGATGCCTAGAAAACACTCGATGCACAAATTAAGTGACAAACGTATAAAGACGCCACAATTCTGGACTTGTTGTCATTTACCATCAGGTCAGTTCCAATTCATGGCACCCCAGAGTAGATCTGTGCTCCACAGGGTTTTCATGGTTGTGACCTTTTGGAAGTAGATCACCGGGCCTTTCTTCCAAGTCAACTCTAGATGGGTTTGAACTACCAACCTTTCAGCTAGTAGACAAGAACTTAACCCTTGGCACCACCCAAGGACCTGATCTTTGCCTCATGTGTTAATTATGATAACCAGTTGGTGAGAAGGAAGGGATGAAAAAGGACACTGAAAAAGCCTGGCAAATCTAAAACATTCTGTACCAAGTATATACCTTGCTGTCTAAGAGAGATGAACTCATGAACACTCTCACTAACCTGCAGTTCACACTGATAATCAATGTTACTTTGGTCTTTTAGAGCAGGAGATATGGGAATATAAAGGAGTAACTGCAGAAGGAGTCATTAGGTACCATGATATTGGCATATGTTAGCTAAGTGATTAGCAACGGTGAGGTTCAGCTGGTATGAAACCTAAACCCAGCTGATGCCATTAACATACTGGATCTAATGAACCCCATAGACCACATTAAAGCAGGAAAAGCAAAATGGCAATAGGAGAATGGCTTTTAATGAAATCATCAATCCAAAAAAGGAGTGGAGTTGGATGTCACTTAAGAAAGCTTTGTGGAGCCACTGGACAATCACTTACAGGCACTAGTTTTAAAGACCAGGCAAGTAACCCACAGTAACCCACTCCTAATTGTAACTGTGTATTTTATCATTTATTTGTGTCTTTTTAAGCAAAATAATCCATCTTTAAGTGTTTCTATTTTTTAGCATTTCTAGTTTTCTACTAGTATGGGAGCTCTGGTAACATAGTGCCTAAGGCACTTGACTGCTAACCAGAAGGCTGGCAGTTCCAACCCACCAGCCACTCCTCGGAAGGAAGATGGGGTAATCTACTTCCATAGTGATACCACCTCGGAAACCCAAGGAGGGGTCGTTGTAAGTCGGGTCTGACTCGACGGCACATAACAACAGCTACAACAACATGCAGAAAATTAATTAGGCTTTTCCATATCGGCATTATAGTGTACAAATGCTTCTCACTACCAAAACCAAATCAGTTGCCATCAAATTGATTCCAACTCATGAAGACCCATGTGTATCAGAGCAGAACTGTGCTGCATAAGCATAAGGTTTTCAAGGCTGTGACCATTCAGAAACAGATTTTCAGGGCTTTCTTCTGTGGTGCTTCTGAATGGATTCAAACCCCCAAACTTTCAGTTAGTAGTCAAGTGCTTAACCATTTGCATCACACAAGGACTCCACCTATCCAAACCAAAACCTACTGCCATCAAGTCGATTCTGACTCATTGTGACACTATGAGACATAGTAAAAATGCCCCACAGGTTCCCAACACTGTAATTTTTTATGGAAACAGACTGCACATCTTTGTCCCATGGAGTGGCTGGTAGGTTTGAACTGTAGACCTTTTGGTTAGCAGCCTATACTTTAACCACTATACCACCAGAGCTACTTATCACTCCACCTATAGAAGCCATAAAAAAAGATTTGTGCTACAGATTCTAAATGGAATTGTACATGTTTGACCTAATCCATAATTCACAGCCACTTAAGTGCTAGATCTTGTCATATATACATATATATACTCATATATACATATTTCATTGAAAACTGTAACCTAGAAGTCCATCAATGTATAATTCTTCTCTGAGAGGATTTGTTCACCTTAAAATAGCCCATATTTGTCAGTTTGTGTTGTATGTACTGAAGCTTCCAGCTTAATAATTACTAAAGCACTAAACAGGAAAAATTTTGAAGTCTACCAAAGGAAAGTAACTCTCAGGTCAGCATGCAGTACAGTGCTTGGTAAAGAGTGTGGATGCCAAAATCATACCGTTGGGTTTAACTTTCAGCTCTGCTATTAACTAACTCTAAAGTTGTAATTTTTGTAACGATTTTGACCCAGCAAAGAAAGAAAATATAATGAGCCAAGATGGACATGGAAAAGTTAAAAGCTGCCAAAATGATTTTCCCTTCCTTTTTTGTGCATCATCCTCATAATTCCCACTTGAACTTGATTTTGTTTGTCTATTTGTTTATTTATTTGTGTGATTGTTTCTTTTGGCCATGGCCTTCTATGGATATACAAGATTTGTCCTTCCCCTGAAACATCTAACAATAAATCACAATCACTGACCCCTAGAGACCAGCAAGATCCAGAAGGTCATGAATTCAAACTTTCAGAAACTTCATACAAGGCATGTATATTGACAGGCAGATACAATTAAGAAAAATAAACCATCACTCTTCAAGGCAGAAACATTCCTCATCTAGAAAGTTTCCAATTTTCTAAGTCATTTTTAAAAGTTTAGGGGCAACAAGTCACAGAATTTCAAGTTTCTACTTAAGGAAACAAGTTACAAAAAGATGTTTTAATTTTAAATTTTAAAGTAAGGAAAGAAGTTGTAATTTTGCAACAAAGAGTGTATATATGCGTCATCTTAGCATTGATAGGTTTCAAGATCAGCAATGAGATTTTAGATTCCCATAGCATATGCAAAGTTAAGAGGTGGAGATATATACCCATTTTGCTTCCTTCGGTGGTACTTACTGGTGGTGAGAAAGACGTCTGCATTCTAATCCTACCTTGCCACCAACTAACTATGTGGCTAATTAATTACGTAGTTAATCTCTGCTTCACTCTTCTTTTATGTAAAATGGGGGTAATAACCATGGCTACTATGGCTCTGTTGTAAGGACTAAATGAGATAATACATGTTGAGCACTAAAAACACTGCCTGGTGCACAAAAAAAAAAAAAAAAAAAAAAAAAATCTCACTGTTGTCGAGTCATAAAATTATTCAAAGAGTACACTAAGGTTTATGCA
>NW_006921610.1:16104559-16111603 GCF_000298275.1 Orycteropus afer afer
AGTGCTTAAAGCATTTGACTGCTAACCAAAAAGATGGTAGTTTGAATCTACCAGCCACTCTGCAGGAGAAAGATGAGGGCAGTCTGCTTCCATAAAGATGTACAGACTAGGAAACCCTATGAGGAAGTTCTACTCCATTGTAAAGGGTCACTATGAGTCAGAATTAAATTGATGGCAGTGGTTTGGGTGTAGTTTTGTTTTTTGTTTATTGTAATTTGTGGTGGTTGATACTGTGATATTGTGGCACAGGTTTTGTCTTGTTTTGTTTTGTTTTTATCGTATTATTTTATAGGGCGAAACTCTATTAATTCCAGGTTCCTGGGATCCAATCTGCTGTCGCTTGTGTCTGCCTACATTCATATCAGCTAACTTCCAGTACAAATTCCATCATGAAAGAATTTTCTCTTTAGATGCTCCCAATTTCTTCTGCATCAGTAACTCCTAAACCTTCTTAGGCATCCAGTTAAACCATCTCGTGTTACTCACTCTATTTATTTTGAACTGTTTCTCTTTTCTATTATAATTTTGAATAAGGAAGACGGAAGAAGAGTTGATGTTTTTGAGTTGTGGTGCTGGCGAAGAATACTGAAAGTACCATGGACTGCTAAAAGAACTAACAAATCTGTCCTGGAAGAAGTGCAGCTGAAATGCTCCTTGGAAGTGAGAATGGCCAGACTTCGTCTCACCTACTTTGGTCATGTTGTCAGAAGGGACCATTCCCTGGAGAAGGATGTCATGCTTGGTAAGGTGGATTGTCAATGAAAGAGGGGAAGGCCTTCAAACAAGACGGATTGACACGGTGGCTGCGACGATGGGCTCAAGTATAGCAAGGATCATGGAGCTGGCGCGGGATTGGGAGGTGTATTGTTCTGCTGTGCATGGGGTCACTATGAGTCAGAAATGACTCGATGGCACCTAAGAACATTATAGTTTTATTTTATTTTTTTATTTTTGGCCATTGACTATGAGTCATGGCATCCTTAAATTCAACGATGATGCTTAGCAACCTTTTCACAGCACAGATGTGTCTTGGTTCATAATCAGCCTGTGTCCACCAGGACATTATTCTAGTTGTACCCTCACTTTCCATCAGCCATTCCTCGGAAGGAAAATGGGGCAATCTACTTCCATAGTGATACTACCTCGGAAACCCAAGGAGAGGTCACTATGAGTCGGTCTGACTCGTCGGCACATAACAACAACAACAACAACAACCCTCACTTTTCAAGGTTGCTTTTTTTGTTGACTTCTCTGCAAGCCCAACGTAAGCCTAATGAGTGAGTTGAGGCCTAACCCAGATTACTGAAGAATGCCTGTAGGGGGATAGTCACCAAAGATCGACTCTGACAAACAGCTTGCTACAGCTCTAATGGGGAGGCATATAAAATGCATCATACATTAAATTTAATGTTGCCTCATTAGTCTTAATTAGATTCCTACATTACACCAGGATTATGGTTTCTCCGTGTTTATGTTTTCTCCTAAAAACAAGTCTAAGCCAGATAATACTTCAGTGTACTTTTTAAACCATTGAATAAAAATGTCCAATAATGGATTCATATCAATAACATTCCTGACCTTGGAAAAATAATGCCAAAAGAAAGGCAAATTAAATTATGTTTCTAAGGAGTTTCATATCATGCATAAAGCCTATAAAAGAAGTCCTGTAATTCAGGAATAAACTAAAAAACTGCAAACATTGGTTCACTAAGAAAAGTAATTGGCCTATTACTTTCTTTATTCCCCTATCATAATGCATAATATATGTATTTTTTTTTTCACTAAAAGAATAGTTGGTTCCATCCTCCTCTCCCTTCTTCATGGTTTAGCTTCTTTTATTGACATGTACTATGAAGACACACTGTGTTAAGTAAAAGAGACTCTAGAAACCATAGAGTGCAACTGCATTTTAACAATAAAGAAATTAAAAATGAGAGAATTTAGTGATCTGTTGGGGATCACATAGGTAATGGTGGATCCATGACCAGAAATCAGGCTTTCTTGCCCACAATTCATCATGTATGTGATCTAGATCCATAATATATATGAAAATATATTCTAGTGCATTGCTCCAAATGCACCCAATAGAGCAAGTCCCCCAAACTCTTCATGTGACTGTCATGTCCAAGGAAATTCCAAAATACCTGCTGCTTGTCTCTGTCTTTACCAGGCAATCACACACTCCTCAAAAGAAAAATCAAAACAAATACAATATAAATTCGGTCTACCAAGAATTCATCATCTCTCTGTCACTAGATAGTGAAAGGTGATGATGTAGAAATTCTAAATGGCTATATCGCATTCATATCCATGTGTTAGTAATGTATAAATTATAAACAATAGATAAAGAAATTTAATCCTGCTGTACATTTAGTATTAGCCATGATTCCTCCTATTAAAAACAAGCAGAATTATATTCTGTCTTGTTCTCCTTTTCACTCCAGATTCCCCACTACCCTCCAGCAATTGTTGGGATCTGGCCAATGCCACTGTACAGCAAAGTCTCATTTGGGAGGAAAACACCAAGCAAGTGCATAGATTCATAGGTGGAATAGGGAAACAGCAAGAGAGTGGAGAGGAGGGAAGAGTTTGGAACCAAATAATAATTTCATGGAATATTGGAAACACTAACTTAGCTTGGAAAACTTTTATAACCTACCAAGCCCTGAAACTATGAGCATGAGGAATAGATAGCTACAGGGAAAGCTTGAAAAGAGCCAGTAAACACTGTTAGGTCAAAGCACATTTTAAGCCAAATAGCTTTTGGACAATATGTGTATATTTATTTCTATAATATACATATTTTGGAAGTGAAGATGTATTTGAGAAGCTAGCAAGGGTACTTACATGTTCTCCCAGGAATTGGACAAAAAATCATGAGTCTTTCACAATATTTTATGCTAACTAGTTGTTAATTTAATGACCCCTTGCAACAGCCCTCCAGGTACATGTTCTAAGCAGCAGAGTTCCTAAAACATTTAAAACCACATCCAAATCTATCCCAATGATTGCAAGTTATAAAAGCAAATCATATTTTGGTGAATAAAACTACCAGTTACATAAAGGAGTATTTAGGTAAAATGGTATCTGAAAGTTTTCTGAAATATAGACAGAAACTTAAAGGTGAGGACACATGCAGAATAAATGCTTATGATTTATAATTTTATATTTCATGATATAATCACAGTATTTTATTGTGCATATTCTAGAATAATACAACCTTTAAAAGGTTAACAAGCATGCAATCATTAAATTAAAAAAAAAAGAAAGATGTCCCATGAACTTTTAACAAATTTATACTTGGGAGAGCCAATTCTATAGTCGTGTAGTGAAATGGACAGTAGCTTCTACTATTAAACTTTCTGGTTAGTAGTAAGCTATCAAATCACCCACAAAATGTCAAAATATTCTATACACCTCAGAGTTAGAGATGTCTGACTTTATGTGATTTATAGAAACATTATTTATAATGTATTTTCTGTTCATTTCTGTCCAATGCTGTACCTTTTATAAACCTACTGATTAATATCAAACAGTGAACAAATCTGACAAGCAGGATTACCAATCTAACAAAACTGTTTATAGTGTGAATGAAAAAAGCACACCATTTCCAGGCAGTGTACTTAACAATAAAATCCTGTTGTACTTAAGTGGTGGAGGGATTACTTAACTGTCAAAGTTTCTGTAACTGTTAAGAGTAGCCACATTAAAGGCATGCTATTCAGAAGCACCAGGAATATTCTCTGCCAGTTTATTCATCATTATTATAATTCCACATTTTAATAATAACATCATTGATACATATGAAAATAAAATAAATTCATCTCCCTGAAATTAACTAAACTCCTCCAAAAGCATTTTTAAGGTACAGGACAAAGTACAACTTATTTTCTTATGGCCATTTAAACTAACATTTTATAAATATTATACATATTTATCAAATAGTATCATATTAATATGTATTGTGAATTATATTTGAGCATTTTTCTTTAGAAAAAGAATGAACTTAAAACTTTTGTGAAAGTTTTGCAAAACCTTTTTTTTAAAGTTTTATAAACATGTGTACTGTTTCTTTAGTTACATGGACAGAATTATAAAACTATAATTTATAGAGGAAAATAAAAAGTTTTTAACTTCATAATCATTAAGATGATGGGAATGTAAATAGCAAACTAAATATTCCCTATTACTAAAATCAATATTTGAAAGCACACAAACTTGAAAGATGAATGAGAAGTTTTATAGTCTCTTTAAGACTACTAAATTGGCAAAACAATGAGCAGACAAAAAAAATTCCCAAAGGGCTATCTTCATGATAATTCCAAATTGTACATTTGTTATTTTAAGCTAGGGCACACTTACCCATGATTTTAAGATGATAATTTCTTTTAAATTATTTCTAATGGGCTTAAATAAAGCCCATTGCCATTCAATTGATTTCAACAACCAAATAGTACACAGTAGAAATTCTCCATAATGTTTCCAAGGCTGTAAATCTTTATGGAAGAACACTGTCTTATCTTTCTCCCATGGAGCAGCTAATGAGTTCAAACTACCAACCTTTTGGTTAGCAGTCTAACACTTAACCACTGCACCCCCAGGGTTCTTAAATGGACCTACCTAGTAACTATAAGCATAGTGCCTAAGGCACTTGACTGCTAACCAGAAGGCTGATGGTTCAAACCCACAAGCCACTTCCTCAGAAGGAAGGTTGGGCAATCTACTTCCGTGGTGATACTGCCTCAGAAACTCAAGGAGGGATCGCTATGAGTTGGTTCCAACTTGGCGGCACATAACAACAACAACAACAACAACAGTAACTCTAAAGGGAAGAAATAGCTTTACAGAGTCCAAATTACTCCGTTTTGTTTCATATATACATGGTGATCTTAAGTCTATGTTTATGGAAACCCTAAGACAATGTCTGATAATGTGTACAGTAAGGAATGAAAAGTCACTAAACAAATAGATGACAGCAGCCCACAACAAACCCTAGGAAAAGGGAGAGGGAGAATTTGATTTCCAGAGTTGTTGGTGCTATCAAGTTGATTCTGACTCATACATTGTAATATTCAAAACATCTAACTTTCAGCTAAAAATTATGTAAAATGCAAAGAAACAGAAAAGTCTGGCATAGTCACAGAAAAAGAAATTAACACAAAACGTTCTTAAGGAAATTCAGACTTCGAACTTGCTAGGCAAAGACTTTAAATCAGCCATCTTAAATATACTCAAAAGTTTAAAGGGAATGATTGACAAACATCTAAATAAAACCAGAAGCACAACGTTCCAACAAATAGAGTATATTGATAAAGATATATGTTGTAAGTAGGGACCATTTCCTGGAGAAGGATATCATGCTTAGTAAAGTGGAGGGTCAGCGAAAAGGGGGAAGGCCCTCCTCAAGATGGATTGACACGGTAGCTGCACCAACAGGCTAGGGTATAGCAAGGATTGTGAGGCTGGTGCAGGACTGGGCAGTGTTTTGTTCTGTTGTACATGGGGTTGCTAAGAGCCAGAGCAACACAACGGTACCTACCAACAGCAACAACATAATCTATTCTATAGAAACAAAACCAACAGCACTTACAAGTGGTAAGCAAGGACATGATTTGTAATAGCTAAGGGTAGGTGGAGAGTATGGTAAATGACTGTTAATAGGAGTTATGACTAAGTAAATTGTGATTCATCTTTACTATGGACTATTAGACAGCCTTTAAAATTAATTAGATGTATACCAGTTATCTTGGAGGGTTTTAGCAAAAAAAATGTGCAAAAAATTAAATACAATGTTATTCCACCATTATAAAACAAAGATAATAATATCTTTTTTGTTTACATATATTGGATATATTTTTGCATAGAGTCAATTCATACTCATACCAACTCCCATTGGGTTTCCGAGGTGGTAAATCTTTATGAAAGTAGATTGCCCAATCTTACTTCTGCAAATTATATGAGAAGGGAGAAATATATGAAGAGATAAATATTAGATTGTTCACATAGTTTACTTATGGCAGTGGAGGGGTGACTTATAAAAGAGGATGGTGAAATAAGCCAAAAGTAATATAGCAGCATACATAGTTAAAAGTCAACAAACATTTTAAAATATGACTATGGCCACATTTATATATTATATATATATTTATACACAACACACTGCAATGCACTGCTGTGGAGTCAGGTATGACTCATGGCAACCCCTCCTTGGGTTTCTGAGGTGGTGTCACTACAGAAGTAGATTGCCTAACCTTCTTTCCGAGGAGTGACTGGTGAGTTTGAACAGCCAGCCTTCCGGTTAGCAGTCAAATGCCTTAGGCACTACACCACCAAAGCTCCCATATATACTTGAGCAATTGACTACTAGTTGAAAGGTTGGTGGTTTGAATCCACTCAAAGGCTTGGCAATAGGCTTGGCTATCTGCTTCCAAAAGGTCATAGCCTTGAAAATGACATGGGACAGTGCTACACTACTCTGCACATATGAGGTTACCATAAGTCAAAATGGATTTGATGGCAGCTAGTTTTATATATATAAACCAAAAAAACAAAACAAACTCATTACCGTCAAGTAGATTTCGACTCATAGCGATCCCTCCCTGGGTTTCCAAGGCAGTATCTCCACGGAAGTAAATTATCCAATCTTCCTTCCGAGGAGTGGCTAATGGGTTTGAATCCCCAGGCTTCTGGCTAGCAGTCAAATGCCTTAGGCACTCTGCCACCAGTACTATTCATAATGACACACACTCCTAAGATTTACAGTTTGTGCATTCACTCCTAAAATTCATGGTTTGCACCCTTCTTCTTAAATTGGTTACTTGCAAAGAAAAGTCCCAGGAGTGGCAATGTGTAGAGACAGCAACTATATTATTTCATTTTAATTGCTTGGAAGATTATAAAGTTGACACATTCTTATTTTGTTTTTGTCCATCCTTTTATACATATAATATATATATTATATATATATATCCTTTTATATATACATATATCCTTTATATATACATATATATCCTTTTATGTATACATATATAAAAACTATAGAAC
>NW_006921610.1:16111719-16127898 GCF_000298275.1 Orycteropus afer afer
ATATATATATATATATATATATATATATATAAAATGTCCTTTTATATATACATATAAAAGGATGGAACAAAACAAAATAAAACTGTGTCAGTTTTACAAGCTTCCAAGCAATTAAAATGAAAAAATAAAGTTACTGCCTCTACATACTGCCAGTCCTGGGACTCTTCTTTGCAAATAACCAATTTAAGCAAAAGGGTCCAAACTATGAATTGTAGGAGTGCATGCACAGACCATTAATTGTAGAAATGTGTGTCATTATTGATAGTACTTATTGGTTGGGAGAATCATCTCCAAGTAACTCAAATGAGAGACCTGCAGAACAGAACTATGTTACCATGTATCACACAATAGTTCTCCAGGATTTCATGCATTCATTTATGCTAAATTATACCAATATGTTTTGACTTATGAGCTGATACCCTCGGTCATTGTTAGAACTGGAAAACTTGGTTAGGCAAATAAGAAAAGATAACACAAAATGAAGACTTTCAAATCTGTGATTGCTGCTTTGTCTCTGGAGAAGGAAGGCATTTTTAAGTCATAGGTGAGAGAAACTAAGATGATCTGCACTATATAGCGTGAATTTTTACATTCTAACTGTAAGTAAAAGGAGCTTAAAATCTTACCGTTCCACTGATGATGTCAACTAGAAAATGCACTTAAGGTATAATTCCAAAAGTTTATTTACAAATTCTGAAGAAATTAAAATAAATAAGCAAATAAACTGAAAGATATCTCTGCGTAGCAATGTAACCTCAAAAAACTTACCCTGACCACAGTTAAATTCAGACCATCTTAGCTATCTTCAGAGAGCTTTTAAAACCACCAATTCCCACAATGCTGTAAGACACTAAGAAACAAATAATATTATCATATCCAACTTGCCATTAAAAAGGAAGATTCCTGTCTTAACATATTTCAAACTCCCATTGACACAAATGAAAAGAGCTCTTTTACTTGTGTTATTGTGGTAGCAATCTCTAAGCCTCAATTCACTCTTGAGCCATCGGCTCTTAAATACTTTTACATTATACTCTCTTTTTTCAATGTGGCCTATTTACAATAGAAACAAAGCATAATAAACAATTCTTGAATCATTCTCAGAGACAAAACATTCTCTCTACCAAGCTTCCCTTATAGTTAATACTACTTCATACCACTTCTATTAATGACTGGCCACACCTAAAACTCCCTCATAAGCCAGTCATTTCACTCTTAATTGCTGTTACTCCGCAGTGTGGATGAATGCAACTGCTAAAATTTATATGCATGCCAGATACCATTCCATACACATCCATTCATCAGAAACGTTTTCAAACCTGTTAAGAAAAAGTAAAATGAATAAGCACTGATCATGTAAAAAATTCCATTATATAGGTGACTAATAAAAGAAAAATTCTAGGAGACAAATGTATCCCAGAGAAAAACACTTCCTAAGTGAATGGAATGCTATGAATCAGAACCAATTCGATGGCACCTAACAACAAGTGAATGGAAAGATGAGTAGTTTATAAAGACCTTGAAAACTCGGGAAAATATCAATGGGTGAATAGGCTATATAGAATCAAGTGTTGAGTAATTTATGGAGGGAGATAAACTGTAAATTCCAAATGACAAATAAAAAGCATGGTTAAACACAAATACTAAGGGGAAAAAATGATTTGAGGTACATCAAAAAGGAAGATGATTTTTGAAATAATGTTGTATTATTAAATTGTAGGCTAAAGCAATCAGAAGCCATCACAATGTACCTCCTTACTCTGCAATAGGAACTGTGGAGAGATTACCATGCATTCATTAATTAAAAAAAAAAAAAAAAAAAAAGCTATTATTGAAAAAACCTTCCTCTGTTTCGTACCCTGAAACACATATAATGGGTAACTAATTGCTTCATAGTGATACCGCCTCAGAAACTCAAGGAGGGGTCGCTGTGAGTCGGATCGGACTCAATGGCAGTGCGTTGCGTTGAATTGCTTGATTGAACTCATACCATAATAAATAAAATATAAGCCCAGTTCATTACCATTTTGGTCTATGTAAGTCTCAGACAAAAATCTTAGGGGACAAAATAACACCAAATCTCAGAAGCTAGAACTGATATGTGTACTTAATCTCTATTTGAAAGTATTCTGGGAAATTGTGAATAACCACATTATTGTACAAGAACAAGTTCAATAAATAAATATAATTTGGTACAAAATATTTTCATAAGCTCTCTCTGGGGTTCTGAAGGTAATGCTTTGAGACAGAGGATGCAGGACAGACTTTCCTCTGCCTAGAGATGGGTTCCCACCCTTGGCTGGTCAGTAGGAGCCAGAGACACAATAGATGGTCTAACTTCCATCTCAGAATTGATTCTGAGATTGGAGAAAGAGCCCTTTCTCCAAATTTTAAACAAAGATGTTTTCTTTATTCTCAGAAATGTACTGTAAATTCAGAAAACAGGAAGATACAATGCTTGTGGAGGGTACCTGTTTTTATTTTATGAAAACTTATTTAAATATTAATAAACCCACTGCCATCCAGTCAATTTAATAAAGTCAACATAAAATATAAATTAATAAATACTGTGTCATTCAGTAATTCTATTTTGAGTAATATCATTAAATACAAAGAAAAAATTAGATAAAGTAGGTTTTCTATTTCGCTTCATTTACTTTTCACTTCATTTACTTAGTAAAGTCATGAGAGTTTAAATACATCCAAAACTAAATATTCTCCAATTTTATAACTACTGAATCTCAGAATGACTTTTTTTTTTCTGGATAATAAATCTTTATATTCAGAACTACATTACTTTAAAGAAACTCAGAATTATGTAAAGCTAGAAAACCAATAAAAGAGACCATCTTAGCTATCTTCAGAGAGGGGCTTTTGAAACCACCAATTCCCACCAAGAAAAAAAAACAAAGTCACTGCCTTCAAGTCAGATCCGACTCATAACGACCCTTCCTTGGGTTTCCCAAATGGTATCACTACAGAAGTAGATTGTCCAACCTTCCTTCTGAGGAGTGGCTGAAGAGTTTGAACCACCAGCCTTCTGTTGACAGTCAAATGCCTTAGGCACTATGCCACCACAGCTCCCCACAATGCTGTAAAACACTAAGAAACAAATAATATTATGGTATCCAACTTGCCATTAAAAGGGAAGATTCCTGTCTTAACATATTTCAAACTCTCATTGACGCAAATGAAAATCACTGATTTAAGAACCCTTGTGTCTTTCAGAGAAACTATAATTCATTCCAAACCTCATTAATTCAGTTGTTGTTGTTAGATGTTATTGAATCAGTTCCAACTCATTTTGACACTTTGTAGGACATAATGAAATATTGCCCCACTCAATGCCATAGAGTTTGATCTGACTCACAGCGATCCCTCCTTGAGTTTCCAAGGCGATATCACTATGAAAGTAGATTGCCCAATCTTCCCTCTGAGGAGTGACTGGTGGATTTGAACTGACACCCTTGTGGTTAGCAGTCAAATGCCTTAAGCACCACACCACAAGATTGTTGCTATGTTTGGCCCATTGTTGCAGCCAATGTGTCACTCCATCTTGCTAAAGGTCTTCTTTTTTTGCTAACTCTATCCTTTACCAACCATGATGTCCTTCTCCAGCGATTGGTCCTTCCTAATTACATGACCAAGGTACACAAAACAAAGTCTCACCATCCTTGCATTTAAGAGGTACTCTGGCTTAACTTCTTCTAACATTTGTCCTTCTGGTAGCCTGTGGTATATTCAAAATTTTTCACCAATACTGTAATTCAAAGATATCTCTTCTTCAGTCTTCCTTATTCATTGTTTAGCTTTCACATGCATATGAGGTGATTGAAAACAGCATGGCTTATGTCAGGCACATCTTAGTCCTCAAAATGATTTTTTTTTTTTTTTTGCTTTTGAGCACTATTTTCTCTTTTGCAGCAGGTTTACCCACATCAGTATGTCATTTGATTTTTTAAAAAAATACATTTTATGGAAATATAATTTATGTAAAATAAAATACACAAAACTAAAGTGACATGGGTCCATGTGTTTTTTTCTTTTTTTTTCTTTTTTTTAGCAGTGTTCTCTCTCCTCCCCTCCCACCTCTTTGTTGTTGTTGTTGTTATGTGCCATCGAGTCGGACCCGACTCATAGTGACCCCTCCTTGGGTTTCCGAGGCAGTATCACTACGGAAGTAGATTGCCCCATCTTCCACCCCTGGTAACCAAAAAAGAAAGTTTCCTTCCATATATAAATCTTTTCTAGACTTTTTACAATAATAAAACTAATACTATATTTGTCCCTCTGTGATTGACTTATTTCACTCAGCATAATGTCCTCCATGTTCATCCATGTTAATTGGTGCTTTGCAAATTCTACATTATTCTTTAGTGTTGCATGGTATTCCATTGTGTGTATATACCATAGTTTGGTTATCCATTCTTTTGATGGTCACCTAGATTGTTTTCATCTTTTTGCTGTTGTGAATAGTTCTGCAGTGAACATGGCTGTGCATGTATCTGTTCTTATCCTGGCTCTCACTTCTTTAGGATATGTACCTAGTAATGGGATTGCTGAGTTAAATGGTATTTGTAGTTCCAGTTTTTTAAGGAATCGCCATACTGCTTTCCACAGTGGTTGTATCATTTGATAGTCCCACCAGCAGTGTATGAAAGTCCCTATCTTTCCACATCCTCTCCAATGTTTGTTATCTTTTGTATTTTTGAACTTTGCCATTAGTGCTGGGGCAAGATGGTATCTCATTGGTGTTTTAATTCGTATCTCTCTGACAGCTAATGATTATGGGCATTTTTTCATGTATTTGCTGGCCACCTGAATATCTGGTGAAGTGTCTATTCATGTCTTCTGCCCATTTTTTAATTGGATTATTAATCTTTTCATTGTTGAGGTGTTGGAGTTTTGTATAAATTTTAGAGATAAGTCCCTTGTCAGATATGTTGTTGCAGAATATTTTTCTTGATCTGTAGGTTCTCTTTTTACTCATAAAAATTTAATTTTTAGAAGGTCCCATTCATCTAGTTTCTCTTCTGCTGTTTGTAGACTTTGGGTTATGCTTGACAGTCTATTTACACCATAAATTAGGGCCCCTAAATTTGCCCCTAATTTTTCCTTGAGGAACTTTATAGTTTTAGGTTTCACATTCAAGTTTTTGGTTCATCTGGAGTTAGTTTTTATGGTGTGAGGTGCAGATCTTGTTTCATTTTTCTGCAAATAGATATCTATTTTGCCAGCAACAGTTGTTAGAGAGACCATCTCTTCCCCATTTAATGGCCCTTTGTCAAAAATCAGCTCACCACAGATCAATAGATCTATTTCTGGGTTCTCAATTCTGTTCCACTGGTCTGTGTGTCTGTCGTTGAACCAGGACCAGGCAGTTTTGACTACTGTGGCTGTATAGTAGGTTTTCAGATCTGAGGGTGTGAGACCTCCTACTTTGTTCTTCTTCAATTGTGCTTTACTTATCCAAGGTCTCTTTCCTTGCCATATAAAATTAGGGAGCTCTGGTGGCATAGTACATAAGGCATTTGACTGCTAACCAGAAGGCTGGAGATTCAAACCCACCACCCACACCTAAGAAGGAAGATTGAGCAATCTACTTCCGTTGTTGTTGTTATGTGCCGTCAAGTCAGACCCGACCCATAGTGACCCCTCCTTGGGTTTCTGAGGCAGTATCACTACGGAAGTAGATTGCCCAACATTCCTTTAGAGGAGTGGCTGGTGGGTTTGAACTGCCAACCTTCTGGTTAGCAGTCAAGTGCCTTAGGCACTATGCCACCAGAGCTCCCGCTACTTCCATAGAGATCCTTAAAGAATGCTGATGGCATCTGCATTGAATGTATAGGTTGCTTTCAGTAGTATTGACATTTTTACAATGTCCCATCTTCCTATCCATGAGCATGGTGTATTCTTCCATTTATGTAGATATCTTATGGTTTCTTAAAGCAGTCTTTTGTAGTTTTCTTAGTATAGGTCTTTTGTGTCCCTAGTGAGATTTATTCCCAGGTTTGTTTGTTTGTTTTTTTGGTAGCTATTGTAAATGTATTGATGTCCTTTTCAGCAATCTCTTTGCTGGTGTAGAGGAATCCAACTAAATTTTGGATGTTGATCTTGGATCTTGAATCCCACCACTATGCTGAATCTCTCAATTAGTTCCTGTCGTTTTTTTTTGTTTGTTTGTTTGTTTGTTTGTTTTTCTTTTTTTTTTTTGCTAAGTCTCTTGGGTTTTCTATGTACAGGATCATATCATGAGCAAATAGAGATCATTTTAATTCTTCCTTACCAATGTGGATGCCTTTGATTTTGCTTTCTTGCCTTATTGCCCTAGCTAAGAATTCCAATACAACGTGGAATAGATATGGTGACAGAGGTCATCCTTGACTGGTTCCTGTTCTCGAGGGGAATGGCTTCAGTCTCTCTACATTGAGAATAATGTTGGCTGTTGGTTTTGCATATATGCCCTTTATTAGGTTGAGGAATGTGCCTTCTATAACTATTTTGCAGAGAGTTTTTTTTTCAGGAGAGGGTATTAGATTTTATCAAATGCCTTTTCTGCGATTGATATGATTATGTGGTTATTTTCCTTTATTTATGTGATGGATGATACTGATTCTTTTCTAATGTTGAGCCATCCTTACATATTTGATATGAACCCCACTTCATCATAATAAATTATTATTTTGATATGTTGTTGGAATCTATTGGCTAGGATTTTGTTGAAAATTTTTGCCTCTATATTCATGAGGGATATTGGTCTATAGTTGTACTTTTGAGTGATATCTTTGCCTGGTTTTGGTATCAAGTGTATGATTGCTTCATAAAATGAGTTTGGGAGGATTCCATCCTTTTCTATGTTTTGGAATAGTTTAAGTAAGAGTGGTGTCAGTTCTTCTCTCAATGTTTGGTAAAATTCTCTGGTGAAACTGTCTGGGCTAGGACTTTTTTGTTGTTGATCATTTTTTTTTATGACCTGTCTGTTTTCTTCTTTTGTTATGGGTCTGTTCAACTTCTCCATATCAGTCTGTGTTAATTTAGGTAAAAAGTGTGTCCTACAAATCTATCCTTTTCTTCCAGATTTTCAAATTTTTTGGAGTACAGTTCTTCATAGTATTCTTGTATTATCCTTCTTATTTCAGTTGGTTCTTTTATGATGTCACCAATTTCATTTCTTATTCGTGTTATTTGTATTCTCTCCCTGTTTTCCTTTGCTAAATTTGCCAGTGGTTTGTCAATTTTATTAATCTTTTCAAACAACCAACTTCTAGTCTTGTTGATTTTTTTAATTGTCTTTTTATTTTCTGTTTCATTGGTTTCTGCTTGAATCTTTATTATTTCCTTTCTTCTGGTGACTGTAGGCTTTTTTGTTGCTCTTTTTATAATTGTTGGAGATGTTGGTTTAAGGTGTTGATTTTGGCTCTTTCTTCCTTTTTTGTGTATTTATTGCTATCAATTGCCTCTGATCACTGCTTTTGCTGTATTCCAAAGATTTTGGTATGTTGTGTTTTTATTCTCTTTTGATTCAAGGAATTTTTTAATTTAATTTTTTATTTCTTCTATTATCAAGTTGTTTTCAAGGAGGGTGTTATTCAGTTTCCTTGTGTTTGCCCTTTTTCTGTTCATCTTCTTATTGTTGATTTCTAATTTTATAGTGTTGTGATCTGAGAAGATGCTTTTCAATGTTTTTAAATTTATTAGGCTTACTTTGCAGCCTAACATATGGTCTATTCTGAAGAATGTTCCATGTGCACTAGAAAAGAATGTATATTGTGCCCTTATTGGATGAAGTGCTCTGTAGATGTCTATAAGGTCAAGTTGGTGGATTGTGTTGTTTAGTTCTTCTGTGTCTTTGTTGACTTTCTTTCCAGTTCTGTCAGTGATTGAAAGTGGTATGTTAACATCTCCTACCATGACTCTGGAGTCATCTGTTTGTCTTTTCAGCTCTGTTAGAGTCTGGTTTATGTATTTGGGGGCTCTCTCATTGGGTGCAGGAGCTCTGGTGGTGCATTGCCTAAGGCATTTGACTGCTAACCAGAAGGCTGGTGGTTCAAACCCACCAGTTGCTCCTCAGAAGGAAGGTTGGGAAATCTACTTTCATAGTGATACCACCTCAGAAACCCAAAGAAGGGTCGCTATGAGTCAGATCCAACTCGACAGCAGTGGGAGAGGGTTTTGGGTTCATTGGGTGCATAGATATTTATTATTGCTATGTCCCCTTGTTTAATTGAGCCTTTAATCATTATATAATATCCTTCTTTGTCACTTATGGTGGTTTTTGTCTTAATATCAATTTTATCAGAAATTGATACTGCCACTCCTGTTTTTTTATGGTTGCTATTTGCTTGATATTTCTTTTTCCAACCTTTGATTTTTAGTCTATTTTTGTCTTTCTCTCTGAGGTGTGTCTCTTGTAGATAGTCTGTCAATGGGATATGTTTCCTTATCCAGTCTGCAACTCTCCATCTCTTGAGTGGTACATTTAATCCTTTGACATTCAGTGTACTTATCAACAAGTAAGAATTGGTTGCTGTCATTTTGTTATGTGTTTCTTTGTGGTGTTCCTGGTTTATTTGTTTCATTAATTTTCTGTGCTGAGCTCATTTTGTTTATGAAACATGTTATCACTTCTTTCATTGCTATTGTTTTAGTGTGCTTATCCTCCTTTTTATCTTTATGTTAAGGTTTATCATTTATCTTTGAGGTTACCCTTCGATTTATAATTTCTTCCCAAGTTTGGAACAGTCTATTGTATCTTGCAGTTGTCTTGACTTCCCTATCATTTAGAAGTTCTGTCACTATACAATTTTTTCCATCTTCTTGGTTTTTAGTTGTCATTGTTTGTCAATTGATATCTCTGGTTCCCTCTTTACAATCTTGTAAGCTTATTTACTTGGGATACTTCCATAACTGCATTGGTTTCTGGGTTATGTCATCATGTGTGTTAACGGTCGGTTGTTGTTTGCTGTTGTTGCTTCTCTGTCCAAAGGATTCCCTTTAACATCTCTTGTGAGGTTGGTCTGATTTTAACAAATTCCCTTAATTTCTGTTTATCTGGAAATCTCCTAATCTCACCATCACATTTGAGGGACAGTTTTGTTGGGTATATAATTCTTGCTTGGAATTTTTTTTCTATCAGAGTTTTTTATATACCACCCCATTGTCTTCTCGCCTGCATGATTTCTTTCGAGAAATCCAAACTTGGTCTTCTTGGTTGCCCCTTGTAGGTAACTATTCACTTTTCTCATGCTGCTTTCTGAATTCTTTCTTTGTCTTTGGTTTTGGTGAGTTTCATGATGATATGTCTTGGTGATTTTCTTTTGGGCTCTGTCTTATTTGGGGTTCATTAGAGTTCCTGAATGGATACATTCTCATCTTTCGTCATACCTGAGAAGTTCTCTTCTAACAAATCTTTGACAATTTCCTCTGTTGTTGTATTTGTCTCTTCCTGTTCTGGAATTCTGATTACACGTAGGTTAATCTTTTTGATGGTATCCCACATGAACTTTAGGCTTGCTTAATTTTGTTTTGATCTTTTTTCTGATTGATCTCTTTCCAAAGAAGTATTGATGTATTTGTCTTTAATCTCACTGATTCTGTCTTACATTGATTCAGTTCTACTCTTTTGCCCATTCAATGTGTTATCTATTTCTGAGAATTTAGTATTAATCTTCTGGATTTCTATCTGTATATTTTTTTATCATTTCTAATTTTCCTTTTATTTTGTCACTTTGCTCTAGTATTATCTTTCAAAATTGTTCTAGGGTCTTCTCTGTGTTTTTCTCAATTTTTTCAGTGTTTTCCTTGATATGTCTCTCAATTCATTGAAGGTACCTAAATATAATTCTTTTGAATTCCTTATCAGGGAGTTTCAATGCCACTTCTTCCTCTGGGATATGTTTTGAATCTGTAGCCTGGCCCCTTGTTTCTTCTGCTTTATCTTGCTTCTTTGTGTGGACTGCGATGCTCTGTTGTCTCCGAGACATTGTGATGTTTTGTGTTTATATTTAATTGGTGATTGTATGTTGCAGTGACTTGTGCAAGATTTTCATTGTCTTTGTTTTGTTTGGATGTTATTTAAATAAGCAGGGTACTGTGCTCCTCTATTTGCTAGTTGGCAGCACTTATACACTCATCACCTGTCTCCTTGCCCATTGTCAGCCTCTCGTAAGTCCCGGCTGTCCTTGGCTAATGGAGTCTATTCTTAGGTCCTATTTTCATTCAGGTTTTTACACTAGTTGGTGCCTAATCCACTTCTGTGGTTACTTGTTTTCAAAGCTCAGGGCTCCAGGATTATCTTCTCAATCTCTGTCAATTGGTTTTTCTTTTCTTTGTTAAAGAGGGTCTGTGTAGCTTGTTTGCCTATCCTGCCATCTTACCAGAAGTCCATCATTTGATTTCTTGACTGCTGCTTCCATGTGCATTGATTGTGGATCCAAGTAAGATAAAATCCTTGGCAAATTCAATCTTTTCTCTATTTATCATGATATTACTTATTAATCCAGTTGTGAAGATAATTGTCATTTTATGTGGTGGTGTAATCCATACTGAATGATGTAGTCTTTAATCTTCACCAGTAAGTGTTTCAAGGCCTCATAACTTTGAGCAAACAAGTTTGTGTTATCTGCATATCACTGGTTATTTATGAGTCTTTTTCTAATTCTGATGCCACATTCTTCTTCACATACACCAGCTTTTCAGAAAAACTGCCTCTCGGTCTAAGTACAGGTTTTACCTGAGCACAAGTAAGTATTCTAGAATTCCCATTCTTTGAAACGTTATCCACAATATACTATGATCTACATTGTTGAATGTTTTTGAACGGTCAATAAAACACAGGTAAACATCTTTCTGGATTCTCTGCTTTAAGCCAAGATCCATTTGATATCAGCAATGATATTCTTAGTTCCACATCCCCTTCTGAATCTGGAATGCATTTCTGGCAGTTCCCTGTCAATGTAATGCTGTAATAATTTTAGAGTTCTTTTCAACAAAATTCTACTTGCATATGATATTAATAGGAGCTCTAGTGGTGTAGTGCCTAAGGCATTTGACTACTAACCTAGTTCAAATCCACTAGCCACTCCTTGGAAGGAAGGTTGGGCAATCTACTTCCATAGTTACACCACCTCAGAAACCCAAGGAGGGGTTGCTATGTGTCAGATCCAACTCGATGGAAGTGAGTTTGGTGTTTTGTTTATGATATTAATGATATTGTCAGATTAATTCCGCATTCTGTTGGGTCACTATTCTTAGGACTGGGCATAAGTAAGAATCTCTTCCAGTTCGTTGGCCAGGCAGCTGTCTTTTAAATTTCTTGCCTAAATGAGTGAGCACTTCCAGTGTTGTATTCATTTGTTGAAAGATCTCAATTGGTATCTCATCAATTTCCAGAGGCTTGGTTTTTTGTTTTTTGTTTTTTTCCCTCCAATGCCTTCAGTGTAGCTTGGACTTCCTTCTTCAATACCATTGGTTCTTAATCATATGTTACCTCCTGAAATGGTTAAAAGTTGACCAATTTTTGTTGGTACAGTGATTGCATATGTTCCATCCATCTTCTTTTCAGGCATCCTGCATCATTCAGTCCTTCAAAATACCATGTTGTTGTTGTTGCTATGTGCCGTCGAGTCGGACCTGACCCATAGCGACCCCTCCTTGGGTTGCCGAGGCAGTATCACTACAGAAGTAGATTGCCTCATCTTCCTTCTGAGGAGTGGCTGGTGAGTTTGAACCCCCAGCCTTCTGGTTAGCAATCAAATGCCTTAGGCACTATGCTACCAAAATGCCATAGAATCCTTCAAAACTCAAGGTTTCAACTTTTTTCCTTAGTGCTTTCAGCTTGAGAAATGCTGAGCGTGTTCTTCCCCTTTGGTTTTCTAACTCCAGATCTTTGCACATTTCATTATAATATTTTACTTTTTCTTCTCTAGCTACCTTTGACATCATTTGTTCAGCTGTTTTACTTTGTCATTTCTTTCTTTCACTTTAGCTATTCCGTGTTCAAGAGCATGTTTTAAAGTTTCTTCTGACAGCCATTTTGGTCTTTTCATTTTTTCTTGTTTATTTAATGATCTTTTGGTTTCTTCATGTATGATGTCCTTGATGTTTTGAGATGATGTCTAAATTCAAGTAGTATATACTCAAGGTCATATTTTGGCTCTAGTGGACTTGTTTTTATTTTCTTCAGCTTCAAGTTCAGCTTGCATGTGAGCAATTGATTGTCTGTTTCATAATCAGCTCCTGGCCTTCCTCTGATTGATGATATTGAGCTTCTCCATTGTCTATTTCCATGGACATAGTTGATTTGAATTCTCTGTATTCCATCTAGTAAGGTCCACATGTATAGTCACCATTTATGTTGCTGAAAAAAAGTATTTCCAATAAATCATTCTTGGAAAAACTTAGCATGCAATCTCCAGAGTTGTTTCTGTCACTAATGTCATATTTTCCAAATACTGATCCTTCTTCTTTGTTTCCAACTTTCTTATTCCATTTTCCACTTAATATCAATGCATCTTGACTGTGTTTGATCAATTTCAGACTATAGAAGTTGGTAAAACTCATCAATTTCTTCACATTGGCATTAGTGGTTTGTGCATATATTTGAATTATCATATTAACTGGTCTTCCTTGTAGGCTTATGGATATTACTTATAACTGACAGCATTGTACTTCAGGATACATCTTGAAATGCTCTTTTTTGACAATGAATGTGATTTTGCTTCTCTTCAATTTGTCATTCCCAGCATACCCACTGCCATCAAGTTCATTCCAACTCATAGTGACCCCCATTGGGTTTCTGAGCCACTAAATCTTTTCAGAAGTAGATTGTTCCATCTTCCTTCCTTGGAGTGGCTGGTGGGTTTAAACTGCCAAACTTCTGGTTAGCAGTCAAATGCCTTAGGCACTGAATTGTCCAATTCAAAATATTCAATACCAGGCCATTTCAGTTCATTAATGTCTACCATGTTGATCTTCAAACATTCCATTTCATTTTTGACAATGTCCAATTTTCCTAGATTCATACTTTGTATATTCCACATTCCAGTTATTAATAAATGTTACTGCTGTTTTTTCTCCTTTTGAGTCATGCTACATCAGCAAATGTAGATCCTGAAAGCTTTACTCCATCCACATCATTAAGGTCAACCCTATTTTGAGGAGAATGCTCTTTTCTGGCATAGTGCCTAAGGCATTTGACTGCTAACCAGAAGTCTGGAGGTTCAAAACCACCAGCCACTCCTCAGAAGGAAGGTTGGACAATCTACTTCTGTAGGGATATCACCTTGGAAACCCAAGGAGGGGCACTATGAGTTGGATCTGACTTGATGGCAGTGCATTTTTCATTGCTCTTCCCTAGTGATATTTCATATTTTGAGTGCCTTTGAAGCTCATCTTCTGATACTATAGCAGATAATTTTCAGTTACTACTCATGTTTTTCACTGGCCAACTTTTTTAGAAGTAGATCATCAGGTCCTACTTCCTAGTCTGTTTTAATCTGGAATTTCTGCTGAAAACTACCCAAAATGGGTGACCTCACTGGTATTTGAATACCAGTGGCATAGCTCCCAGCATAACAGCAACATGCAAGCCACCACAGTATGACAAACTGACAAACAAGTGGTGGTTTAACTTAACAATGGCTTAATATTCTTTAGCTTAGTGTATGCTTTTTGAAATTAGTAAAATGAAATAATATAAGAAATAGGTTGATATTAACTATTTCTAAAGTAATAACATTTATCTTATCAGCAATTAATAACCTACTTTTCAACTTGTACTAACATATTGTGCTTCTCAAAAAGATTTCAAGCTGTAAATTATATTTAGAATGTGAAAGATGTTTAAGAATTAAACTGTAATGCAAAACAGAAAATATGTCAAAAGTACATTCAAAATGCATTTGGGGGCATGAAAAATAATGATTAACTTTTTAATTCCTTATATTTAGAATTTTACCTCCTGTAAAAGCACACAAATGTGTGTGCCTTTGACAACTCTTCACTATGATTCTTGTGTAATAGAAATTACAGGAAAGAAAATAAAATTTCAGTGAGAGAGAATTTCACAGAAAATACTGATTACATTTGATCTGGTTTGAAAACTGGCTTTGAGTTAGTATTTGCTTAGAGAAATGCTTGGAGAAAGAATGTCCTTGGGAACAATCACAAACAGAAAACTCTATAGTCTGGATCTACAAAGAAATAAATATATACATAGTCTATAAAGGCAATGTCTTGAGCGCTATGCTGGCAATTTTCCAGGAGCCCTGGGAACATGCCTAATTTCCATCTAAATTTGCACACATCTTTATTGCAATCTCATACCCTGTGAAGGTTTACTCGCTCACATGTCCTTTGGCACAAGGGGGGAAATGAGATATTACATAGACTCTGTCTCTCCTCCTCTCTCACGTAAAAGAACATTCAAATCAGTGATGCCTTTACAAGATTCAGCTAAGTTGCATTCCTTGAGACCTATCCTAGGCATCAGTAACATTTAAGGAATGGAAAAACTGTGATCACTGCTAAAGCTGTAGATCTTGCTCCCAAATAATTTCCACAATGGGAATTGAATTATATAAATGAATCACTGAATGAGGTTATGCCTCACTTTAATATCTGTAACTCATCACCTCTATGCATGAAAAACAGGTATTGTCAAAATGATTGTTATGAGATTTCTAAAGTTGACATTACTTCAAAGGGACCATTTGTTGCATGTCCATTTGAAAGCATATTCTTCTCTTTGCCATTCCTACCTGTCTTTCCACTGTCTCCACCTTCTCAAAAAAAAAAACCCTCTCTAAACTAATCCCCACTGAGTCACTGCCATCTATCCTCACATTTACTGCTGTGCTTTTGAAAAGCAGTTTAGGGTTTCTTAACTAATTTCTTTGACTTTTCACCTTCTTGTAATCTATTCCTACCTTACAAGGTAAGGAAACTATTTACTTAAATGTCACCAAAAACTTATGAAAGATCAAATCTAAGTGCCTTTTTCTACTCTTATCAATGATACTTATGATGATAACAAAGAGTAACTGAGAGTAGTCTTTATCAGAATTGACTTGACAGTAATGGGTTTGGTTTTATGACTGCTAAGTATTTTGTAGAGGACCCTCTCAGGGCACAATAGTTAAAGTATTCAACTGCTAACCATATAGTGGTTTGAAGTCACCACCCGCTCCATGGGAAAAAGATGAGATAGTCAGCTTCTGTAAAGATTTACAGCCTTGGAAACTATATGAAGCAGTACTACTCTGTACTATAGGGTAGCTATGAGTCAGAATCCACTCAGCTGCAGTGGGTTTGGTTTCTTGGTTAAGCACTTTCTACATGTTAGTTACAACATTCATCTTGGCAACAACCATTCCTTCAACAACTTTCTATAACAGCAAATTGAGGAAATTATTGCTTCCAAAAATAGATTGATTTTCCCAAATTTGCCCAGCTTGTAAACATTTAACACTTTGCAGCATTTTATATGATTCCTATTTTAAATAATATCCCATCATTCCTTTCTTGATATGATCTAATCTCTTGGCCTGTCTTCCATGGATTTCCTCCTAGCTCTAGGAGTTGTGATTTCAGTCTCCTTTAGTTAATTCCCTTCTCCCATGCATCCTTCTCATATAGTCTCAACCCAACCATGATATTATCTACTCATACAATTTCAATCACTTTCTCCCAGGTTTAGGTTTCTGTCCAAGACTTTCCTCCTTATTTGTGGTCCATATGGTTAATGCCTTACCACTTTTTCGATCTCCCTGTTCACAGGACTCTTTCCTTTGCTCAGATTTCCCATCTGCCAATCCTGCAAATACATAGTCTTTTCTTATACTTTTTTTTTAAATCTGCCTCTCCTACTTGCTACTTTCCATTGTCCAAGTAAGGAATCCCATTACTTCTGCCTGGATATTTAGAAGCACAGACTTTGGTTTCTGAAAATCCTGAGTTTGAAATGCAATATGGGCATTAATACATGGTCTTGAGCAAATTACTTCACCTTTTAAGCTTTGGTTTTCCCATTATTGTTGTTCTTGTTAGGTGTCGTCAAACCATTTCTGACTCATAGTGACCCCATGCAAAGTAGAATGAAACATTGCCCGATACCACGCCACCTCCATGATCCCTGCTATACTTGAGTCCATCATCGCAGCCACCATGTCAATCCATCTC
>NW_006921610.1:16129370-16129821 GCF_000298275.1 Orycteropus afer afer
TTCTTTTTGGTACAGTGACTCTGTGTATTTCTGCCATCTTCTCTTGATATTTCCTACATCATTCAATATTTTGCTCTTAGAATCTCTCAATATTGCAACTCAAGGCTTAAACTTTTTCTTCAGTTCTTTGAGCTTGAGAAATGCTGAGCATGTTCTTCCATTTTGGTTCTCAAACTCCAGGTCTTTGCACATTTCATTACAGTAATTGGTTTGGTCTGTTTGACCTGCTCTTTGAAATCTTCTGTTCAGTTCTTTTATCTTGTCATTTCTTCCATTTTCTTTAGCTACATTCCACTCAAGGGCAAGTTTCAGAGCCTCTTCTGTTATCCATTTTGGTCTTCTCTTCTTTTCTCATCTTTTTAGTGATCTCTTGCTTTCTTCATGGATAATGTTCTTGATATCTTCCCAGAATTCTTCTGGTTTTCGGTCATTGGTGTTCAATGCATCAAAT
>NW_006921610.1:16131874-16143249 GCF_000298275.1 Orycteropus afer afer
GAAGTGGATGGCCTCTTCCTTCTTCCTAGTCTGTCTCAGTCTGTAAGCTGGGCTGATACCTGTGTACCATGTGCACCCCACTGGGTTTGAAACACTAGTGGCTCAGCCTCAAAACTCACATCAACACGTCATCACGGTAGGACAAACCAACAGACAAGTTTGTCTCCCTGTTGGAAACCTCTCCTACCACCCTTACTTAGGTCCCTGTGACTGACTCATCCTCTGTCCTGGTTCCTGGGCCTTTTAATCTCCTTTCTCCCACTCTCCCACCCTGCTGCTTTGGGTCTGCCTGGGTTTCCCTTCCTCACCTGGATCCCTGTGGCTGACTGCTCCTCTGTCCCTGTTCCAGGGCCTTTTAACCCTCTTTCTCCTGCTCTCCTGCTCTTTTCTTACATAGCTCCCTCAATATACTTTAACCTCAATATTCACATATAAAAATTCAATCCATACTTCTGGATAGAAATAAAATTTGAGATATTCAAAATTATTTTTCCTGGAATCCAGTTAAATTTAATGAGTACCTGGGTATTGATAATGGTTAAGAGCTTGATGGCTAGCCAAAAGATTGAAGGTTTGAACCCATTCAGAGATTCCTCTGAAGAAAGGTATGGTTATCTGCTTCTGAAAATTCACAGCAGTGAAATCCCTTTGGAGTGCAGTTCTAGTCTGCACATGTGGGGTCACTATGAGTCAGAATCTATTCAACAGCAACTGGTTTGTTTTTTTAGTTTATTTATCCACACACAAGTTTATTAATGTATTTTTGAAAGCACCTTTTGTTAGTGCTAATGTGTGGCCACAGACAAAAAAGACTTAGACATTGTCTTTCCTTAATATGTATTCCTACATTTCACCTATCCATTGTTTTGCACAAAGGAAATGCTCAATAAATACTAGAAAAATTGAATTTAGTTCAATATTTTCATACTTCTATTCTATATAAATAATGACGTGGATGAATTTTTAATTTTCTTTAGGTCAGAATCTCCTCTCAAGAAGAATCTGAGAGAAAGTAAGAGTCCTTAACCCTCAGGAGCTTACCTGGCATGATCTCTGGACACTGTGGTGGGGGGCATAAAATTGCCATTGAGTCAATTCCAACTCATGCAGATCCCACGTGTACAGAGAACTGTTCCATGGGGTTTTCAAGGAACAGATCTCCAGGCTTGTCTTCCAAGGTGTCCCCAGATTACCACATAGGGAACTTCTGGTAAGATGGAGGAATAGGCAGACAAGCAACACAGACCCTCTTCAACTAATAAAAGAAAAAACAATTGGCAGAGGTACAGAAGATATCCTGGAGCCCTGAGCTTTGAAAGGAACTATACAGAAGTGGATTAGGCACCAGCTAGTGGAAAAACCTGAACGAAAACAGGACCTAAGAATAGGTTCTGTTTGCCAAAGTCAGCAGGGACATATAAGAGGCTGACAATAGGAAATGAGACAGGTGGTGAGTGCATAAGTTCTGTCAACTAGTGAATAGAGGAGCACAGCACGGTACCCTGCTTGTGTAGATAACACACAAAGAAAATGAAAATTGTGAGCAAGTCACTCCAACAAACAATTACCAATTAAATAGAAACACAAAAATGTCACAATGCTTAGGAGACAACAGAACATCACAATCCACACAAACAAGCAAGATAAAGCTGGAGAAATAAGGGACCAGGATACAGAGGTAGACGCAGCATTGGAACTCCCTGAAAAGGAATTCAAAAGAATTATATTTAGGTATCTTCAACAAATTGAGACACATATCAAGGAAAACACAGTCAAAATTGAGGGAAACCCTACAACAAAATTGAGATAACCCTATAACAATTTCAAAAGACAATATAAGAACAAAATGACAAAATAAATGAAAAATTAGAAAAGATATAAAATCTACAGACAGAAATCCTGAAGATTAATATTAAATTCTCAGAACTAGGTAAGACGTTGAATGGGCAAAGCAGCAGAATTCCATCAATGGAAGACAGAATTAGTGAGATTGAAGGTAAATACTTGAACACTTCCTTGGAAAGGGATAAATCAGAAAAAAGATTAAAACAAAATGAAGAAAGCCTAAGGTTCATGTGGGATACCATCAAAAGGAATAATCTACATGTAATCAGAATTCTGGAACAGGAAGACACAAATAAAATCACAGAGAAAATTGTTGAAGATTTGTTGGAAGAGAACGTCCCTGATATGATGGAAGATGAGAATATATCCATTCAGGAAGTCTAACAAGCACCAAACAGGATAGACCTCAAAAGAAAATCACCCAGCCATATCATCATCAAACTCACCAAAACCAAAAATAAAGAAAAATTCATGGGATCAGCATGGGAAAAATGATAAGTTACCTACAAGGGACAACCAATAAGACAGCTCAGATTTCTTGGCAGAAACCACACAGGAGAGAAGACAATGTATATAAAACAGTGAAAGAGAAAAATTTCCAACCAAGAATTATGTACCAAGCAAAATTGTCCCTCAAATATGATGGTGAAATCAGGACATTTCCAGATAAGCAGAAATTAAGGGAATTTGTTAAAACCAGACCAGCCTTACAAGAGATGCTAAAGGGAGCCCTTTGGACACAGAAGCAACAACAGCCAACAACAACTGACCATTAACACACATGATGATATAACCCAGAAACCAACCCAGCTATGGAAGTGTGCAAAGTAAATAAGCTTACAAGATTGTAAACAGGGAACCAGAGACATCAATTGACAAACGAAGACAACTACAAACCAAAAAAAGGGGTGAAAAAAAAAACTATGTTCTTACATAACTTCTAGATGGTAGGGAAGTCAAGACAACTACAAGATATAGTGGACTATTCAAAACTTGGGTAGAAAACTATAAATCACAGGGTAACCTCAAAGAAAAAATGATAAACCTTCACATGAAAATAAAAAAAGAGGACCAGAACAAATATTTAGCAAATACTATAACAATAGCAATGAAAGAAGTGATAAAAACGATTCATAAGCAAAACAAGCTCAGCATGGAAAATTATATGGAACAAAGAAATCAACAGTACGAAAAAGCACATAATAAAAATGATGGCAACAAATTCATATTTGCCGATCCTTACATATCTGGCAAGGGACTTATCTCTAAGATTTATAGAAAGCCCCAACGCATCAACACCAAAGGAATTAACAATCCAATTGAAAAACGGGCAGAAGACATGAATAGACACTTCACTAAGGAGGATATTCAGGTGGCCAGCTAATACATGAAGAGATGCTAACAATCATTGCCCATCAGAGAGATGCAAATCAAAACAACAATGAGACACCATCTCACCCCAGCATTGATGGCAAGGTTCAACAAGGCAGAAAATAACAAATGCTGGTGGGGTTGTGGAGAGATTGGGACTCTTGTACACTGCTGGTGAGACAGTGAAGTCCACTGTGGAAAGAAATATGGCAATTCCTTAGAAAGCTGGAATTGGAGACACCATTTGACCCAACAATCCCATTACTAGGTATATATCCTAGAGAGGTGAGAGCCAGGACAGGAACAGATATATGCACACCCATGTTCAATACAGCACGATTTACAATAGCAAAAAGATGGAAAAAACCTATGTGCCCATCAGTGGAAGAGTGGATGACCAAACTAAGATATATACACATAATGGAATCTTATGCAGCACTAAAGAATAATGTAGAGTGTGCAAAACACAACATAATAAGGATGAAGTTGGAAGACATTATGCTGAGTATAATAAGTCAATCACAGAAGTACAAATATAGTATTAGTTTATTGTTGTGGAGGGTCAAGGAAAGGTTTCTATATGGAGGGAACCTTTCTTTGTTGGTTGCTAGGGTTGGAAGGGGAGGGGAGGTAACAGGACAAAAAAAAAATGCATTGACCCATGTCACTTTAGTTTTGTGTATTTCACTGTACATAAATTATGTTGCTGTTGTTGTTATGTGCCGTCAAGTCGGATCCGACTCATAGCGACCCCTTCCTTCGGCTTCTGAGGCAGTGTCACTACAGAAGTAGATTGCCCAACCTTCCGAGGAATGGCTGGTGGGTTTGAACCACCAGCCTTCTGATTAGCAGTCAAGTGCCTTAGGCACTATGCTACCAGAGCTCCTACATAAATTATATTTCAATAAAATGCATTTAAGAAAAAAAAGAAGAAAAATCTGGTCTTTGTGGAAGGAATATGTTTGCTATGTTAATGGGAATGAGGAGTTCTTAAAGGAAAGCCACATGGAGGAACACTTGGAAATACAAAAGATGATCTATATACTTCTTTCCAAGGGAGTCATAGCAGGGAAGCAGGCTCAGTTAATGGAAGGCTACTTGTGTAACTGGAGCTATGAACTTGAAGAAATAATTGAATTTCTGACAACAAGAGAGTGAACCTGAGAAAGGGGGTTAAATACTGAAGAGACAAAGAAGTTACAGTTCCAGGAAGAACATAGACGCTTAATGGACATTTTTGTCATATTTTGCCTGGTGCTGTGAGATATAAATTTTCTTTCCAACTTTCCCATGAAATTGTCAGTAAAATCTCATATTGAAATCCAAAAGACTATGGAGTTAAACTCTGTTTGGGAAGGATGTGGTGATGAGTTGAGACTTCCTTCAAGATGAACACAGGACAAGAACTGAATGGCTCAGCCACATCTAGATTATATTTGTAATATACTGTGCATATCTATGTTTCCAGGGGATGCTGTTGTTTTTGTCAGGGACCATTGAGTCAGCTCCAATGCATAACAACCTTATGTACCACAGAACAAAACACTACCCAGTCCTGCACCATCCGCACGATCCTTACTATACCTCAGCCCATCAATGCAACCATTGTGCCAATCCATCTCCTTGAAGGCCTTTTCCTTTTTTGCTGACCCACAGTTTTTCCAAACATGATATCCTTCTCCAGAGAATAGTCCCTTCTGACAAGATGACCAAAGTAGGTGAGACCAAGTCTGGCCATTCTCACTTCCAAGGAGCATTCCAGCTGCATTTCTTCAAGGACAGATCTGTTTGTTCTTCTGGCATTCTATGGTAATTTCAGAATGTTTTGCCAACACCAGAACTCAAAATTACCAACCCTTCTTTGGTCTTCTTATTCATTGTCCAGCTTTCACATGCATATGAGTCTAGTGAAAATATCATGGCTTGGATCAGGCATACCTTAGTATTCAAAAAGACATCTCTGCTCTTTAGCATTTTAAATAGGTCTTTTGCAGCAGATTTGCCCAGTGTAATACATCTCATTTCTTGACTGCTACTTCCATGGTGTTGATTGTGGATCCAAGTAATATGAAATCTTTGATAACTTCAATTTTTTCTCCATTAATCCTGATGCTGCTTATTGGTCCAGTTGTGAGGATATTTGTGTTCTTGATGTTGAAGTGTAATCCATACTAAAGACTGTAGTTTTTAATCTTCATCAGCAATACTTCAAGTCATCTTCACTTTCAGCAAGGAAGGTTGTGTCATGTGCATATTGCAGGTTGTTAGTGAATCTTCCTCCAGTCCTGATGCTGGATTCTTCTTCATACAGTCCAGCTTCTTGGAATATGTGCTCAGCATACAGATTGAATAAATTTAGGGAAAGGATGCAACCCTGACACATATCCATGCAGTAACCCCTTGCTCTGTTTAAACAACAGCTTCCTACTCTGTGTACAGATTCCTCCTGAGCACAATTAATTGTGCTGGTATTCCCATTCTTCTCAATGTTATCCATAATTTGTTATGATTCACCCAGTCAAATGCTTTTGCCTAGTCAAGAAAGCACAAGTAAATATCTTTCTAGTTTTCTTTGCTTTCAGCCAAGATCCATCTAACATCAGCAATGATATCTTTCATTCCACATTCTCTTCTGAATCCAGCTTGTAGTTCTAGAAGTTCCCTGTCAATATACTGGTGCAACCATTTTTGAATTATTATCAGCAAAATTTTACTTGCATGGGATAGTAATGGTATCATTCAATAATTTCCATACTGTTGGATCACTTTTCTTTGGAATGAGTACAAATATGGATCTTTTCCAGTCAGTTGGCCAGGCAGCTGTCTTCCAACTTGGCATAGATGAGTAAATCTCTCCAGCATGGCATCCATTTGTTGAAACATTTCAATGGGTATTCAGTCAATTTCTGGAGCCTTGTTTTCTCCAGTTGCTTCAGTGCAGTCTCTAGTTCTTCCTTCACTATCATTGGTTCCTGATTATATGCCAACTCCTGAAACAGATGAGCATCAAACAATTCTTTTTAATACAGTGACTCTGTGTATTCCTTACATCATTTTTTTTGATGCTTCCTGCATCATTCAATATTTTGCTTGTAGAATATTTCAATATTGCCATTAAAGGCTTCATTTTTTCTTCAGTTCTTTCAGCTTGAAAAATGCTAAGCATGTTCTTCCCTTTTTGTTTTCTAACTCAAGAGGATAGCAGTATGTTTATTTAGTGTAATGATGATCATAGTCTTTTTCTTGTTCTCCACCCTGTTATGGGTTGAATTGTGTCTGCCCTCCAAATTGTGGAAGTCCTAACCTCTGTATTTGTAAGTATGACCTGTTTAGAAATATGAGGCTTCTTTTTTCATATTAATGGTATCACATGGGAGTAGGTTTTAAACCTAATCACTTCTGAGTAGTGTCTTATAAAAAGAACTTTATATGTAAAGATCTTCTGAAGTCTTCTTAAAACCAAACAATAGTCTAGCTTAACAAATAAAAACGGTCTGTCTTGACCATTACACTCTATCTACATGGGATCAAAGTGACAATAGCAAAGTAGAAAAATTAGATTGGAACCTTAAGGTGTAGGTTTTATTGTGTATATTCCCAACAACACAAAATAAGTTGGAATAAAAGGAGAGAGAGTGCAGGATAGAGACAGACACACACACTGGGGGAAAAACAGACAGCAGGGAATGCCAAGGAATGGATGGGGCAACTGTAAAGGAAGAATTCTCTCTTAAAGGACCCAATGCCCTGACTTCTGGCCTCTAAAACTATTAGCCAATAAATTCTTGTACCAGCCATCCATTGTTGTTTTTTGTGCTACAGCAGCAGTAAGGAACTAAAACTGTCTCAAATCCTGTGCTTACCTGATAAAAGTATCATAATCAATATGAATACTTATGAAGAACTTGCAAAAGATTTTATTCTATTATTTGTTGTGATTGTTGTTGTTGTTAGGTGATATTGAGTTGGCTCTGACTATAGTGACCCTATGTACAACAGAACAAAACAATGCCTGGTCCTGTGCCAGCCTCACAATCCTTGCTATACCTAAGGCCATTGTTGCAGCCACTGTGTCAATCCATCTTCTTGAGGACCTCCCCCTTCTTTGCTGACCCTCCACTTTACCACGTATGATATCCTTCTCCAGGGAATGATCTCTTCTGAAAACATGACCAAAGTAGGTGAAATGATTTCTGGCCATTCTCACTTCAAAGGAGCATTCAGGCTGCACTTCTTCCAGGACAGATCTGTTCATTCTTTTAGCAGTCCATGGTACTTTCACTATTCTTCTCCAATACCACAACTCAAAGCCATCAACTCTTCTTCAGTCTTCCTTGTTCACTGTCCAGCTCTCAAATGCATATGAGGTGATTGAAAATACTGTGGCTTGGGTTAGGCCCACCTTAGTCTTCAAGGAGACATCTTTGCTCTCAGCACTTCAAAGAGGTCTTTTGAAGCAGATTTGCCCAGTACAATACATCGTCTGATGTCTTGACTGCTGCTTCCATTGGTGTTGATTGTGGAACCAAATAATATGAAATATTTAACAACAACCTTTTCTCTATTTATTGTGATGCTGCTTTTTGGTCCAGTTGTGAGGATTTTCAGTTTATTCATGTTGAGATGTAATCCAACTGTAGTCTTCAATCGACATCAGTATGTGTTTCAAGTCATCCTCACTTTCAGCAAGCAAAGCTGTGTCATCTGCATATCACAGGTTGTTAATGAGTCTTCCTCCGATCCTGATGCCACACTCTTCTTCAAATAGTCCAGCTTCTTAGATTATTTGTTCGGCATACAAATTGAATAATTGTATGGTGAAAGGATGCAACCTTGACGTATCCTTATGTACAGGTTCCTAATGAGTACAGTAAAATGTTCTGGAATTCCCATTCTTCTCAATGTTATCCATATTTGTTATGATCCACACAATCGAATGCTTTTGCATAGTCAATAAAACACAAGTAAACACCTTTCTAGTATTTCTTGCTTTCAGCCAAGATCCATCTGACATCAGTAATGATATCCCTCATTTCCCATCATCTTCTGAATCCAGCTTGCATTTCTGAAAGTTCTCTGTAAATATACTGCTGCAATCGTTTTTGAATTCTCTTCAGCAAGATTTTACTTGCATGTGATATTGATATTGTTTGATAATTTCCACATTCTGTGGGATCACCTTTCTTTGGAATGGGTACAAATATGGATCTTTTCCAGTCAGTGGGTCAAGTAGCTGTCTTCCAAATTTCTTGCATAGACAAATGAGTGCCTCTAGCACAGCATCCATTTGTTGAAACATCTCAATGGATATTCTGTGAGTCCCTGGAGCCTTATTTTTGTGAATTCCTTCAGTGCAGCTTTGACTTCTTCCTTCAATACCTTTGGTTCTTGATCATATACCACCTCCTGAAATGGATGAAGATAGACCAGTTCTTTTTGGTACAATGACTGTGTGTATTCCTTCCATCTTTTTTTGATGTTTCCAGCATCAGTCAATATTTTGCCCATAGAATCTTTCAATATTGCAACTCAAGACTTGAATTTTTTCTTCAATTCTTTCAGATTGAGAAATGCCAAGCATGTTCTTCCCTTTTGGTTTTCTAACTCCAGCTCTTTGCACATTCCATTACAATATTTGGCTTTGTCTTCTCTAGCTGCCCTTTGAAATCTTCTGTTCGGCTCTTTTTTCTTGTCTTTTCTTCCATTTGTTTTAGCTACTCTTCATGCAAAGCCAAGTGTCAGAGTCTCTTCTGACATTCATTTTGGTCTTTTCTTCCTTTGCTTTCTGTTTAATGACCTTTTGCTTTCTTCATAGATGATGTTCTAGATGTCATCCCACAGTTCCTCTGGTTTTTGGTCATTAGTGTTCAGTGCAGCAAATCTAGTCTTTAGACAGCCTCTAGATTAAGCAGGGATATAATAAAAGTCATATTTTGGCTCTTATGGACTTCTTTCAATTGTCTTCAACTTCAACTTGAACTTGCATATGAGCACCTGATGATTTGTTCCACAATCAGCTCCTGGCCTTGTTTTGGCTGAAGATATTGAGCTTTTCCATCACCTCTTTCCACAGATGCAATCAATCTAATTCCTGTGTACTCCATCTGGTGAAGTCCACATGTATAGCCACCGTTTGTGTAGTTGAAAAACAGTATTTGCAATGCATAAGTCATTAGTCTTCAAAATTCTATCATGCAATCTCCAGCATCATTTCTATCACCAAAGCCATATTTTCTAACTACTGGTAATTTTTCTTTGTTTCCTACTTCTGCATTCCAATCACCAGTGATAATTACCAACCACATCTTGATTGGATGTTTGGTCTGTTTCAAACTGAAGAAGTTGGTAAGAATCTTCAATTTCCTCATCTCTGGCTTTGGTGGTTGGTGCTTGTATTTGAATAATAGTAGTATTAACTGATCTTCCTTGTAGGCATATGGATATTATCTTATCACTGACAGCACTGTACTTCAGGATAGATCTTGAAACATTCTTTGTGATAATAAACGCCACACCATTTCTCTTCAATTTGTCACTCATGGCATAGTAGATAATACAGTTGTCTGATTAAAAATGGCCAAAACCAGTCCATTTCAGCTCACTAATGCCTAAGATATCTATCTTTATGTGTTTCATTTCATTTTTGACAAATTCCAATTTTCTTAGATTCATACTTCATATATTCTATGCTCTGATTATTAATGGATGTTTGCAGTTGTTTATTGTCATTTTGAGTTGTGCCACATCAGCAAATGGAGGTCCTCAAAGCTTTATTACATCTACATTGTAAAGGTTGGCTCTACTCTGAAGAGGCATCTCTTCCCCAGTCATATTTTGAGTTCCTTCCGACCTCAGGGGCTCATTTTCTGGTACTATGTCAGATAATGTTACACAGCTATTCATAAATTTTTCCAGTAATATATCAGACAGTGTTTCACTGTTATTCATAAAGTTTTCCCTGGACAATTTTTTGAGAAGCGGATGACCCCTTCCTTCTTCCAATTCTGTCTTACCCTGGAACCTCCACTGAAACTTGTCTACCATGGATGATCCTACTGATATTTGAAATACTGGTAGCATAGCCTCCAGCTTCATAGCAACACACAAGCCACAACACTAAGACAAACTGACAGAGGAGTGGTAGTAACCTGCTAGTAACCTTTTCAAAAATATTTTACATGATCAAGAATACTTTATTTTTAATAAATGCCCAGAAGTTAATATTGTATATAGTATAATTTTTAATTTTCTCTACTGTTCTAGGGTTAAATGACTATTATATTTTCAGAATTTCATTTCAAAGTAGTCCTAAATTATAAGTCAGTGAATTGTGTTTCTACATTATGAATTTCCTAAGATGAACACCATAATTGTATTTGTTTTCCTACTAAGAAACATTACAATTTAACCTTGGGAATCATTTAGATATTAGAAAATCCCTAGGAATTACACAGAAATGAAATTGTAGTTGATGTTATTCAAAAAAAGGGATATCAAATTTTGCATGGAAATTAGAACAAGAAATATTCTCTTGACAAAGAGATAGAGATTATTTAAACAAACGTTAATTTAAATAAAGACTAAATTTCTTTGAGAGATAAAATACCAAGAATTCAAAGATAATGCAGACCTTAAAAACAATTTAATAGTGAAAAAAAAGAATGATCTAAGAAAAAGGAATGTCAGCAGTTGTATGTAGAATTTAAATACAAATAAGTTCCTCATATTTAATCATTACTAACCTTAATTGCATTATGGAATTTAAATTTATTTTAAAGATATAATTGAATTCATATTTTGTAACTTTTTCATTTTATTCTATAAGTAAATATTGTTTTCAATTGAAGGAAATGTAAGTAATAGAATATAATAGTGTAGGATGCAATCTTTTAAATGAAAAATCTTAGTGGTTTGTATTAGAGTCCCAGTATGTTGGTTCAATAGATAATTACATGATTAGGTAGTTTTTGTTTTGTTTTGTTTTAATTCTCTCTTATGAAGCCAGTAGAACAGAATGCCTTCTTTGGAGGTTAAGATACAAATTACCTAATTAAGTAAGTCATATTTGTTGTTGTTGTTGTTGTTATGTGCCGTCGAGTCGGCCCCGACTCATAGCGACCCCTCCTTGGGTTTCCGAGGCAGTATCACTACGGAAGTAG